>NC_088249.1:67287717-67598789 GCF_036013445.1 Caloenas nicobarica
CGGGCGGAGAAGCCGAAAGGAGAAAGGGGTCCAGGAGGGTCCGGAGGGATAATGGCTCGGGGAGGGAAGGGATGAGGGAAGCAGGAAGGAGGGAGAGGCGAGAGGAGGGTTTGGGAAGGTTTGGGAGGGAGGACGGGGCTCGGTCATCCCTTCTGCATGGAGCCGCCCGCCTTGTCCTGCGGGGCCGCCCGAGGGACGTGCCCATGTCCTGCCATGGCCCAGCGGGATGATTCCCTCTCGGGATTCTTTCACCACATGCCCCGTCCTCCTTGAGGCCTGGGAGGTGGAGAGAAGGTGTTATCTCTCTATATACACCTACACAGGGTGTATGCACCAGCTCACAGCCCCTTCTTGCTCATACGTCAGGAGTAGCAACACCGCGCACCAGCTATGGGAGCAAGGGTTGCTGTGGGCACGTTAAATGGTTTACAGACACTTCCCAGCTTATCCAAAGGTGCTTTTGTCAGATATATTCTTCTCTGCTTCTTAGTTCAGGAGTTGTGGGCCTGTGTGAGAGCAGCAGGAGCTTTCCAGAGGACGTGGAGATGCTGCTGGGGATGGGGCTGTGGACTCTGGCGATGGTTTGGTTGTACCTTGTACCGCTGCAGCTCGTTACTCTGAGTGTTTTACTGCTGGCACTGGTTCACCGTTCAGGTTGTTTCTCCAGAGTCTTCCTGGCCACTGAAGACCCCATAACGCTTTTTACTCGCTATGGTAAATGTGGGGTCTTGGCTAAATCCCACCCGTCCTGTATCTCCGTTCCTGACGCACGCCGTTCTCTGCGTCCCACCCGAGCTGGCGTGGGATGGTTTCCCCTCTCGGCAGCAAGAGGTTTGCGGTGGGGTGAATGTGGGAGCAGGGGTGTCGTCTGGGAGCTCCCCGAGAGCTGCCAGGGCCGGGGGGACGGGTACAGCCGGGCTGGGTACAGCCCTGGGCTCTCCGTGGGGAAGGGGCGTGAGTGTCTGTGTTCAAAGCCCGTCTCAATTGCTTCATTCATTGTTTCAAATACATGACACGCAGATTAAGCTCTTTGGAGCCCACACGTTCTGGGTAATGCACAACTTCTCACAAACCCCCGTCTCCTTAGCCCTGGGTTTGGTGTTTTCCCCAGGAACTTGTCCCATGGGCTCCCAGAGCTTGGCCTTGACCGTGTTTCTGGGGTGACTTTAGGTCTTGGGTTTTCTGCTCCAGCATGAACAGGGGATGCAGGGGCTGAACGGAAGAGGCAGGGGCTGAGCAGAAGAGGCAGGGGCTGAACAGAAGAGGCAGGGGCTGAACGGAAGAGGCAGGGGCTGCCCCATTGCTCTGGAGGGGCAGGACTGTCCTTGGCCATGGGCATGTCCCCAGGACGGCACGCGGGGTGGTGGCTGCACCTCTGTGTTGGCTGGGACAGTCCTGCCTTTGGTGACGGGAGGGGGAACGTGTCGTGTTTGCATGCGCGCAGGAGAAGGGTGTCCTAATGCGACGGCATTTAGGAGCGAGTAACCAGCCGGTGGAGCTCAGGGGTGGTCCCGAAAGCACTTTGGGGGAGACGGGGGAGTGATCTGGCTTTGGCGTCCCACTCGGGTTACAGGAGCCACTTCTGCCGGGAGTGACTGGTTATCGTTACAGTCAGGTAATAAAGAGTGTTAATTAAGGAAGAATGCTGGGCTGGTATCTGGGGGGAGGCAGGGGCTGCGGGGTCGCCATCGTTTCCAGCCCTTCGTACCCTCTGGGCAGCCCAGGACTGATGGGGACACTGTCCCGCTGTCCCTTAGGGCAAGGAGCTGGCTCTCCCCGGCTGGCAGACGGGGTCTGGGCAGGGACGGGGTTTTGTCATGTCCCGCTCCATCACCTTTCATTTGTAGCCCCCAGTGTTGTTCATAGGTAGCGAGGAATTGTCCTATGGCCTTTGGAGGGAGATTATTTCCAGAATAACCATTAGCACTTCTGAGGTTAAGGGATGGTTTGTCATTCACGGATCAGCTTCCAGGGGAGCTTCTTCCACAGCTGGGGACCAGCTGCAAGACCCGGAACAAGGGATGAGGGACATGTCTGGTGGGAACAGGCTGAAGTCAGTGCTGTCCCTGCTCCCCTTCTCATGAATCCTGGAGCTACAGTGGATGAATTTTACCCATGAAGATGCATTTATCTGCTTTCTGGGAGAGCTCCTGCTGCTGGAGAAGCAGGTCTGGAGCCGAGCGTTGACCCCACAGCTCCCCGGGCTTAGCCGGTGTTTGGTTAGCGAGCTGTGGCACAGATTCCTCGTGCCGGCAGCCAATCCGCCAGGACAGGAGGATAAACAGGGCAGGACGCAGCAGAGGGTGCTGAGCAGCGCCAGGCCCCGGGGAATGTGCCGATGCGGCAGCGCGGTTGCACAACCCCGCGCTCTCAGCCGCGAGAACGCGCTCCGGCGCATCCCCGAGAGCTGCTGGGAGAGGGGGCACCACACCCTGACGTGTGGGACCATCACCCAGGAGCTTCTGGGGTCTCCTGTTCCACGGACCCGCTGGATATTTTGTTATTAACCTGTGGTTTTGTCACCGGGGTGCTCCGTGCCTCAGTTTCCCCATAAGCACCCTGCCCTAATGTGCTTCATATAGGGAAGGCACCAAGTGGAGATCCTGGGGCAGGTGGTTGCAGCGATGAGCTGAAGGACCATCCCAAATGCTACGGGCTCTCCGGGATGCTCCAACCACCAGCGCCACATCCACGAGCCTTTTCTCTCCGTTGTGCCGCGTCTGACGGCTCTCCGACCTGCCAGGGACGCGAGCCAGCGCCTGCCCTTCACACCGGGACTTCACACCGGGCTTCAGGGGAAGGTTTGGCGGCAGCAGAGCAATGGACCCGGCCCTTCTGGAGGTCAAGGACGTCACAGCAAAGGGCCGGTGGCACCTTCCCGCAGGCTGCTCCCTCTCCTGGCTGTGCTGTGTTCCCAGCACTGCCCAGGGCTTGGTTTTAGGTTGGATCTGGGGAACAATTTCTTCCCCAAAGGGCTGTGGGGCATTGGAACAGGCTGCCCAGGGCAGTGCTGGAGTCACCATCCTGGAGGGGTTGGACAGACGGACATGAGGTTCTCAGGGACATGGGGCAGTGCTGGGGGGGGTGACGGTTGGACTTGATGATCTTGAGGTGCTTTTCCAACCAAAATGATTCTGTGATTCTGTGAAAGCCGTGGGATTGCAGATGCCTGTCCCCAACCCTGCTGCGCTGGCAGCGGGGATGGAGATGTGGCCGCCGCAGTGCTGCCGCAGCTCTCCTTGTCCTGTCTGAAGTGAATGTGGGACAGCACTAGGCATCTGCTGCACTTCAGGCACGTTTTTTTGGAGAAAAGACCAGACTTTCGGAGCAGCCCGTGGTGGAGACGTCGCTTGTACCTGTTTTGGGACCCAGGCAGGGGATGCAGATGTGTGGCATGCAGGCTTGGCAAGGTCTACGGCTTTTCCTTTACCTTAATGGGGCTTCATTTGTAATTCAGGTCTGCAAACCCCCCCGAAAAAAGATTCACCCCCTTGGTATGTGGCTTTAGTGCCACGGGGATGCTCCGGGCTTGGCACAGCTTCTTCTCCTCCTCCTGGTCACTGGTGTCCCCCCACCCCTCGCTGATGTTCCCCAGCCCCTGAAGATGGTTGACCTCATTGTCATCTCCAGGTTCCCACATCTGGTTCTCGTTAGCAGAGCCCGGGATGAAGTTCTCCAGCTCGCTCCCTTCCTCCCACCCCCGGGTGACCCAGGCAGGATTAGGGGTGATTATAAGACAAGCAACAGAGCAAGAATAGTTGGGGGGGAGGGACTGTTATAAATAGAAATACCATAAACTTATCAGCCTATCACTCGAGGTAAATTCTGGGTTTAATCTCTCAGACCTGTAAATATGACGACCCGCGGGGGCCGGATGCTGTTAACTCTTTGAGGGCCACGTGCCCATCTCTGGGCAGTGGGATGTGCCGGAGCACCTAAAAACAGGACAGGGAGCAGGTTCCCGAGCCGAGAGGGCGTCCCCAGGAGGGACAAGCTGGTGGAGCTGGGGCAGGGAGGAGACGGCGGCACGGGAAGCATCTCCGTTTGGATGTCGACGGTGTTGGGAGGTTTGGGGAAGGCAGAGAAAACCAGTCCAAACATTGGGATTCCTGACATTCTCACACGTACGGGGGCCTCCGCTCACCCGGCTCTGCTCACGAGGAGGGTGCCAAGGGTTTAACGTCTCGTTCTTCGGGCAAAGTTCACTTTTGGGGGGATCTCCTCGAGCCTTTTGCGAGGGAGGGCTTGGAACGTGGAGCGGGTGGAGGGGTGACATGGTGTGGGTGGCGACACGGGGGCAAGAGGAGGATGGGACACGGGGACCTGGCGGGTTTGGGGGTTTCTTCGCAGCAGCACCAATTGAAGGAGCTGTGAAAGAGCAGCAGCTTCCCCGAGCTCCTCCGTTTCGCTGGGAACCCATCTCGTTCAGAGCTGTACGAACGTCCAGCTCCCCAGGGTCCCTCCGCGGTGCCGTCCTGCTCCCTCCTGATCCCCCCTTTGGAGGGGGAGGGCGCCTTGTTAGTGTCGTTAGGAGCTCGTGACTCTATGGAGAAGTATTAGCTTTTTAATTAATCACCTAAGCTGGCTTGTGGTAAGAGCTACAGGCGGTGGGACGTTCCTCGTGCAGGTTTGCCAGCGGGACCCGCAGCCCTGACACCCCCGGCTTATTGTAGCTGCTGCAGGTGCCTCTGTCCCCAAGCAGAGGAAAATATTTTGATTTTTAGCGGGCACACGCGCAGCCGGACCCGGCGCGGCTGTTATCGCGTCTCAGCCCCACGGCAGCTGATGCAGCTCTCACGTCACGGCGCTTATCTCACCCCGGGTCTCAGCTGAGGGCTCCTGAAGGTGCCTTTTAAGACGAGGTAGCAAAGAAATAGGAAATTACAGCACACCGCTGGATTCGAGGGCCTTTCTGGGTAGGTCCTGGGCTCCTCTTCTGCCGTGGAGAAGCTGCGGGAGATTGGAGGTGTGAGGGAAACCCAGTGGGGTGCAACATCTTGAGACCCCAGAGACATCTTCAGACCTTTCATGGCCAGGCTCAGTAGTTTGTGGAAAGGCAGCAAAATTGGTAAAGTGCCTGGTTGTTTTTTTTCTTTTTTTTCTTCTTTGAACCTGGGTCCCCACCCTGGAACTTGAGATGAAGACGAGTTTTCTGACCGTTTTTGTGGTGGGTGTTTGCCAAAGTTGTTGTGTGATTTATCGTGCGGACTCTTTGGCCAAGAGCGAGGAGTCCTCACCCCCCGGCAGAAGGGTTTTGGCTGATGTTGAGGGTGGCAGTGGCCAAGGAGCAGCTTCTTGTAGAGCAATGGCGAAGTGTCAGGAGCAGGCTATGGCAGAGGGATGAGCGAGGGACACCAGCACCCATGGGAGCTCTTCCAGTCAACCGTAACTCCAGGCTGGACAACGCCGTGGTCACTACCACATCACTGCAGCTTCAGGAGAAGATGTGGCTGTCACAGAGGTGTCCCCCTGTGCTGACCTGGGGTCTGCAACTCCATACGTGAGGTTCTCAGGGACATGGCTTAGTGCCAGGCTTGGGTTAATGGTTGGACTTGATGATCTTGAGGGTCTTTTCCACCCAAAACGATTCTGTAAGCAAGGTGCCCGCACAACTGGGGACCTCACAGGCCCTACCTGCCCTGTCCTCTTCTCGCCACGATGCGTGGTTTGTGTGGGACAGCGTCACCTCCTTGTCCCCAGGTCCCCGGGCTTTGTGTGGTGCACAAAGGGTTAGGAATCTCGCACGGGAAACGCTACCCGGGTATTTTCCCTTTTCTCCAGGGTTACTAAGGGAGAGATCCCCCCTGTGCACACACACACACATACACACACACCCCCCGTCCGTTTGGCAGAATTCCTGGCTGGATTTATGTCTGACGATTTGCTTCCCTTGGTATGAAAGGGATTTGCAAAAGAGAGAGCCGCAATCGGTCCCGGGCTGGGCTGAAATCCCCCGTTTGGGGGTTTTTTGCGGTTCGGTGCTTGACCTTTACCTGGGCCGTGATCTGCAGGGGGAGGTGGGGGTCAGGGTCTTCTCCTGGACAAGGGGCACGTCGTCGTGGTGCATTAACGTGGGGCTTTCAGGAAGGGCCGGCTTCGTTATCTGAGCTGGGGGGGAGCTGGGTTTTCTCTTCCACTTTTCTTGGCAGTGTCTTTGGCACCGAGGGCTGGCACCGACCCCAGAAGGCTGCAGACTCCCACTTGAGAGAGACAGATAAAGAAAGCGCTTTCTGTCAACAAAACCCAGCCCAGCTTCCCCAGAACAGGAGAGGGGAGGAGGAGGAGCAGGCCGGGAGAAAGGAGAGGGATGTCCACGGCTTCTCTGTGGAGGAGACGAGATGGAGAAGCCTCCTGCGGGGTCGGGAGCTGATCCAGAGCTGTTCGTGGCAGCAGTGGAGAAATTCCAGTGTGTTCTGCAAAGCCGAGACAAGGGTCCAAAGGGATGGAAACCATCTTTCCTTCTCCTCTGGCCCGCAAACCTCCCCGGCGAGGCCGGCGGCTCTTATGGTTTTGCTGGCAAAGCTCTTGCCGGCCCCGTCAGCACCAAGTTGTTGGGGTTGGCTGGGCAAGACCTGGCTCTGGTGCTGTGTGGAGCCGTGTCTTGCAGAGCTCAGGCCTAACCCATGTTCTCCCTTCTCCCACATGTCCTGAGCCTGGCCCTGGGAAGGCCCCGTGTCCCACAGCCAGAGCCTGGCCTGAAAATGGCTGTAGACAAACCCCACCGGCACGTCCAGCTCCCCGGGTGGTGTCACCACCCTGGCTTGTCCCACACACCCCATCTCTGTCTGGTTTTACACTGAGATGTGGATAGAATCATAGAATCATTTGGGTTGGAAAAGCCCCTCGAGATCGTCGAGTCCAACCATTAACCCAGCCCGGCACTGCCCCACGTCCCTGAGAACCTCATCTCCGTCTGTTCAACCCTCCAGGGACGGTGACTCCAGCACTGCCCTGGACGTACCCTGGAGTGGGCACGGACAGATGGAGGTCCTTAAACTGAAGGATCTGCAGATCTTCTCAGATCAGTTTTATTGACTCTGCAAAGGTCCGGTTGTGTTTCTGACCTGCAAAGCAAAGACCTTTCGTGTCCTTCTCACGGCTCACGCTTCCACCTCCTCTCCCCTCGCAGGCCACGACATTAATGGAGCTCTGGAACCATCGAACATCGACACCAGCATCCTGGAAGAGTACATCAGCAAGGAGGACTCGCCAGATATGTAAGTGCTCCCCTTGCTCCGCAGCAGGAACAGCATTCGCTGTTGTTTTCTGTGCAGAGATACTGAGCAGTTTCCAGCCCTGCAGTTTGAGGAATTGTTTAGCAATCACTGTGCCTCTGTCCCTACTGGAGTCCTGCTCTATTGCTCTTTGCTCTCTTACTCATTTCCAGTTCTTCTTCCTGGCTCCTTGCCTTTGAATTTCCCTGGTCTCTCGTGTCCCCTCTTTCCCCTCCCTGAGGACACCGCAGAAGACTTCTCCTTCATTTGAGCAATGATAAAGCCAGCAGTGGGAGCTCGGTGTGAAAGGTTAAATCCCAGCACAACCCAAGCGTGGAGAAGGGAAGGTCTCCCTGTGTACACCAGTGCTGGCAAAGCCAGCGGGAGCAGCCCCGGTGATGGGGGACACAGGGTGGGAGCAGGACCTTTGGGGCTGACGTGACAAAGTGGCTTCGCTGTGCTGGCGTGTCAGCTGGAGCAGGGCGAGCAGATCCTGGTGTCCTCACGAGCTTTGGCTTGGTGTCCTGGGCACTCCTGGGCTTTACAGTGGATTTTACACCCTTGGGGTTGCATCAGTGCCACCAGCCCAGGTGGGACCTGTACGCTCCTGCGCTGCCACCACGATGCTGCCTGGTTTTCTATTTTCTGGGTGTCCCAGAGCACCTGGGTGACTCCATCCCTGTCACTGCATGGCTGGGAAGGGTGGGCAGAACGTACCGTCTCGCTGTCCCTCTGCTGAGGTTGTCCCCTTCTCTCTCCCAGCTGTTTCCCTGACGTCCCCGCGCACCCCCAGCCCTCCAGCTCGACCCCCATCAATGCGCCTCTCGCCAGCTCTGTCGCCAATGTGACCAACCCCTCTCCCAGCGGTTCCCTCCACCTTCCGCCCCCGGGCAACCAGCTCCCGGTCCGGCATGGACCTCTTCTGGCCAACCCTTGCGGACCCGCCTACGGCGCCCACCTCAACTGCAACAACAACAATGGCATGGTGGTGCCCAAGGGCTACCTTGGTGGCCACTGCCTAAACAACGTGGTCCCTGCAATCAAATCAGAGCCCAAGGCCTCCTACGCACCCGGGTAAGTGGGGTCGGGGTGGTAGAACGAGGGCAAATGGTGGGGCAAGTCCTTCTCCAGGCTGGTGGCACCTGGAGGGTCGGTGTGGTTTGCCCCGTGGTGCCTTCACTGCTGGCAGCGTCCGTCTTGACTAAGCCCTCGCTTCACAGAGAGATGCTTTTTTACAGGTGTAGGTGCTGAAGTTTCCCAGAAGGTTGTTTGGTTTGGATCTTGTCTGTGTTGAGTTTGAGAGGCTCAGTAACATCACCCACGTCTGCTGGTGGTGGTGGAGCCATCAGCTTTGGGTGACTGGGATGCTGCACATCTACAAATGCATGATGGGACAATACTGCAGCATTGTATTTTTTCTTTTTAAGAAGGAAGAGACAGAGAATAAATTGGAATGAGACAAAATTCAGTTTCCGGGATGTTCCAATGACTATCCCAGGGGAAGACGTTAATTAAATTGGGCAGAGAGGTTTAATTCTCTTGGCCTGGTGTTGTAGATACTCCACTCACAAGAAGAAAGAGGTGACATCTGAGCTGGGTCTGGTCCTTGCTGCTGTCCCCCCATCACAGGGGAGTGAAACAGGAAGGTGATCTGAAGCAGGACAGATGAAAATCAAAGCGTGCAGCAGCAAAGTCGTCAGGCATCGGCAATAGTTTGTACCACGAGGAGCTGGGCCTCTTTCTCCATGGAAGAGGGTGGATGTGAGGGGCCAGGAGGCCAGGATGGCCCCAGGACATCTACAAGCCCCTGTCTGTCTTTTTTTCCCTTGTCCTTGTGCCCTCTAGTGTTGTCAGCAAGTATGGCCTGGAGATTCCCAGATGTGGGAGCTTCCAAAATGCTGAACCAGCTCCGTTGGGGTGACTTTGGATGAACTTGGAAAGATCTTCCAGAGAGAGACAAGCTGAAACAAAATCTGCCCTTATTTTATTCCCAAAGCAGAGAGTTCTCCCTTCCTGGGTACTCAGAAAGCTTAGGGGGAACCGTGCCAAAAAACATGACGTGATGCGTTGTCATGTCTTGACGTTCTCCAGGGTGAGAGGGGTCATGAGGAAGGATCATCGTTTGCTGTTGGAGGAGCAGACCTTGGTTTGGATGTAGATGAACTGCATCAGCTTTGATGGCAGCTTTTCTCCAGCATCCCAGAACTATTCTTCCCCATTGTACTAGGATTTTCCTGGAGGAGCAATACCTCACGTGTTGGATACCAACAAACCCTTCCCTTGGGCTGGGCGTATCCGCAGGACCTCCTGATGTGAATTCTGCAAAACCTTTTCCAGCTTCCTGGGTTCCCTGACTTGTCCCAGGCCAAAACTTGGCTTGGCGAGGCACAAATCCTGATAAATTCAGAAGAAATATAGTACAAAGTCATGGCCAGGAGCCTGGAAATAAGGCTGGTGGTAGATGCTCCAGACCAAGCTTAGGAGAGGATGGTGGAAAGGTGCTCCGGGTGAAGGGGGAGGATGATGAGGGCTCTTTGTTGGGGTTGCCCTACCTCATCCCTCTCCAGCTAGGTGGAGAACCGGTTCATGGGGTCGTGGGCTCCTCTGGTGTGTTTGTCCTATAAGGAGCAGATTTTGCTGAGTTACGGGGCTGCAGAAGCCTGCTGGGGCTGGGTGCCACCAGTGATGGAGCAGGTATGGACACACAGACAAGAAATCTCCCTCCCAAACTTCTCCATGGGACAGAACTTACTGCAAACATCTCCCTGCTACAACTTTGGATTGCGGTGACCGTGGCTCAGTCTGGCTGGGAGCAGAGCTTCAATTTTTTCCAGGTGTTTGATCTCCAAAATGTTGCTAGAGAATAACTGGTATCTGAGATGGGCAAGTCCTTTCGTTGTGCACCAGGGCGGTGGAAATTTTTCCCCTGGCCTGAAGGTGCGTGATGGCCGAGCTGCTGCTGCAGCGGGATGCGGGTTGAGGAGGGGCTATGAAAAGTGAAAAAAAAAAAAAATGAAAAATTGGTTGAAATGAATTTGGAAATGGCGGAAGAGCCCAGCTGCCTGGAGGTAAAATAAGGAAAGAGAAGGCACCTGAGAGCTCCCCTTTTTGTTTGGTTGTATTTTGCAGTCAGGGACAGATCCCGGTGAGGTTGGAGGTGACACCAGCAGCTGTGGTGGTGCTCAGGTCCGTACAGGTCACAGGGCAGAATCCGTCCTGTGGGCTTCCCAGCCTTCGCTTTTGGGCATCAGATCCCAGCTCCCAGCCCAATTTTTCCCATTTCCCTGTGGGGAAGCACACAGAACATCTCTGTTTGGCTTCTTTTCACTGGAGGTCTCACCAGCAGGTCACCAAAGTGTCTGTCCCTGCTCCTGAGGTCCAGGGAACCATGAGGGGAGCAGGGTGACGGTGACAGCTCTGACAGATCCCATCACCCCGGGATTTCCAGCTGGAACCTGGAGGGTGCTTTGATCCAACTGGACCTCTCGGTTGTGCCGGGAACTGGTTTAAAATGATTTTCCCTTCTTTTTCCCCATTTCTTTGCAGCACTTTACCTGATTCTCCCCCCGACTCGGGATCCGAAGCCTATTCCCCTCAGCAGGTGAACGGTAAGCGCTTCAAAAAGAGAGAGAGGGGAGAGAAAAGAAGCGTAATAATCCAAACCCCAAACCCGACATCCTCCCCCTCTTTGCTCCGTGCAAGTGGTTGGCTCTGAAATCTTTATCAGACGGGAGAAAACAGGCGGCTGCAATACGTGGGGAGATTATCAGTTAGTAAATATCCCCAGACTTTCGCCTATTGTTCTGCTGCTGGTCTTTGCGAGGGGGGAGAGCGAACGGGAGAGGGGACGGGAGAAGGCGAGGCGGGAGCCGGGGATACGGGGGGACACCGGCGCCGTGGGGTGTCCCCGGTGGGGTGGGATGTGGACCCCACGAACCTCCTCATCCTGCCCTCTGCCACGGGTGGGCGAAAGGCAAAGAGCGTGTCCCTGACATGGAGCCCGGCTCGGGGAGGCAGAAATGAACCCGCCGTTCTGCAGTAAGTTCCTTCTCCAACCTTTTCCTCCCCTCCAGCGGGTCCCGGGGGGTCTTCACTCCCCGTGCAAAGGGCAGAGAGAGCTGGGTCCCCCCCAGCGTCACTGCCAGGCTGCCCTGGGGAAGCCACCCCCTGTTTTTCGGTTTCTCTGGTGACCTTCGCTGCTCTTTGGTGGAAGAAACTCCTTGGTGAGGAGGGCAGGTTCCTCCTGAGCCCCCTTCCCGTCGGCACAGCACCCTCTTCCCGGCTCCAGCCCAGTCCCCACCAGGAACAGCGCCTGCTCTTTTTTTTTTTTTTTTGATGGAAGAGGTCAAGAGTTCTGTTTATCTTGCTAAAAAAAAAATCCCTGGAATTCCTCCTGGCCCTTCCTTAAATATAACAAAGAGGCCAGGTTGCTCACCGCGGGGAGAGCTGCTCGGGGAGGCGAGGAGGCTCCGGGGAGCCCCCCCAAAGCAGCTGCGTCCTCGCCCGGGAAAGATCAAATTCCCAGAGTTGTTTTTTTCCCTGGATCTGGCAGCCCAGAACGTGGGTCCTGCGTCTGGCAAATGCCTCAGCCCCTTCCCCAGCCTGGTTAGAAGCCCGTGGAACGTGTGATGTGCTGTGGACAAGGTGAAGACACGATGTCTTGTGTGGTACCATGGCTACCTGGCTGAAAAGCAGAGATAGTCCATCCTGGGGATGTCACCTGTCATCCCAGCGATGTCACCTGTGTGCATGGGAGATCCTGGTGGGCAGCAGAAGGCTGTGGAGGCAGCAGGATGGGTGGAAGCGGCCCAGCCTTCGATAGGAGGGCTCGGTGTAAATACCTTTCACTTTCCCAAACCTCGCAACGGGAGGAGTTTTCTGATTCCTGATCAAGAGCTTTGGCCTCGTTCCTCAACCGCTGCCTGGTTGTTCTGAGACCAAAGTCCATCCAGCCCAGTGTCTGGTGGCACCTGCTTGGGGAGCAGCCTGGCAAGGACTGTCCCCTCTGTCCCCCTCCACATCCCCATCCCCTGTGACAGGCTTGGACAGTCCCTGGATGTGTTTTTTCTGCACTTTCCTGGGGCTGAGCTTAATCAGATGCCCACAGCAGGGTGCGGAGAAGCTTTGTCTTGCGCTTAAAACACCTGCAAGGTCGCTGTCCCTTTGCACCCCTTGGTGTTCTGATACCCCAGGGGTCTGTCCCTCATTTCTGCGGGGACTTTGGTGCCCGGGGGAGTTGAGATCTTCTCTTTTAATGCCGGGATGGGAGGGAAAGACTTCCACACAGGGGAAATGTTGAGGTTCCACATGAAGCTTCTCTTACCCGCTTCTCCAGGAACGCCTCAAATTCCCCTCCATCTACATCTACATTCACTCACATTTTCCTGGGCAATTTTCATAGGAGAATTTGCAAATTCTTTCAGGTCGTATTTTTCTCGGTGTGACACCTTCGTCGCGCACCCTTCTGACAAGTTTCATGTGTAAAATCCCGAGTATGGAGATTTTTCTGTGCACGGATGTCCTTGCGTGGATCTGCTCGCAGCTCATTTCTCACACGTCTTGCGCTGAAGTTGATAATTCTTTTCATTTTCCTGTATTTTTTCACTGCGTTTCTTCGCTTGCAGAATCTAGCTGCGGAAGAGTTCAATTTTTGCCAAAGCAGCATGTTTCGGGTGAAAAGTTTCTTCTCTTTACGGTTTCCTTCTCTTCTTTACAGCTTGTGCGGTGAGGACAGAGGAGCTAATCACTAATTCCTGGTCATTTTCAAAGCATGTTGGGAGAGATTCAACCATGTTGCTTGACTTTATGCACTTTATTTTTTGCTCTTAGCCTCCAAAAATGTTTTGGTTGTATTTAAAGGCCTCGGCTGAGCTGTGCGAGGAGTTTAGGGCTGGTTGGAGGATGAGCAGCTGCAGAAAGGGGGTGGATTTGCATGTCCCTCCGCACACTGAGCTTTTTTTTTTTTGATGGTGTTGTAGTCAAATCACCCCTCGTCATGGCCTGGCTGTAGTATCCAATTCCAAATAGAGGAGGAGAAAGGTGGGATCCTATTTGAATATCATCCCTTTTTTTTGTTTATTTAAATGTAGAGATCAAAGTTTCCTTCTGGTTTAAATTTTAAAAAACCACAAAAAACCAAAAAAAACCCCAAACAACAAGCAAGTGCCCTCGCAGAAATCCTCCCTGGAGTGTTGGGGTCATTCAAGTTGTCTCTTCTTTTCTCTGGTTGTTCCCATGCCCATCCGTGGGAATCTTCCCTGTTGTCCCTCAGCTTGAGGACCTGCTTGCCTTTTGAACTTTGGTTTGCAGGATCCCAGCCTGGCTGGGGCTGAAGGGACCCCTGTAGATCCCCCAGCCCAGCCCTGCTCACGCAGGGTCACCAGAGCAGATCACACAGGATCCCAGGTGGGTTTTTAATGTCTCCAGAGCAGGAGACTCCACAGCCGCTCTGGGCAGCCTGGGCCAGGCTCTGGCACCTCCCGGCAAAGTTTCTCCTCATGTTCAGACGGAGCCTCCTGTGTTCCAGTCTGTGCCCGTGGCCCCTCACCCTGGCGTTGGGCACCGCTGAACAGTCTGCTCCATCCTCTGACACCCACCCTGAGATATTGATCCCATTGACCAGATCCCTCTCAGCCTCTCTTCTCCAGCTCAACAGCCCCAGCTCTCTCAGTCTCTCCTCATCACAAAGATCTTTTGACGTCCCTTCCAATCCCTAACATTCTGTGATTCTGCGATGCTCCAGACCCCTCAGCATCTTTGTAGCTCTCATTTTCCTGGGAGATTTTCATAGGAGAATTTGCAAATTCTTTCAGGTCGTATTTTTTTCGGTGTGACACCTTCATCGTGCACCCTTCTGACGAGTCTTGCATGTGAAATCTCGCAATAATTCCTCATCCTTCTTAAACTGGGGAGCCCAGAGGAGCTAAGCAGGACCAGGATGGTTCAGGGGCAGAGGAGCCGGGTCTGTGCAGGACCCGTGCTCAGGACACCCCACACGTGCCCCTACCCGCCGCTCTAACCTCTGTTCCTCTCCCTCTTTTTCCAGATCCTCACCTCCTGCGGACCATGACCCCCGAAAACATGTGCCACGTGACTCCCCCTTCCCGCCTGGAGCACCCTCCTCCTCCGCCGCCCCCTCCGCCGCCACCCCCCCACCTGCAGGGCCCCCCGCCGCCCCCGCACCCCCACGCCCCCCACTTTCCCCCGCTGCAGCGGGAGCTCTACCTGAAGCCCGAGCCCCTGATGCCGCCCTATGGGGTGCCCCCCATGGCGCCCGCCGACCTGCACCATGCCCAGCAGTCGCAGATGCTGCACCAGCTGCTCCAGCAACACGGGGCGGAGTAAGATCCGGGGCTTTTTGGCATTAATTTATGTGGTTTGGGGAAGGGGCAGCTTGCGGGAGGGACGATGCAGGATGCACAAGCAAAGTTATTGGGTTTAATCGCGAGTTAAGGAGCTCGTGCTCTGGTTCTGGGGGAGGCATTGAGGTGGGGATGACCCGAAGTGTGGGGTGGGGATTTGTAGTGCACAGCTTGGAGCTCAGTGATGGAAAACAAAGATGTGGCTCAGTGCACGGATGTCACAGAGCTTGGTGGTCATGGGGTGGGTGGGCACAGCCCGGTGGGTGATGGTGCTGGGAGAGCCTGTGGCTCCCTACATGAAAATTTTGGTGTTTCTGTGAGATCTCTGCTTTTCCCTGGTTCTGTGGGAGCAAGCTGGGTGGCATCAAGGTGCAAATGACCCAAAGTGTGGGGCAGGGGCTTGCAGGGCACACCTTGGGGCTTGGTGATGGGGACAGGTGAGGAAAACAAAGACGTGGCTCTGTGTACAGATGTCACAGAGCGTGGCAGTCGCAGGGTGGGTAGAGCCCGGTGGGCGATGGTGCTGGGAGAGCCTGTGGCTCCCTGCGTGGAAGTGTTGGTTTTTCCGTGAGATCTCCACTTTTCCCCGGTCGCGGGGGCCATGGGGCTGTTCCCTCCCCGCCTCTTGCTGTCCCGCTCAGCCTGTGCTCTGCCGCGGTCCCCGCAGCCTCCCGGTGCACCCCGCCAAGAAACGGAAACACTCCGAGTCGCCCCCCAACACCCTCAACGCCCAGATGCTCAACGGGCTGATAAAGCAGGAGCCGGGGATGGGGTCCGTGCCGCTCAACCCCGACCGAGCCCCAACGCCTCCCTGGCACCAGCCAGGAGCACTTTCACCAGGTACCAGGCTTTTTGTCCACCCTTTTTCCTTCCTTTTCCCTTCATCTCCCCAGCGTGCAAACCCCCAGTGCCAGCCAGGGGGGTTCACCCCGTCTGGGACCCCCAGGAAGGGACAGCAGGGCGGTGGGTTCACCTTGGCCCAAATCTCGTGCCTGCGGCGGTGCCCTGGCAAGGTTCAGACAGCGCCAGTCGCTTCCTTCTGCTCTTACCCAGCCAGACACTCCCTCAGAGGGATTAAAATCGGTATTTTCCCCTTCACCGCAGGCCTGATTCAAGATAACGATAGTCTGAACGGCTCCTACTTGGATCCCAACTACCAGTCGATCAAGTGGCAGCCGCATCAGCAGAACAAGTGGGCGACTCTGTACGATGCCAACTACAAAGAGCTGTGAGTAATTCAGAAAGAAAAAGAAAGTCGGATTCGCCTTTTCGCGTATCGGTGAAAAGGGACGGGGGTCAGGGAGGTCCTGCTCACGAGATGGGCCAAGGATGTCCCTGGGCTGCCCCGTGTCCTCTCCTGTCACTTGCTGATCTCTCCTCGCCTGCACCGTGGTGGAGATGCTCTCCCCGCTGTACCTTTGCCATCGGGAAGATTATTTCTCTGCACTTCTGCGGGGCTGCGGGAGGGTCAGGAGATGGGGCTGGCGCTGTAGGAGCCGGCAGAAGGCAGTTCGGCAGCTTGGGTGACAATTCAGCAGCTTGGGTGACAATCAAACAGGTTTGGCGACAGTTCAGCAACCACCGAGACCTTGGTCTGCCGTGGAGGGTTGTGTTAGCAAATCCAGCCTTGCCCTGAGCACAGTTTGGAGCAGCAGCGCCTTTTCCTGCTGCCCAGGCTTAGCAAGGGCCTGGATTTTAAAACAAGTATTAAGATTTTCTAGCCAACGCATAGCACGGATGGCTGGAGATCGTCTAGAGCCACTTCAGCCCAGCTTGAGAGTGGCACGGAAAGGAGCTTGAGGAGGAGGAGGGGGAGCGCTCGCTGGGCAGAGGAGGAAAGGAGGAGAGAAAGGAAGGGACAGGGAAGGGGTTGTGGAAAACTGGGAAGCCAGGAGGGCTTGGGGGGGAAACTGGGGTGGGTGGGGGGCTGGTGGGCTGGGGCAGAGGAGGCGGAGGCAGCACGTGGACAAGCCGTGTAGGGCAAGAGGAGGAGAGGGCTCTGGATCCTCCCTGCATTCCTGGGAGGTGACAGGGAGCTGGCAAGCGGCAGGTTGGCTTCCAGGAACCGCTCGCCCAGCAAACCAACCCCCCGCTCCTATTCCTCCTCTTGGGGGGACACGGAGGAGGGGGCGCTGCGATATTTGGTGTCCGCGATACCAAATAACCCCAGACCTTGTGTCGTCTTCAGCGCAGACCGGGACGCACGATGGGTCGTTCCCCCGCGGGCAAGCGGCTGTCGGAGTTGGTCGCTTCTTTGGTGATATCCCATCACTTTTAAAAATGTGGGGTTTGTGGTTTCCCCAGCAGGAGGGAAGGGTGATTTGGGGAGGCGGTTACTCCTGATTTACTAAACCGTTTCCGTAATGTTGATCAGCTTTTAACTTCTGCAAACCCAGCCCTGCTCTGCCGCCGTCTTTGGGACCACTTACCTAAAACCTGCTTTTAAGATTTTGAGCAAACCTTCTGCGGCATTTAGGTCGTCATCCCGTTGTGTAATGAGTAAATTCCTTTTAACTGACTTCACGGAGATTTTAGGAACCCACGTGCAGTTTGTTGTGGAGCTGGATTTGACCAGAATTAAGGGTTGAGGTCAAGGATTGATTGATTAATTTTTATTTACGCGCTACCTGGGTGGATTCTTCCTCCTTCGTGGTGGGTTTGAGGCCGGGTGGCTCGAGGAGAACCTATGCAAGCTGAACCTGCGTCACTGTCTAAATTTAAGATCACTTAATTCTCCCACTACAGCACCACAGCAGAGCAGATCTATGAGAAACACCAAAAGATTGATTCCCCTTCTCCTATAATGGCATTTTTTTAGGTTGTCTAATTCAGGTTTTAGTAGGTAGGAGCCTCCTCCATCCTTTCTGCCTTTGGGGTATACCCGGCAAATATGTCTTTTAGAGATCCGTGAGTTTATTTTCCTCTGAGATCATAAAGCAAGAATCAACCATTCCCGGTCTGGCTTTTGCTACAAATTGTCCTGTAGTTTGTGCTGGTAGATTCTCCTGCCCATAGAGGGAACAGATTTTTTATTTCCCCTGTGATCCAGGTGCCCACAACCTCTTCACAGCCCCAGGAATTTAAATTATCTGATTTTTTTTTCCTGCTCTTGCTCTTACGAAAAGAGACCAAAAGGTAGGTTAAGGAGGGAGACCGAGCCTTCAGGATGCCCTGAGCCCATAGGAAGCTGCCTCCACACAGGGGAATTTTTCAGTTTTATGGTGTTTCCTCCTCTTCTGCCTCAAAAAAAGTGGGGTCCAAAAGAAATCCGGTGGTTACAGCTGCACAGGAGAGATCCAGCTGTGCTGCTACATCTGGACATGACGCTTTCTGTTGGGCTAGGGGAATAATTGCTTTATTTAATATATTTTTGAACCTAAACAGAATAGTCTAGGCCATGGATTTATGTGTAACATTCCATGCAAAGTATAATCTTACAGGGCAAAAAATACTATTAAATGGTATCTCATGTTCTTCTCTTGCACACACAGGATTATGTCCCTTAGCGTAGAATCATTTAGGTTGGAAAATACAGTTAAGATCTTCGAGTCCACTAGTAACCATCGCTGAAATTTTCTCATTTTCTGCTGTTCTGGGCTATATCTTGGAGCCAGGTTCCATCTCAGCCACTGATGAGATGGGGGTTGCACAGGGGGGATTTTAACTCATTCTGTAGTTCCTAAGTAGCTTTGTCTGCCTTCCAAGAGACCTGTACAGTGAATTTAGTCGTGTGAGTGGCAGCAGGTTCCCCATCCCCAGGCAGATGTGGGGCACCCTCTCTGCCAGCAGAAGAGCGAAGGGAAGCCGGGCTCGTATGAACTACACAGGTTTGGTTTTGAGACGGGAATTCCTAGAATTAGGCTGGATTAAGGAAATGGCGGAAAGGAAGGAGAGGAGAGTTACTGCTTGGATTCGAGTGTAGGTGCCTGGAAAATCTGTGTCTTGTCTCGCTGGGTTTGTGTCTCAAGCTTTTTTTTATGTGGGCTGAGGAATCTGTGTTGGTTGAAGGAGACCCAAGTCTCTGGCTTAGTTTTATTGATAATACTTTTTTTTTTTTTTTTTTGGCCTTTTGCACTAGTTTTGTGGTTTCAGGCTCGCTGAACCTTCCGAAGGAGCTTGCTGGTCTCCAGCAGCGGTGGGACGGGGCAGTTCGCTCCTTTACTCCTGGGAGCGGGACTCATTTGTCTCCCTGACAGCTGCTCCTGCCGCTGCCCGTTTGTGGATGGGTTGAGGGAAAGCAGCTGGCGAAGGGCAGAGCTTTGCTCCGCAGACACATCCCCGTGCTGAGGCCAGAGCGTCTCACCCTGGGAACTGGGCTGGCGCCGCTCGCTTCCCACCGAGCAAACTGGTGCCGTCCCCTGAAGCTCAGCCCTGCAGGATAAACCTGAGATTTCACTCCGCGCTTGGAAAAAAACGTCCTTATAAACAGCACTAAACCTGGTTTTGCTGCCGATCGTGGGTCTAACCAAGAGGACAGAGACCTGTGTGATGTGGTCCAGTCCTGCTGGATGTGTTTTTGGGGTAGGGGACGTGTTTTTGGGGCAGGTGACGCGCAGTGCTGGCCCCGGTTTGGCTGATCCCGTGGTGATGGATCGCGCAGGATGGATCGCTCAGCTGGAGGTTCCTGCATCCTGGTGGGTGTATCCTGGAAGAGGATCAAAGCAGGGACTGTGTGGAATTAGCGAGTGGCCCTTGAATTAGGGGCTCTCCAGATGTTACATCTTTGGAATGGGTGAGATATTGGGGAACCTGGAAGGAAGGAGGAGAGAAATGGGGGAGATTTTTTTTCCGGAGAGGAAACTGAGGCGTGTGAGCGTCCTCTGACAACCTGCTGTTGGCTGCTGATCCCTGTACGGTTCCCTTTCCATCAGAGACATGTTTTGCCTTGTGGTGTCTTTCACTCTGCACTTGAACGTGGAGGACGAGGGTGCCCCCTGCTCCTCTGCATGTGATGCCAGACGTGGCTGGGGGGGTTGTCACCTCCCACCCTCACCCGGACTGGAGAAACCTCCCTCCTCTGTTCTGGCCTTAATCTGCTTTTGTCATGGGGAGCGTTTTGGCTAAAATAATCCGTTCGACTCCAGACCTTTTGTTCCTGATGTTTTGCTCTCTGACCCCTGCGTTCTCCCTGGGAAAAGCCACTGTGGCTTTGGTTGCCCTGGGGCCGTTGACTTGTTGTCGGCTGGTGTCACCTCTAATCCCAGCACCTTGGGGTCACCTGCCCTTCCTTCTCCTACCCCCCACGCAGACACCACGTCTCAGGAGGGACACGTGGTGGTGACTCTAAGGTCCCCGTGGGTTAAAATGAAGGGGAGACTGTTGTTTTATAAGTGTCACTGAAGTCCTTACGGTGCCTCAGGTCGTGATGTCCCCACACCACGTGGCAGTGGGGAGTGGGTTTGCTGCTCCCAGGTGGGATTTACAACAAAAAAGCACTGGAATAGGAGCTGCAGGGGATACCTGGAGCCTGTCTCCCCTCTATCGCCACGTGTTTAGCAGCCGTCAGTTTGAGTGAGGTTAACCAGAGCGTGTTTTGGAAGCGTCCGCGGTTCGGAAGTTGGGTCAGACCCTCCCTCTCCTCGGTTTTCTCTGTTACAAACCAGGGGGTGGGTGGTGGGTGCTCGGGGGGTCCACAGGCAGAGGGGGGTCCCGCACCCCCGGGGCGCACACGGAAGGTGCTCGGACCGGCCCAAACCATGATTCCCATCCAGAAGAGCCAGGCGGAGAATTGGGGGCAGGGAGGAGGGCGAGAGTGAGGGGAATTCCTCTCGTGCTTCTGGGCTAAGGTAGCGCTCTGCTCCCACCGCCTGGCTTGTGTTCGGGGCCCCGCACGGCAGCCCCGGGTCCCTGGGGTGTAAGAGATGAGTAGTTACTCACGACTGCTTGGAAATACCCCAGGTTTCATCCCCATTAACCCCTTACGAATAATTTTCTTCCTAGAACAAAGGAGGTGACCAGCGCAGGGGCACCAGGGTGGCACGAGTGACCTGGCTGTATGTCCTGCTTCCCAAATTCTGCTGCTGTCCCCCTCATCTGTCACTGTCAGTCTGTCCCCCCCGCGTTGCTCTGGGCAGTATCCATCTGTCTGTGTATCCGTCTGTCTGTCTGTATGAAGAGGTGGAAGTCAGAAGTGCTTTGCTTTTGTGGAAGAGCACTCTGTAATTGTTAAGCTCGATGTCAAAGGCTGAGCTCCTCCTTACCTCATCCACAATGCTTTAATGAAAAACAACAGGATTTTGGTGTTCTGCTGGCACTCTTGGATGGGGAGGGGGGATGAGAGGCGTCTCCTTCCCCCCAGCGCCGGGCGGGCAGCGCCCCAGGGGCCCCACCAGCCCAGGTCTGGCTTTTCGGGTGGTGAGAGAAAGGGGGCTTTGCTGCAAAGGCCACATATTTCCCTTGTTCCCATGGTAACCAGCCCATTAAAGAGATGTAGATTAAACATCCCCAGCTGGTGTGTGTTCATGGGGCAGCCATGGCCCCCTCATCCTCCTCCTCCTCCTCCGGACCTGCTCGCTGGGACCTGGAAGCTTCTTTCACAGCAGGTGGTTGTGATTTCGGCAGGAATCTGGCACAATCCGGCACCCAGGGCTCTGCTCCGGGCTTTGGAGCTTGACATCTCCAGCGTGTGTTAAGCCAGGCCTAAGCAGCTTGCCCTTGTTAGGAGCAGCCCTTGGAAAGGAGGCGCTAGTCTGTTGTGGCTCGTATTTACCTTGTTTACAGCATTAGAGCTATAGCACAGCATATAGAGGGGTGGTTGCCCCAGGACCTTCATCAAATCCTGGAGAACAGGAGCTGAGGGGAGACCTCCTGATCTCTGACCTGCCTGAAAGGAGCTTGGAGCCAGGGGGGTCGGGCTCTGCTCCCCAGGAACAAGCGCCGGGACCAGAGGAAACGGCCTCAAGTTGCGCCAGGGGAGGCTGAGGTTGGATCTGGGGAACAATTTCTTCCCCAAAGGGCTGTGGGGCATTGGAACAGGCTGCCCAGGGCAGTGCTGGAGTCACCATCCCTGGAGGGGTTGGACAGACGGACATGAGGTTCTCAGGACACGGGGCAGTGCCAGGGCTGGGTTATGGTTCGACTCGATGATCTCAAGGGTCTTTTCCACCCAAAATGACTCTGTGATTCTAACACCTGCTGCCGTTTCCCCAGCCCGATGCTCACGTACCGCGTTGACGCCGACAAAGGGTTCAACTTCTCCGTGGGCGACGACGCCTTTGTGTGCCAGAAGAAGAATCACTTCCAAGTCACGGTCTACATCGGCATGCTTGGAGATCCCAAGTATGTGAAGACCCCTGAGGGCCTGAAACCCTTGGAGTGCTTCTACCTGAAGCTGCATGGAGTGAAGGCGAGTGGGAGCCAAGGGCCAGGAGCGAATCCCACAGGGAAAAAGGGTGTTTGGTGGATGGTTGGGATCAGGCAACACCCCATCTTCATGTGCTAAGATGTAGGAGGGTGCTGAAGGCCAGAACAAGGCAGATCTTGAACGATGAGTCCTAAGATGGGCTCAATCACTGCCCGGGTGTCTTCAGAGCTGCCTCTCCCTCGCCTTTGACTCTGGAGGTACATGGGCACCTTGGGAAGATCCTTTCACCCTCAAGGTGGGCACCCATGCTTGGAGAACGACCATGCTCCAGTTGGGTGTTGGGATTTGGTTGTACTGAGTCACAGGAGGGCAGAGAGCTGGCCTGTGCTGGGGGAAGGAGGTGGGACGGGGGAAGGATCTCAGCTTTCCACCCTTTGTCACATGCCCAAATCTTTCTCTCCAGCTCGAGGCCTTGAACCAGTCCATCAACATCGAGCAGTCGCAGTCCGACCGCAGCAAACGGCCCTTCAACCCCGTCACGTGAGTGTTGCCCGGGATGTGTTCACGTTGGGGAGTTCACCAGGGAATCAGCAATAGCAGGAGAGGGTGGAGAGATCTCAGGATGCCTGTGGGTATCACACTCTTCAGTTTTCTCCTCCGTTTCCCGCAGCAAAGTTTTCCTCTCTTTACATTCCCCACTCCATGCCCAGTTCGTAGACCTTCCTTGGTGGAGCAGACCAGCAGATGGCCGTTCCCTAAAGAACATTCTCTCTCTGTTCTCCTTTCCTCAGGGTCAACCTGCCTCCGGAGCAGGTCACCAAGGTCACCGTGGGACGGCTGCACTTCAGCGAGACCACGGCCAACAACATGCGCAAGAAAGGCAAACCCAACCCCGACCAGAGGTGAGGAGCTCAGGTGCCTTCTCCAAACCCTTCTGTGCACGGGACGGCGCCCTGACCTCTGTCCCCTCTCGGCAGGTATTTCATGCTGGTGGTGGCCTTGCAGGCACACGCGCAGAACCAGAACTACACGCTGGCAGCACACATCTCGGAGCGCATCATTGTCAGAGTAAGTCCCTCTCTGCTCCCTCAGCCTCTGCAGACGCCCCACAGCCCTTTATTGGATGTTCTGGGTAGAACCTCGGGGATTTGGGACCCAGGAGCAACAACCGCCGCGTTATTTGGTCTCCTGCTGTGCTGTGTGGTTCCGGTTGGGGTTGTTGGAGCAGCTCTGAGTGCTGAGATACCAGGTGGCTACAGAAAACAAGGATGTTTTCTGGAGAACAGGAGCTGCGGGGAGACCTTCTCGCTCTCTGAACTGCCTGAAAGGAGCTTGGAGCCGGGGGGGTCGGGCTCTGCTCCCAGGGGAAAAGTGAGGAGAGGAAACAGCCTCAAGTTGCGCCAGGGGAGGTTGAGGTTGGATCTGGGGAACAATTTCTTCCCCAAAGGGCTGTGGGGCATTGGAACAGGCTGCCCAGGGCAGTGCTGGAGTCACCATCCCTGGAGGGTTGGACAGACGGACACGAGGTTCTCAGGACATGGGGCAGTGCCAGGGCTGGGGGAACAGTTGGACTCCATCATCTCAAGGGTCTTTTCCACCCAAAATGTCTCTGTGATTCTATGATATTCCTTTGTGGATCAGAGCAGACAGGGCCGGGGTTCCTGCGGGACGGCAAGTGATGCCAGGGGTGTCAGGCCAGGCTGGGATCTGTGCCGGCGCTGGCAGCGGATCCCTGACCCTTCCCAAAGCTCCGTCTCGCACCTCCACAACCTTCTTTGACCTCCGCTGGCTCTGCCCTGCTCTGTCCATCTGTCCCATCTCCCTGATTCTGCTACCCCCGCTTTTCATTCCCCGCTTCCCCGTCTCTCCCCAGGCCTCCAACCCCGGGCAGTTTGAGAGCGACAGCGACGTGCTCTGGCAGCGGGCCCAGCTCCCCGACACCGTGTTTCACCACGGCCGGGTCGGCATCAACACGGATCGCCCCGACGAAGCCCTGGTGGTCCACGGCAACGTGAAGGTCATGGGTTCGCTGATGCACCCGTCGGACCTGCGGGTGAAGGAGGACATCCAGGAGGTATGCGCCAAAGTTCGGGGCGATCGGGGGTCGAAAGAGGCGCCGCAGAAAGTGTGAGTGTCCTCGTGAGCTGCTGATTCTGACGTAGTCCTTACGGGCAAGCTGAGCTTCTGTTCACCCGATGGGAAGTGTCTTAGAAGTCTGGCTGTCCCAAGCGCAACCTATCCACCATTTCTTATGAATTTTGGCTCTTCCACTGTTAGCCAGAGCTACAAACGCGGAAGTTACAAACCTGGAAAGAGATTAATCCACAAGGCAGCACACTGGGGCTTGCCAGAGCCTCCACTCTGCTCCGAAGTCCTCTCAGCTGGGTGTTCCTGGCCAGAAAATCTGGGTACAATCGCATCTCGTATTTATGAGACCTGCCCTGCGCCTGGCTGTGCAATGGGACTTGGTTTCCTCCTGGTTTCACTGCCCAAGGAACTTGTCCAGTGGCAAGAACTGGGTGTTAACCCCACCGTTCGTCCCCGTGCCTGGTCGGGGCAGCGCTCAGCGCTGTCTCACAACCATTTTACTGCAAACCACAGTGGGTTTTGCTGCTTCAAGGTCAGATTTATGGGAATTTAAGAAGCAACAACCCCGCTTAGGAGCTGGTGTGTCTGTTTTGTCGCAGGTGGACACCACGGAGCAGCTGAAGAGGATCTCCCGCATGCGGCTGGTCCACTACAACTACAAGCCGGAGTTTGCGGCCACGGTGGGCATGGACGGCGCCTCGGAGACGGGTACGTGCCCCGTGTCGCACCGCGGGGTCCCTCTTGCGTCCGCAGCCAACAGCAGCGTTTTGTCCGCGGTGCCGAGCGGCGCTGCCGGGGGGCGGCCCCCCAGGCCAGGGCTAGGAGGGACGGGGGCTTCTTTTTTAGAAACTTTTGTTAAAAAATAAAATTATTATTTTAAAATAGATATTTAAATATTAAATTAGTTATATATTTATACATATAAATATATAAAAATATATTTGTATGCATTTATAAATATATAGCTTTTATATATTTATATATTTTTAATTTATATTATACATTTATTTATTTATTTTTATATATTTTATATTTATATTTTTATATATTTTTATATAGAATACATATTTTTATATATTATATATAATATTATATCTCATATATAATATATGATATATTTTTATATTTTTATATATTTTTATATGTAAAAATATATATTTATATATTTATTTGTATTATAAATATATGTATTTTTCTATATAGTTTTTATATATTTTATAATTTTTAATTTATAATTTTATACTTATAAATTATAATATAACGTAATATAACGTAATATAATATTTCTAATGTTATAAATATATAAAAATTATATATAAAGTATTGTATATAAGTATATCTAGATATTAAGAATTAAATAAATATCTTTTAAAATATATAGACAAATATAATATTTATTTAAGAATTTAAAGCAACTCCCTCTTTAGGTGGTTTACAGGGCTTCTCCAAGTACCCAGCTCTCCCCAGGGGTACTCAGGGCACACACTACGCGGGGGGGATGGAAATACCCTTGTCCGCGTAATCAGGGAAGCGGTTTTATCCGAAGGGTGAACAGGGTTCCTGCCAAAGACCACAGGGGCCAGAGAAAGAGCTTTGGCAGGAGGAGCCCTGCCCGAGCGCCTTGTTTCCGCGCAGGCGTCATCGCCCAGGAGGTGCAGGAGATCCTCCCCGAAGCTGTGAAGGACACCGGGGACCTGGTATTTTCCAACGGGAAGACCCTTGAGAACTTTCTGGTGGTGAACAAGGTCGGTGGCAGCCCGGACGGGCAGGGAGAGGCTGTTGAACCTGGTTCAAGGGAGTTGCCGAGCTGGAAAAAAAACGTGGAAGAGGGGAAACTGTGATGCCTGGGAAACGTTTCTAAGCCAACACCACCCCTCTGAGCTTCAGCCCCGGCTGGTCCCTCCGACGTCAGGAGCGGCCCTGGGCGGACAGCAGAGATCGGCAGGGAGGAACCGGCCTGGTGCTGGTGAAACGTCGGCAGCATCTCCCTCAGAACAGGGCTCCTTGTTGGCAGCCTCCTGTGGGGAGGCTCTTAGTCATAATCTCTCCTTTCCCGATAAGATAAGGTGGTTATGTCAAGATAACCCAGAGCACCGGGCTGCCTGACCTCCCTGTCACCTGTGGCAGCCCGTTCGCGGCTCGAGGTGTCTAGGGGACAGCGTCCCGTGTCACGCATCGAGGGGACAGCGTCCCCGAGGGGACAGCCAGCCTCCCAAAGCCACCAGCTCCCTCCTGCATCGCTCTGTCCAGAGTAGGAGCAGCCAGGGCTCAGCTTAGTGCCTTGTTTCTCCTTCGCGGAAGCCTCGAAACCTGCGGTTACATCTCCAGCTGGCAGGAGCTGTGAGAGTGACATTTTCTGTCCCATCTGCCCGTGCCCAGGCCACTGCTGTCCCATGTTCTCCTCCACGGGCCACAGCTCAGCAGCTGGAGACCTTCTGATCTCTGAACTGCCTGAAAGGAGCTTGGAGCCGGGGGGGTCGGGCTCTGCTCCCCAGGAACGAGCGCCAGGAGCAGAGGAAACGGCCTCAAGTTGCGCCAGGGGAGGTTGAGGTTGGATCTGGGGAACAATTTCTTCCCCAAAGGGCTGTGGGGCATTGGAACAGGCTGCCCAGGGCAGTGCTGGAGTCACCATCCCTGGAGGGGTTGGACAGACGGACACGAGGTTCTCAGGGACACGGGGCAGTGCCAGGGCTGGGTTGTGGTTGGACTCTGATCTCGAGGAGTTTTTCCAATCAAAACGATTTTATGATTCCATGATATCTCTTGTTCTTGCGCCCAGGGGCTGTAGAGATCTGGATGTGCCGTGTTGGATGATTCCTCACCCCCAGAGCCGGGTGTTTTGTGGCCTTTCCCCTGGGACAGAGCACGGGAGAGCAGTCAGCGCCACCAGACCCACGGGAGCAGGAGTTCCTCCGTGTGCCAGACCACTGAGTCTTCCAACCTCTTCCCTGGCAGGAGCGCATCTTCATGGAGAACGTGGGAGCCGTGAAGGAGCTTTGCAAACTGACCGACAACCTGGAGACCCGCATCGACGAGCTGGAGAGGTGGAGTCACAAACTGGCCAAGCTCAAGCGGCTGGACAGCATGAAGTCAACCGTGAGCTCTGGGGCGTTCAGGTACGGGCTGAGGGCATGGGAGCAAAATTCTCCTTTTTTGAGCCCTGGCAGCCCTGAGCAACTGCTCGGTTTGGGAAAGGGGAGATGGGGACGAATTATAGGCTGTTGGCCATTGTCGTTTGGCCTGGGGTAGGTTCTAGGAGCTGAGATTGGTGAGACAGGTCTGGCACACACGTACCAGCCCAAAAAACACCAGTATTAAATTGTCTCCTTGTTTCCCTAGAGTAAGTGAATGGCATTTTCAGGACAAAGAGTTTCACACGTTTGCAAAATTATGACACTGAGCTTATGCAGGTTTTGGGGCAGAATTCAGGCTCTCTGGGCAATGACCCTGAGCAGATGAAGTGACAAAGGTCTGTGACTGTCACACAGAGATCCCTCCCCTACCAGAAAATCCCGGCAATCTCCCTGAGCGCTGTCCCTGCACAGCTCAGCTCCGTTCCTCCTTTTCTCCTCGCAGCCAAACTGGGAGCCAGTTCAGCCGCGCGGGAAGCGTCCCCCACAAAAAGAGACCCCACAAAGTAGCCAGCAAGGTAAGAAATCGCTCCCAAAGGAGCAATGCTACATGGGGGAAGGTGATTTGTCCAAGAATGGTTGTCTGCGTGGTCCTCATGCATTTTCTTACATGTTCTGCAGATGAAGAGACCCCATCTATTCCCATTTTCACGATCTTTCCTTTTTTTTTTGCTCCATCCCTAATGAAGATGTTATCTGGCTTCTGCTCTGCGGGGTTCGGGGTTTGCAGGGGAGGAAGAATTGAGTGTGGGATGGGCTGGTTGGGCTCTATTTGAGGATGGGAGCACTATGGAGTCTGGAATTTGGTTTTTGGGGTTTTTTCCTCTTGCAGTCCCCATCGGTTGTCCCGGAACAGGCCTGCATCAGCCAGCGCTTCCTGCAGGGCACCATCATCGCCCTGGTCGTCATCATGGCGTTCAGGTGAGGTCTCCGGCTCATCGGTTCGCCCCACGCCATCCCTGGGCTGTGCGGCGAGGGAACGTGAACCTACGGCTTCGGTCGTGGGCTGAAATTCAGAAGCGGATCAGTCCCGCAACGTGTCCCTTGCCCCATGGCCATCCTCAGCCTGTACCTTTCTCTTTTTTATTTTTCTTCCAGTGTGGTGTCCATGTCCACGCTCTACGTGCTGAGCTTGCGCAGCGAGGAGGATCTGGTGGATATCGAGGGGTTGGTGCCTCTGGGCTCGGTGGGAGGGATGCGGTGACCGGGGAAAGGGGGTTTGAATCACAAAAAAACCAGCCGCTGTGGAGTCACTGAGCACGGTTCCGGAGAGTCAAGCTGTAAAGCCAACCAAACGTGTCCCAGTTTAATTATCTGGAGCAAGAAGTGAGGAACAGAGGAGGAAAAGGAAATATCCCGCTGTGTGGCTGCTCACAAAGCCGTTCGTGGCCACTCTGGATGTTCTTTGGAGTAAAGCAGCGTCGTCCCACGGTTTGCAGTGGGGCTGGACCGGTCTGTACTGGGCAGGAGTTTTCCTCTGAAAACAGTGGGTTTAGTGTGGATTGAGCATTGAGGGAACGGCCCCAGCGTCACTTTGGGCACATTTCACTCCTCGGGGGCTTGCGGTACCAGATAACGAGTCTCTTTTTCTCTCCCTCTTCTCCCTCTCCTATTTCTCTCCCTCCTCTTCTGGTTACATCTCTCATCCAACCCATTTTTCTTTCCGCTTTCTCTTCAATTTTCCCATTCTTGTCTTTTCATTTC
This sequence comes from Caloenas nicobarica, assembly GCF_036013445.1. Classification (NCBI taxonomy): domain Eukaryota; kingdom Metazoa; phylum Chordata; class Aves; order Columbiformes; family Columbidae; genus Caloenas; species Caloenas nicobarica. The sequence goes on from NC_088249.1 coordinate 67,316,519, forward strand.
CATTACCTTCCATATCCTCTTTTAATTTCTCTTTGTCCTCCTTATCTCCTCCTGACCTCCCCATCTCCTTTCCGTGCCCCGTAGCTCTTTTGCCGTGCCCACCGCCTGTCTCCTGGCCCTTTTTCGGCACAGGGGTCCTGGGGTGCCGGTCGCTCTATGTCCACGGTATGTTACTGTTTCCTTATCCCATTATTTAATTGCTGCGTGCCTTAATTCCTCTTCCTTCTTCCATCCGCACCGCAGAAAACCAAGAACCTTCAGCTAAAGTGAAAGCAAAGGATATGAATATATTTCAGCAAGTGGGAGTCCAGAAAGAAGGATTACAGACCCGGTCAGGAAGAGGAAATTAGGATTAGGAGATTGAAGAACCAATTAATCCAAAGATAAATAAAGAAATGACGTACTACAAGTAAAGCAGGAGCTTTGGAAGGAGTAGAGGGAGTATGTAAAATGATGAAGACTTTGAAGAATTAGCCAAAAAGCTGTTCCCACCCTCTTCTTGTATATGAGGTAGCTTTATTGTGGAGGGTCACTCTCAAGTACAGGACAGAAAGGACAGAAAAAAACCCCTAAATTATTTATTTTTATGAGCCGTCACCACTGGTTATGTTTGGAAAGGTCCTGACGAGGGAAAGCTGAGTTACTCGTTAGGGAAAACACCTTGATAAGGGGATCCGCAGGGCTGCTGCAAAATACGTCCCTTAACAGAAAGACGAACCGTCCCTGTCTGTCAGCGCCCTTTGAACAAAACCCTGCACAAAAAGCGGCAGAAACTGCAATCAATTGGTTCTTTTAAGAGCTCCACGTTGGGGTGTTCCGCAGGAAACTATTAAAAGAGGAATTGCAAGATAAAGCCAGGCGGGGAGAGCGGTGCCGAGGCAGTGGGGGAACGTGAGGGACGGGGCGGGGGTTGGCTGGGGTGAGGGTTCATTCCAGAGGCTGGTGCCCACGTTCCCACCAGGAGAATCCAGCATTGTGTGTCCTTTCACTAGAAAAAGAAATAAATGTAATAAGAGGAGTCTCGCAGGTGGCAAAGTGTTTTGATTTCTCTAAATGAGTGAAAACTCCGTTTATCTGTGAGAAACCTTGAGCGATGCTGAGGGGAGAGACAAGATGTGGGCACAGGATGAGGAAAATGTGGGACTGATCAAACTGAGCCGCTCCTGGGGCTGGGGAGGGCCTGGGCAGGTAAAATCTTGCACGTCTTTGGTAGGAACTCAGGGCAAATTCCTGCTCAGTGGGCGGGTACATCCCCTGAAGGAGAGGGTCTGGGTTTATCCCGTATCTCCCGGGTTTATCCCGTATCTCCGTAGGCAGTCACGGGTGCCCAGAAATCGTGTTGCTGAGGGTTCCTGTGCAGATGGGGGAGAAATCAGCCCCGGGCAGCGGTTCCTCCCTCCCACATCTGCCTCAGCTCTGAGCTTCGGAGCTGCAGCGAAACAGCCGAAATTCCGTGGAGTGAAGCTGGATGGGATCGTGTGTGTTTCTAAAAAAAACAAAGCGAGGAACAGTTTGTCTCCGAGAGATAAGGGGCATCTCCCGGCAGGGATGGTGAGCGCCTGGAGCCCGTTATGGCTTAATACTTTGAGATCAGAGAGTGTAAATCCAACCCGGAGATCACTGCTGGGAATCAAAGCCACGGAGCGCACCCTGTGCCGTCACGAGCATGGAGGGAGCGTGGCTGGTGTCCTCTGAACCGTCTGGGGCACGTCCCTGCTGGCCGTGGGGCTGCCACACGATCTGCTGGCGCGTTTTCCAGCTCTCCTGGCTGTCTCCATGCCTTGCTGCCTCTCTCCTGCCTTTCTCTTCCCAGCTCACTCCAGCCTCTGCTCCTCACCCCCGCGCTCTGCGCGCTGCTCCGTGTCCCATCGCCCTCTCGCTGCTCCGGCCGCGTCTCTCTTCGAGCGACCCCGTTGAAGCCCGTGCTGGAGGTTTTCACCTGCGTTTTTCTGCGTTTCAGGTCGAACCACAACACCGATAAAACGCAGATGGTGCGATCCACGGCTGCGTCGGACGGAACCGGTGGCAGGACCCCCACGCACCACGGTAGGTCACGGCACGGCAGGTGGACACGGTGACGGCTCCGTCTCTGCAAACACCTGAAAGGAGCTTGGAGCCGGGGGGGTCGGGCTCTGCTCCCCAGGAACAAGTGATGAAAGGAAACAGCCTCAAGTTGCGCCAGGGGAGGTTGAGGTTGGATCTGGGGAACAATTTCTTCCCCCAAGGGCTGTGGGGCATTGGAACAGGCTGCCCAGGGCAGTGCTGGAGTCACCATCCCTGGAGGGGCTGGACAGACGGACGTGAGGTTCTCAGGACACGGGGCAGTGCCAGGGGTGGCGGAATGGTTGGACTCGATGAGCTTTGGAGGCTTTTCCACCCAAAACGATTCTGTGGGTTGTGGTGTGGGGTGAGGAACGTGGCTGGTCCCCCGTGCCCGGCACCGTTCTGTTTCTGTGCTGGGAGGTGCTGGGGCTCTGGTTTTGCGGGAGGGATGTCGGGGGCAGTTGGTGCTGCTCCTGTCCGATGTCTCTCCACGTGTCCCTGCTGTTTCCCCGCAGTCCCAGAGGACACACATGACTTATCCTTCATCTCACCTGCTCCCGGCGTGCTCGCCTGCTTCAGTCCCCCGTGTTTCTCCGTCTGCTGCTCCGCTGCTCCCACCAACATCTCCTCTGTTGTCCCCTCTGAGACCAGTCCAACTCGTGCCACTAACCGGACGGGTAAGTACCAGCCCAGACACGCTGGAGATGCTGGTACAACGCAGAGCTGTGTCTGTCCCACCTCATGTCCCCAGCCCCTTTCACCTCCTCTCCTCCCGCTGCACATTGTGACAAGGACCCTTCAAAGGGCGTTGGGTTTGCTCTGCACCCGCTGAGTCCACAGCACTACCAGCACAAGGTCAGGAGCAGCTTTGTTTGCTCCGTCACATGCCTGTGTGACCAAGAAAGCAAATGGTACCTGGGTTGCGTGAGGAAGAGTGTGGTCAACAAGTCAAGGAGGTGAATCCTCCCTCTCTGCCCTGGTGGGGCCACGTCTGGAGTTCTGCGTCCAGTTCTGGGCTCCCCAGTTTAAGAAGGACAAGGAATTATTGCAAGGAGCCCAGTGAGAGCTACAAAGATGCTGAGGGGTCTGGAGCATCTTTCTGATGAGGAGAGACTGAGAGAGCTGGGGCTGTTGAGCTGGAGAAGAGAGGCTGAGAGGGATCTGGTCAATGGGATCAATATCTCAGGGTGGGTGTCAGAGGATGGAGCAGACTGTTCAGCGGTGCCCAACGCCAGGGTGAGGGGCCACGGGCACAGACTGAGACACAGGAGGCTCCGTCTGAACATGAGGAGAAACTTTGCTGGGAGGTGCCAGAGCCTGGCCCAGGCTGCCCAGAGCGGCTGTGGAGTCTCCTGCTCTGGAGACATTAAAAACCCACCTGGGATCCTGTGTGATCTGCTCTGGTGACCCTGCGTGAGCAGGGCTGGGCTGGGGGATCTACAGAGGTCCCTTCAACTGCAACCATCCCGTGGTTCTGTGATTCCGAGTGCCGCCAGCCTCTCTCTGCCTCTCACCACCACTTTTCTCTCCCTTTTTCTCCCCAGACCAAAGTCAAACCTCCCTCCAGCCGGTGACAAACATCAAAGCCAAATCCAGGGGCATCACCGGGAAGGCCGCCTCCTACGCCAAGTGGCCCAAGACGCCTGACAGGTCTCAGAGCTTCGGCAGCCCCGATGCCAGCCCCTCCTCCCCCTTCACCCACCTCCAGGCCAAAGCCAAGTCCGTCTCCCACCTCTCGCTCTCCCGCAGCAGCTCCGCGCTGGGGCAGCGGCAGCGGCGCAGCCCCCGGCAGCCGGCGAGCGAGCGGCTGCGCACGGAGCAGCCCGGCACGGACGGTAGGTGAACCTGGTTCTCCTCCTTCCCTACAGCGGCACCGGGGTCCTGGCTTCTCTCCTCAACCCCCTGGATCTCGCTGTGTCCCCATCCTGCGGTTTGTTTGCCGCCGGTTCTCCCAGTGCAGCCAGATCCACGCTCCAGCCCTGCCCTCCCTCCTCCTCCTCCTTGCTGCCCTGCGCTTTCTGGCCATATAAACCAGTTGCTGGTTCCCTCCTGAGGCTGCTGTACCGGCATCGCCGTTCTTACCCCCGTCTCAGCTTGCTCCGCCACTTCTGTATCAGATCTAGAGGAATAAGTGCACAAACTTTGTGCTGGCAGCAGAGAGAAAGGAGTGGCAGTGACCAGCAGTTGGCACAGCCTGGGGCACGTCCCCGTGCCTGGACATGGCGTTAGGGCTGTTTTATAGAGTCACGCAATCATTTTAGTTGGAAAAGCCCCTCAAGATCATTGAGTCCAACCAGCGTTCCCCAGCTGCCATCACTTTGCTGTTCCTAAATAGTCTATTTTTCTCCCCACAGGGCCAATCCCTGTGCTGAGCTCCGTCCGGATCCTGGAGATCAACCTGCCCATCCAGCCCCAGCACTGCGCAGCCGCCGGGACGTGCAGGTGAGCGGGGCCGGGGGCTGCAGCCCCTCGGGAGCTCCGGGGGAAGCTGCTCCTGGACCCTCGGGCTGTTTTCTGCCTTCACCCCGTGCTGCTTTTCGGCCAGAGGAGCTGGGGCTCCGAGTCCTTCCCAAAATTGCATTGGGTGATGAGCTTGACCCTGGGAAGCAGCCTGGGAAGCCATTCCCTCTAAAGTCTGAGCCCAAGACAAATTTTGGGTCCTGTCCTGGCCATCTCGGAGCCGCCTGAAGTGCTGCGGGGAGCTCTGACGCTCTCTCTGTGTCCCCAGGGCTGGAAATGTCACCTACCGCATCCCCGTCAGCCAGCTCACGGCCGTGAACACCAACCTGACCCTGGAGATGAAGTGAGTGCGCAGGGTTCGTCTCTGGGGTGTTTGGGTCCCCTTAAGTCACCTGGACCCTGGGCTGTGTGGCCGCGGTGTCCCCTGTGAGGGGACAGCAGGGTGTCAGCGTCTCTTCTCTCCCCAGCTCCTCCTCCGCCGTGTCCGTCTCCCTCTGCGGCCTCGTCTCCAGCGACCCGTGCCAGGACAGTGCCAGCACCAACAGCTCCAGCGATGCCGCAGACGCACAGGTACGGCTCAGAAAATAAATCCACGCGCCTTGTGTCATCCCAGAGCGATGCCAAGCCCGCCAGAAGGGAGGAAACAGCCTCAGGTTGGGCCAGGGGAGGTTGGGGTGGGATCTGGGGAACAATTTCTTCCCCAAAGGGCTGTCGGGCACGGGAACAGGCTGCCCAGGGCAGTGCTGGAGTCACCATCCCTGGAGGGGTTGGACAGAGATGAGGTTCTCAGGGACATGGGGCAGTGCCAGGGCTGGGGGAACGGTTGGACTTGATGATCTTGAGGGGCTTTTCCACCCAAAATGATTCTGTGATCCTTTATTTCTACCCCACCCAACGCCTCCCCACGAGCCCCAGGACTGGGGATCACACATGGGCTGTGCGCTGCCGTAACGCATCCCAGCGAAATCCCTTCGGGGCGGGGAGCGGGATTTTGCAGCTCTGTGTGCGTGGAACCCGCATCGGACCCTTCTCCCCTCGAGTTTCTCCTCGCCCCCCTCAGCCCAACTCCGTTCTGCCCTCGGGGACGTTGTTCCCCTCTCGACAGCACAGGGTTGTGGCTCCTCACCCAGAACATCCCCGGTGCTCAGCCCATCTCTCCTCTTTCCTCCGCAGGACTCCACGCACCGCTGGCCCCTGGTCATGTTCGCTTTCCGGGAGTTCACCTACCACTTCAGAATCGCACAGCCGGTGAGTACCAGCAACTGCTGCGTCTTTCCTCTTGTCTGGGGCTGAGCAGGAGAGCGATGCAACCACAGAACCCTTTTTGGTTGGAAAAGACCTTTAAGATCGAGTCCAGCCGTTCCCCATGGCAGGTTTAGCGGCCACATTGCACCGAGAGCCCTGTCACGGCTGTCACCTTCCGCAGTGACACAGACAGCTCGGCTTTGTGGTTAGAATGTTTTCTGAGTGTACAGACCAAAAGGAGGCAAGGGTCAAAACAGTTGGTTTTACTAGCATTCTTGTTCTAGCACTGTGCTGTTTTCTACCAGTTTACATGTTTATAAACTCTCCGCCAAATGGGTAGTGTGTTTTTTCTCTCTCATTGTATTTAATAGCAAATACATTTAACTAATTATAAATGGGCAGTTTTATGCTTACTGGCTACCAAAGCTAACTTTTTAAAAATCAGATAAAAAAATATCCTCTCAAAGACTGATAGAAGATTCATTTTGGTTTTGAAAGTACTACACATTTATACAGTCCTAAAATTACATTTGGCCCTTTGAAGGCAAACGCGAGGCTGATGTGGCCCCTGCTGAAAATGAGTTTGACACCCCTGCCTTAAGGTGAAAACCTTGACTGTATCAAAAAGGCGGCTTTAATATGAAATGTACTCTTGAACACCTTCCACAGTGACACAGACAGCAGGGGGATGATTTTTCTCTGCCTCAGCGCATAATTCACACCCAAAATGTGTCCCAGCCCCATCTACAAGCTCTTTTTCTGTCTCTCCCAGGGCCAAGCCAACTGCAGTTCTGCTCCCGAGCACCTGGGACGCCTTTTCACCGACTATTATTTTCAGTTTTACTGGCTCTGTGAGTGAGTCCCGGCAGCACCAGTATCCTCGGACCGGAGGGAGGAACTGGTGACACTGGGGACACTCCCGCCCACCCTCCTCCGCTCGCCCCCGGCTCCCCGTGGGACGTGGAGCTGGTTGGGCCGCGGCTGGTGCCACCAGCACCGAAGCGCACGCAGAACGTAGGACATAAACCACAAAAAAACCACGACCGGCCCCCTCGGACCTCCCGGGGTCACCTCGCACCATCCCACACCACCCCAAATATCCCTCTCTGTCCCTTTACGGGGACACTTGTGTCCCCCGTCGATTCTCCTTCCCCTCGCGACACTGGATTTGGAAGCGTCACACCGGACTGGATGCAGATGGTCACTCCGTCCCGTACTGGTCCCAGTTGTGCCACACCAGTTTCTTCACAAACACTGGAATTTGCTCGACACTGGAGCCCTTTTCCCAGCGCAAAACGGCGGAGTTTGGCCTGGAAAAGGCGCCGCTGTGCCTGGTCCTACTGGAAGTCGTACACTGGAGTTGCTGTTCCTGCCGTTGGCCCCACAGACCCCCGGGGACCCCGGACTGTCCTCTGGGGACACGAGAAGGCGCAGCTTCAATGTCAGCCCCATCTGTCCCCCTCCTCGCTGTTCTCTTCGCTTTCATCATCTCCAATCTGGACAGAGAAACTCCAGAACCCCCCAAAAGCTGCTGCGGAGGCCGCGCCACGCGTGGGGACACTCGGGAGAAAAATCACCTGCGTTCATGCTGTGGGACCTTTTTTTTTTAATATTTGGCAGCGTGTGTGGAGCCGCCTGGTCAGCTCTTGGGTCACCGCGGCCACCTCTGCCCAGATGTGCAGGAGCGAGGCCACCGGCAGAGCCAGGTTGGGGACATCTAGGTGGCTTCACCGCGTGCGTCCCTGGCCATCAGGTCCCCATCGGTGGGATGGCAGCGACTGGGCCCTCGCTGTCACTTGCAAAGCAGTTCTGTTGAGTGTATTTGGGGTATTTTACTGTTACAAGTTCTTAACTTGCTGAACTACTGAACTGTATTTTTTTTTAATTTTTTAAGCCGTGTAAAATGGGTCTCGTAATCCTGTCCCTTCTGAGCTGTGTGTGTCACACAGGAAACCGCCAGGGTCACCGAGCTCCGCGTTAAGCTCAGCTGGGATGCGTCAGACCCGGTTCCAGGAGGTGACATTGGCGTTTCTGGAGGCTGAGCCTAAACCAGGTCCTGAGGTCTGAGCTGTATTTTCTTTAATCCAGATTCTTCCCCCGGGGACCCTCCGTGGCCTCCTCTCCCTTATCTGGGGACAGTTTTCGCTCCTGTCACTCAGCTCAGACCTTATTTCTGAGCTCGTCGCAGCAAAACGGCCGCAGCCTGGCGGTTCCTTGTGACACCAGCAGGACGCCGCGTCTCTGCCGCCAAAACCTCTTTGTTTTTAGGGCGGTTTCAGGTCAGTTCTTCGTCCCTGACCCCCCCACACATACATCTTGTCCCACTGCGATGAAAAAAATACATCTGGAGGAGGAAGAATCAATCAAATCGCCAGAAACGCACCAGGAGCAGCAGCCTGAGAGGAGATGGAGCCTCTGGGGTGTCCTTGAGATGGGGTTTACGATGCCCCCGGCAAAACAAGTGCCTGAAGGGCGACAGGAACAGCTTTTAGTGCCTTTTTTCTGCTAAACGGGACTGCGAGGGACCGGTGGGTTCCCTCCGTGTGCCTCAAAACCGGTGGCCGGGTCACTTACGAACAACTCGAATGCGAAGTCCGGCCTGACCCACGCACGGTTGTTGCGCAGCAGCGGGCTGACTGCAATCCCTGCCACCAAAATAGGGGAAAATGCAGGTTTTAGCATCTAATATCACGATATTTATCTTTTGTCTTAAAATCTATCACAAAACGTACACCAGTTCCACCAGCCGCTGCACAGCGAGGAGCTCCAAAGGGTTTTGTCACGATCAAAGAGGCACAGGATTGCTTCTGTGCCTGTGGAAACAGCCGTTTGCATCAATTTCCTTCCCCCAAAAAAAGGCGTTTCAGCCCAAACTGAAGATGCGTTTCCCCATCCCCAATCAGTAACACGAGAATTAACAATCAGGCCTCGCCCTGCACGGGACGGAGGGAGCGCTGAGCCGGAGTTTGGGGCAAATCCGCCCTTTTCGCTGGAAATTCGACGCTTCATCGTCTCTCTCGACATCCTTGGCAGGAAAGGAGCACGGAAACGAGGCCAAAGTTTGGCTGTTTCGGAGTTTGTTTCAAAAGCAAATTCGCAAACGTTCTGTCCTACCGCTAAAGCTTAAAGCCTGTAAATAGAGACTACGCCACCACTGCGAGAATTAAGCAAAAAAAACAAGTAAAGCACTAATTTGTTTGGTTTAAACGTTGCTGTCACAGCTTTAATCACTGTATATTGCCAGCAAGTTTGTAGAGTTGCATTCGTAGCAGGTTATTATTGATTATCGGTTTTTATTTGTGGGGAACAAGCGTGGTTTTCCCTCCTTTCATTTCTGATTTATATTTATATTTTGCTGAATTTCAAGTGCTGAATCTCTGGATTCCTCACTTTGGTTTTTTTTTTTTTGGTTTGGCTTATTTAGACTTTGTTTTATGCTGGAGGTAAATATGCCCGTATAAATAAATATATAAATACTGCTTTGTATCCAAGGACGGCTCCTGGCACGTTCCTCGCTATGAAATAAGAGGGTTTTTTTCAGTTCAGGAGTTATAAAAGTGCTTCCCAGGAGACGGAGGAACTGCGGTGTCATTAATCAGCGGGAGTTTGCAGGTCAGAACAGGCCCAGACTGCAGCTGCTACGGGGTGTATTTTCCAACAGGTAGTAAAATAAAACTCTTGTTGCTCACGTCTCGGAGGTTGGGGCATCTGCAGAGGGAAAACTTCCTTCCCAAACAAATTAGGACTTTAAGTTACCTGTTGAATTTCAGATTTTGAGACTTGGCTTTGAAAAGCTGGGCTAGAAATTCAAAGCTATCTCTAAAAATAGTTATGCACGCCATAAATAAACAAGGCGTAAATAAAGGGAGCACCACAAAGCTGCTGTTTCAGGATGAGAACGGGCAGATCCTGCCAGAAAAAAGGGTGTGGGGATGCGACGGTGACAAAGGTCAAGCTTAGGGAGATGGGGCAGGATTAGGAAGAAGTGGGAAGCACTTAATTCCTAGAGTTTTGCTGCACAAGGTGACACTGAAACTGGGTGTACACAGATGTGGAAATCCATGATAAACACGGGGCCCATCCTCAGGTGCTGATATCAAAGTGGTTTGGGGAAAAAAAAAAAAAAGAAAAAAGTATCTAAAAGACAAACCCTGGTGCATCACGGAGCCAGTTTTATTCAGGTTTGGTTTGCTGGGCTGGCAGAGGAGAATGGTCCATGCCTGATACAGGTTTGGTTGGTGAAGTAGAAAAGAAATACAAAACGAGGTTCTGGGGCTCCACACCTGGAAGCAAACAAGAGATGGAGTTGGTGAGACAACATTCCCCGTTGGGAACCATTTCCACGTCCTGAATTCAGCCCTGGATTCTGTACAGAGCGGCTGGCGCAGGCGACACCTCCCGCACCCCCCGCCCCACGCAGAGCATTCGGACCCGGGAGCTCACGGCAGCGGGACGTCCCCCGGCGGTACCGGCCGCTCCGCGGGCTGCGCCTCAGACGTAGATCCCGACCCAGAGCAGCAGGAACAGGACGCCGAAGCCCATGAAGAGCGAAGCCACCAGCGAGATCAGCAGCTCCTTGTAGATGTCCCGCGTGTACTTGGTAGAAGTCACTTCATAGCTGCGGCCCGGGGGTCAAGGTGTGAACAGCGGCCAAGGTGAGGGGACCTCCCGTCCCCCGTTTCCCTCCAGCTCCCCCACGTTCACCCCGTCCCCCGTTTCCCTCCAGCTCCCCCACGTTCACCCCGTCCCCCGTTTCCCTCCAGCTCCCCCACGTTCACCCCGTCCCCCGTTTCCCTCCAGCTCCCCCATGTTCACCCCGTCCCCCGTTTCCCTCCAGCTCCCCCATTTTCCCATCTCCCCCCGTTTCTCTCCCGCCTCCAGCCCGGGGATACACGAAGAACCAGGCGGTGAAGAACATGCCGATGGCCAGCAGCACCACGGTGAGGTGCGGGAACACGGCGGGGTTCACCGGGCTGGTGTATCTGCTCATGGCCTCCAGCTCCTGCGGCGACACGGACACGGTGAGCGGGACCCCGGCCCGGGACCGGCCCCCGACCGCGGCCCCCAGTCCCCGCTCCTGGCCCCTGACCGCAGCCCCGGCCCCCCGTCTCGTCCCCTGTCGCCACTCCGGTCCCCTGTGGCCACCCCCGGTTCCCACCATGTCGCCAGGCCGCGGTTCTCGCTCCGCTCCGACACGTCGCCTCCCGCTCCCGCCGCCGGAAGCGGAAGGGAGAGAGCGGGAGCGGGGCACGCCGGGATAGGTGGGCGTGGCGAGCGGGAGCCGCTCGCTATTGGCTGCAGGCCGCTCCCGGCGGGCACTGCGGCTGGAGCGCGGGAGCGAGCGGCGGGTAATGGCGGCCGGAGGGACCGGGGGAAAACGGCGGTTGAGGGGGGTCTGGGGGGTAATGGAGGTTGTGGGAGGCTGAGGCGAGAAGTGGGGGGAAATAACGGCGGCTAAGCGAGGATGAGGCGGACCTGGCGGGGATAATGGTGGCTGAGGTCAGAATCCCAGGATGTCAGGGGTTGGAAGGGACCTCGAAAGCTCATCCAGCCCAACCCCCCCGCCGGAGCAGGAACACCCAGCTGAGGTTACACAGGAAGGTGTCCAGGCGGGTTGGAATGTCTGAGAGAAGGAGACTCCACAACCTCCCTGGGCAGCCTGGGCCAGGCTCTGGCACCCTCACCGGGAAGACGTTTCTTCTCATCTTTCAGTGGAACCTCCTGTGTTCCAGTTTGCACCCATTGCCCCTTGTCCTATCACTGGTTGTCACCCAGAAGAGCCTGGCTCCATCCTCCTGACACTCCCCCTTTCCATATTGATCCCCATGAATGAGCCAGCCCTCAGTCTCCTCTCCTCCAGCTCCAGAGCCCCAGCTCCTCAGCCTTTCCTCACACGGGAGATGCTCCACTCCCTTCAGCATCTTCGTGGCTGCGCTGGACTCTCTCCAGCAGTTCCCTGTCCTGCTGGAACTGAGGGGCCCAGAACTGGACACAATATTCCAGATGTGGCCTCACCAGGGCAGAGTAGAGGGGCAGGAGAAGGGGAGAATAATGGAAGGAGGGCAGGGAATGGCGTGTTGGGGGAGGCAAAAGAGGGGTTAACGGCAGGGCTGGGGAGGCTGTGGCCAGGAGATGCAATAGGGGAGTGGGGGGTAATGGTGGAGCTGGGAAACAGCTGGAAAGGGGCAGGAATGGGGCAGGGGGAAAGGTCATAATGGGGCTGGGAGATGGGAGGGTGATGGGGAGAGGGACTGGGAGAGGCTGAGGTAGGGAGGGGGTAACGATGGGGTTGGGGATGTAATATTGGGCTGGGGGAGGCTGAGGTGAGGGGGACGGGGGAGATAATTGTGGCTGAGGAGAAGGAAGTGGGTAGTGGTAGGTTGGGGGAGGCTGAGGGGAGGAGAGATGGGGATAATGGTGGGTTGGGGGGGTTAAGGAGGCAGTGTTGGGCTGGGGGAGGCCGAGGCTGGGAGCAGGATGACAGCAGCCAGTGTAGCCCGTGGGGTGATGGTTGGTAGCCACCTCCTTTTGGTCCCCCATCCTTGGCTGCTGCCCCACAGCCTGGCGCTCACCCTCACACGCTGACCCCAGTGCCCCCTTTTCCTCTCCCCAGGATGGGAATCCATGGCCTGGCCAAGCTCATTGCCGATGTGGCACCCGGGGCCATCCGGGAGAACGACATCAAGTCTTATTTCGGCCGCAAGGTCGCCATCGACGCCTCCATGAGCATCTACCAGTTCCTGATCGCTGTGCGGCAGGGAGCCGAGGTGCTGCAGAACGAGGAGGGTGAGACCACCAGCCACCTGATGGGCATGTTCTACCGCACCATCCGCATGGTGGAGAGCGGCATCAAGCCTGTTTACGTCTTCGACGGCAAACCGCCCCAGCTGAAATCGGGGGAGCTGGCGAAGCGAACGGAGCGTCGGGCTGAGGCTGAGAAACACCTGCAGGAGGCTCAGGAGGCTGGAGAGGAGAACAACATCGAGAAGTACAGCAAGAGGCTGGTCAAGGTGACCCAGCAACACACTGACGAGTGCAAGAAGCTGCTGACACTGATGGGGATCCCCTACCTGGAGGCGCCGGGGGAGGCAGAAGCCAGTTGCGCTGCCCTAGTGAAGGCCGGGAAGGTTTACGCGGCTGCCACGGAAGACATGGACTGTCTGACCTTCGGCAGCCCCGTCCTGATGCGGCATCTCACAGCCAGCGAGACGAAGAAGCTGCCCATCCAGGAATTCCACCTGAACCGCATCCTGCAGGACTTGGGCCTGACCTGGGAGCAGTTCGTGGATCTGTGCATCCTCCTGGGCTGTGACTACTGCGAGAGTATCCGCGGCATCGGGCCCAAGCGTGCCGTGGAGCTCATCAAGGAGCACAAAACCATCGAGAAGATTGTCCAGCAGATCGACACCAAGAAATACCCTCTGCCCGAGAACTGGCTGCACAAAGAGGCCCAGAAGCTCTTTCTGGAGCCCGACGTGGTTGACCCCGACGCCGTGGAGCTGAAGTGGACGGAGCCCAACGAAGAGGAGCTCGTCCAGTTCATGTGCGGGGAGAAACAGTTCAACGAAGAGCGGATCCGCAACGGGGTGAAGCGGCTGAGCAAGAGCCGGCAGGGCAGCACGCAGGGCCGACTCGATGACTTCTTCAAGGTGACTGGCTCCATCACTTCAGCCAAGCGCAAGGAGCCCGAGACAAAGGGCTCGGCCAAGAAGAAGGCCAAGACCAGCAACGCTGCAGCCGCCAAGACCAAAAAGGGAAAATAACCCGACCGGGCGAGCGCAAACCCCTGCGCAGGGGGTCTATGCTCAATCAGGAATTTTTAGGCTGATAACAAACATTTTTTTCTGGCCCGCATGTTAGCGCTAGGGAGGATGTTGCTAGAGTGCTTCGCAACAAGGTTAGTGAATCTGAGAAGCCTCTTCTCGCACAGCGAGGGAAGAACTGAGCTGAAACAACGGCGGTTTGGGGGTTTTGGCGGGGGCGAGGAACCGGGGAGCGGCGTTCAGCAGTTCCAGACTTTGGCCACAGGGAGCAGAGGATACCCGGCAGTTAAAGAGAGACACTGATCACAACCACAGTCTCTGATATATTAATAAAAAATCAAATTTGAACAGCTCAAGAGTGAACAGGAGCTGGTAATAAAGAGGTTTTTCTGCCTGACACAATCCACCCAAAAGGAAATGGGTACGAGCGGCAGGAGCCGGAGGAGAAACTGGGGTGATACAACTGGGAGTTGGGGAGGAGACGTGAAATAAGGAGGTAAGCGTCTCCCTTTAACGAGGACTGGGTCTGGGTTCTGCCTTCCCCTAGTGTAGTCACTTCTCTTTGTGTAAAAAAGAAAATAAATGAGTTTTAATCCCAATTCCAGCAAAGTTTTGCCCCTTGCTAGTGCATAAGCCGAGAACAGCTGGGCTGAGCTTAGAGCTCTTAGAGCCTGATTTCGCTGCTAGGTTAAAAATAAAAATAGTAATAAACCTCAAAGAGAAAGCTGTTCCCTCCCTGATTTTGTGATCCATCCTCTTTGTCACACACCCAGACACAGGGCTTGGGCTGAGGAAAAAATGACACTGTCTCCTTTTTTTCTTAGTTTATTTTATTCTGTATTTTGCATAGTCTTTTCCTCCTGTCAAAGCGATGTGCTTGGTTTTGTTTTCAGAATAAAGTTTATACACAAATCTGATGTTTCTCATTCTCTGGAGAGGCAGCTTAAACCTTGTTGGTGAAGGTAAGGAAGAAAATCTCTGTTAGTGACAACAGCCAAGGGGTCGAGCACGGGTCTGAAAACAGAAAATTCAAGATTTAATCCTGATGTCAACAGCAACTTTTGGATGTTTGGTGGACATAAAAGATCTGTGAGTCTGCTAAGTTAAAAAATAAGCAGCTGGGCTTGTTTCGCAGGGAATTCAATTAACATTGTGAAAATAACTGATTTTTAAGGCCCCTCAAATTTTCTTAAATGTCACACAAGGAACAGCAGCAGGTGCTGTGTGTGGAGCTTCTTGAGTTGCTGAGCACCCAAAACTGACACGTCTGCTTCTCTTTTGGTTTAACCTTAATCCCAAACCGGACATATTTTGGCAGGAGGGAGCCGGGGGCAGCTGCAGCTTTGGGATCGACGTCCGCGCTCTGCAAGCATCACCGCGGCTGTTGCTTACCCAGCACGTTATTTGCAGAATCTGCACCCAAAAAGCCAGGAAATCAGTGCAGGGAAAAATCAGATTTTAAAAATCAGTGTGAGGGGTGATGTTTTCTCACCCACTCTGTGTATTTCGATATTTAACAAAGTTTCTGTCTGTGAATCTTTGTGCTTTCAGCCCCGAATCCTCATCAGCTCCTGTCACTCTGAGCCACATGGGGTTTTTTTCCTTCACCTGGAAAAACCCGCTCAGATGGTTTAAGTGTCTCTTTTTCCTCCCTCACGCACCTTCCACCCACATCTACTCCATGGTAAGTTACTCCTACACTATTACAACACACAGAAGGCTCTACTGCTGCTAGTGTACAATATGTACACTATATATTAGGCTATACTGTGTGTTCTATAGTAGAATATACAGCAGGCTCCACACTATTATGATACACAGATTATTGACAATTTGAGTTCTGAATGCTGAAGAAAAACACATCTCAAATTAATTAATTAAATTTAATTAAAATTTGTTTTCCTGCACTGTTGCTGAGATCTCTCTGACCCTTCGCTGACACTCACCTGGAAGTCGCAGCGGTTCAGACACTTTACCTACTCAGATTTCATTCTTTAATTACATAATTTCATTTCAAAATGCAGTAGAGACAAACTGGGATTGTGTTTTCTTGATGTATGTTCTCTTAAATGTTTCAATCTCTAACTGCTCCTAACAGGAGCTTCTTAATTAAATATTCCTGTTTTATCTGTGAATACCTTAATTGCGACCTCGTGGAAAGGTCCAGTGAAATGGTTTTGTGGTGAGGGAATGAAAGACGATTAAAAAAAAATATTTGGAAGTAAGAGTCAGGAAAATGATTACATAATAGCAAGGAAATTAAGTCAGCAGCAGGAAAAGAAAATGCAAACTTACTGTCTTCAGCCTGAGCCCTGTTGCAGAGCCCTTCGTCCTGCTGCTTCTTGCTGACCTGAGCTGCAATTAATTTATCACATTATATATCATGTTATTACGGTGCCAAGAATACTTCAAGGAATGAGACAGATGAGGAAACATTTCAAAAAAGTTTAAACAGCCTTTTCAGGTACCTTTAATTTACTGAAAGCAACGACATTTTCTCAGGGGATGCGCACAAAGAAAACAGCCCTTAAATTAATAGAATTCCTCTAATGAACCTAAAATAAAATCAGAAGTGTGATTACAGAAACAGAGTTTGGTGTTTGTAGGCTCGGCTTATGCTGTTACACTGAAATAAGTGATTTATACCTCGGGGTGGACGAGCATTTCCTCAGCCTTGGGCTTTTCCTTGGTGCATTTTCTGTAGCTGCAGCTTGAGAAATCAGGGTTTTCTAAGTCCAAGCCGTAAAAACTGTTACACATGCAGGGAGAGAAAGCGATTTATGTGCATGTTTGACCTTGGTTCCAGCAATCACGCTTTCAAGTACACAAACTATTAATATATAGATTAAGTGAAGCTCTAAACTCACACAGCCCAAAGAGGAGAATAAATTCCAAACCCTGGCATCCCATTAAACATTATTTAGCACATTTTTTCAGCTTCTTTCCCACCTGTGGCTCGGTGTAGATGAAAATTCCACCCCCTCTTCATCACCACAGAGCAAACAAAGGTTAACGAGCCTTGCGCAATTAATGGAAGGGGACAGGACCTGAGTCCAAACTTCTTCCAGACTCTTCTGAGAGTTTCTAATGATCCCTCAGTGCTCAGCTGTGATTTACTGTGGGGATTTTAGCCCCGATGGCCAAAGAAATAAATAAACCCGGACACCGTCCCCCTGCACAAGCCCTTGAGGATGGCGGCATCATCTCTGGTCGAAAATCTGGGGCCACGATACTCGGTGTCACTTGTGTCACCTCTGCAAAAGCCGCTTCCCTCCTCCGGTAGCATCGGAACAATCGGAAGAATGGAGAAAAACGGGTCGTGTTTCTTCTTTCTGCCTTAAGATTGTGTGGAAATCACAAAAGATGCATCCAGAAGGCGGGTAAGACGGTGATATCACGCAGGACTGTAGGCTCGGGCTTCAAATGCAGAGTAAAATTAAACCCCGCAGCATCCAAACTTATGAGTTTGCTGATCCCAAGGCAAAAACTCACTAGCAGAAAATACCTGAACCGTATGTTTTCCATATGCCTGAATTTCTAGGCATTATCCTCAGGCTTTCTTAGTATGCAGCACCATCTTATTGTGACAAAACCTCTGAGAAAAACATTTTAAAAGCTGCTTTTCTGCCCTGAACACCCATAAACTGAAGAGGGAAGACAGGAGCAGGACGGTGCTGTGGAGCTGCACAAGGCCCCGTAGCCCACGGGGAAACCGCAGTTCTTTTTCTCTAAGAAGGGTAAAAACGTCACGAAGCCGCAAACAACCTCTGTTTCTGCCCCCAATATTATCCCTCGTTTGCAGAAGGCGAAGGTTTGTCCCAGCACTCGGATTGGGTGGATCTGTCGTGGATTTTTGTACGTGAGGATGTTCTCGAAAAAAAAGTTGTTCATTTAGTGGAAGGGAAAAGCAGCTGCAGCCAAAGCCTGGAAACATCCTACCAGTTATTTCTGGTATGTTGGAACCTCAGAAATATTTGTAAAGTGAAAACTCTGCCTGTTACAGAGATATAAGTTAAAAAATATAAAATATCTAGTTTTGTACCTGGAGCACAGCAATGTATCTCAAATGCGAGAGCATTTGGTCTGAATGTTGCAGAGAAATAGTTTCTCCTCTCCCCCTGCTGAAGAAGGGGAATTGGAGGGATGATCCGCGTGGAAAAAATACTTTCCTGCTGTGGTGGGACCCAGGTTTTGCTCCTGTCATTCACGCTGAGCTCCTCTGTCCCTGCTCTTCATCTCAGGTACCACACCGACTCCTGCCCACCTTCCAGTTCTGATTATTTTCACTACCAGGTGGGGGTTTTTCTTACATTTTCTATTCTAAACAAATATTTCCACTGCTGTTCATCACTCTGATATTATTGTTAATTAATGTCAGTTCTACTGTTTACACCAGAGTTTCTCAGGTGTGTGAAGGATCCCCAATGTCTGCAAGTGAGGAACTGGGACTGGGGAGGTTTGATTAGAAAAAAATACTGTATTTAAAGGTTGTGTGGTCTGAAGATGAAAGCACTGGTTTTCTCACTGCTATAAGAAGCCTTCTGATAAGTGATATTTTTTTTTTCCCTCCTCTCCTCCTGGATTCCCACGAATCCAGCTATCAGCTTTCCCTTAAATATGTAACACGCCCGGTACAATTCATTTCCGAGCCCCGCAGTTGTGAGGAGCTGCTTGAAAGTGCCTTGTTCCCTACGGCAAGTGGGGAAAAACGTGTCCATAATAGTTGAGCTGGTGCAGATACACCAATTCAGTGTAATAAAACGCTGTTTCACTGCGATTTGCCACACTGGGGGGAATGTTTCCCTCTGTGCTGGAACTTGACCAAGAATATTGACAGAAATGGGGCAGATCAGGATATTCTTGCTATTTAGCAGGAGATTTTCGGTCCCAGGTTGGTGTGAGCAGCCGAGATCCAGCACGCCTGATCAGAGGGGGGATTTGGGGCTCCTGCGGTCACCTTCTCCCAGGAAAAATGAAATACATTCCCCTTTTCTGCCTCCTAGTGACACGAGATGACAAGCTTGCAAATTCCTCGCACCTTCTCCAGTTTTCAAATGATACCATACTGAGGTCGTTTTCTTTTTTAAAGGAAAAAAACGGATTTTTTTAAAAACTCAGCCCTGTGATTAAGAGAATAAGGACAAAATGCAATTTCTGAAGGGCTTTGGGTGAGTTGCTCTGCCTGTGAGGATTTGCTGAGAGCCTAAGCGTGGTTAGATGTTATCTCAAGTATTAAAGCTTTGTATTTTAATTAATTACTTAACGGAGCACTTGCCGGTAGCAGCCTCCCACGCAAGCCATGCTGTGGCTTTTTCCCATTTCACCCTTTTTTTTTTCCTCCTTCCAACAGCCACATTACTACGAAGTAGGATATTATGGCTCGAGGCAATGACACCCTGGTGACCCGTTTCATCCTCCAAGGCCTGACGAGTGAGCCCGAGCTGCAGCCTCCTCTCTTCTTCATCTTCCTCGTGATTTATCTCCTCACCCTGATGGGCAACCTGGGTCTGATCGCCCTGATCAACGCCAGCCCCCCTCTGCACACCCCCATGTATTTCTTCCTCGGTAATCTCTCCCTCGTCGATCTTTGCTACTCTTCTGTCTTTTCCCCAAAGCTGCTCATGGGCTTCTTGGTGGAAAACAAAACCATTTCCTACTCGGCCTGCTTCGCCCAACATTTCTTCTTCCTGGCGTTTGTGACCACGGAGGTGTTCCTGCTGGCTGCCATGGCCTACGACCGCTACGTGGCCATTTGCAACCCGCTGCTCTACACCGTCGTGATGCCCCGGAAGGTTTGTGTTCAGCTGGTGGCCGGCTCCTACGTCGGGGGGATCCTGAACTCGCTCATCCAAACGTGCTTCTTGCTGCCGTTGCCTTTTTGCGGCCCCAACGTCATCAACCATTTCTTCTGCGACACCAACCCCCTGCTGAAACTCTCCTGCGCCGACGACCGCCTCAATGAGCTTTTGCTTGTGGCCTTCAACGGGACCATTTCCATGTCCGCGCTCTTCGTCATCGTCGTCTCCTACGTCTACATCCTCCTCTCCATCGTGAGGATGAGGTGTGCCCAGGGCAGGCACAAAGCCTTCTCCACCTGCGCCTCCCACCTCCTGACCGTCACCTTGTTCTACGTCCCCGCGGGGCTCAGCCACATGCAGCCGGGCTCCAAATACCCGCTGGAGATGGAGAAGGTCACCGCCGTGTTCTACACCCTCGTCGTCCCCATGCTCAACCCCCTCATCTACAGCCTGAGGAACACGGAGGTCAAGGACGCACTTAGAAAAGCCGCCACAAAGAACGGGTTTGTGAGTTGCCTGCGGGCCAAACTGCCCCCAATCAGTTGATAAAACTCCTATTTCTTCCTATTTTAAATAGTCCTTACTTCTCTTATGCAGGAGTAAGGAACCACATGTGTTTACAGAAGTGGGTACAGCAAATCTTAACCACACTTTAAAATCTGCAGAGACTCCATTTAACAAACATCCTGTCATTAAAGGCCTCTGATAAATATTTCCGTGTCATCTCTTGTTTATTTTTTTCTGTGAAATGATGCGATATCATAGGAGGTGGTAAAAACAAGCTCATAAGGAATCTCCCCCTCGAGCTGAGCTACTTAAGAAGCTGCACTGATTCGAGCAGTGATTCCTCCAAGGCAAGTTCAAGGAGGACTGGAAGCTTTTGGCAAGGTATATCCAAAAAAAAAAAGAAAGGAAGAAAAGAAAAAAAAAAAGAAACACCTCACTTTGGGCTAACTACAAGGAAAAAAAAATAGAATCTCATTTGCTTTCAGGGGGATGTGCCGTGGAGTTGAAGAAAGGGAGGAGAAGCAGGGGGTGAGAACAGTAAATTCTGTGATGTGGCATCTCACATCTGCTTTAGGAGAAGCAGCAGCAGCAGCTGGGAGGGATATTTCTCCCTATCGACAAGGAGTTTAGTGGGATTTAATATAACTAGCTAGGAGACGTATTTTTTTCCCACTATTTTCTTGCCATGGGGTTGTTGTAAATTATATTTCCTCCCAGCTGGCTCTTCCTCAAGACAGCGGAGCAATAAGCAACAAGAGCTGGGCTGCCCAGTCCCCCAAAGCGAGAAGAGAGGGGTCACCGGTCACTTACCATTAATTTGAATGTGGCTGCATCTGAATTAGTTCAGAAATTGTTGGGGTTTTTTTTCATAGCTAAAGCAAAACATAAATACTCCCAGCACAATTTCTTTTAGCTGACCACAGGAACCACAACCTAAGAACACCCTCTGTATTGTCACACCAATAAATCCAAACTTTTTTTTTCTCAGATGTAAAAGTCTACACTATGGATACCTAATATAGAGTAAAATAATATCAACCCATCACATGCAGCTGAGCAGGGGTCATTTTTCTTAATAGACAGCCAGAGAAAATATCACACTTACCTTTCATGAGAGCTTGCTTTATCCTCAGCTTGCACACAAGGGGGTTTTGCTTTGCATTAATTTGTGGTATTTGCATAGTGCAATATAGACCAGGACCAAGCACAGCTCTAAAAGTGGTTAAAAACCCAGGGCTGAGCTTAACTAGTGCCCTGGGCGGAGGGTGTGGACGGAGGCCCCAGCTGATGCTGACCATGGTGATTATGGTGATCACACTCCCTGCTGTCTCAGGGAGAGGAGAACTGGGGTTTTTTTACCATAAACACTGTTAAAGCACCATGTCCAGCCTTCTCTGATGTGTCCTGATGCACAGAGGATGGAAGGACGGAGCAGAAAGGAGCGATGAGCCCCTTTGCTGCGTGTTAACGATTCTCCTCCCTCCTCTGAGTTATGCAGAATAAAGGGCTTCTGCTGTCATGTTCTCCATCTCCCAGAGAACTTGTCCAAATGCCTCAACGTTTCATGAAAACTCCATCAGAAACTTTGATTAAAGGCTCTTATATCATTTCACTTCATGCCAGCTTAAAGCTGATTTAGACTGTTTGCCATTGTGTTCATTCATTACGGTTCTTTTAGGAAGACCACGGTTTACAGGTATTTATTTTAAAACATAAAAATTATTCACTTTAGCATTGTACAAGCAACAGTGTCCTTACATGGTCTTCCAGAAATTGTATAGTCCATCAAACATAAAATGCGCAGCTTGATTAAATGTTAAAAAACCTTTGCCTACTGTTCTCTTTGGAGCATTTTCCACCTCAGTCACACGATGACGTACGGAAGAGTCATAACTCATCCCATCTGGCTCAGTGATTGCCACACACAGTCCGGACCTCTTACTGAGCACCCAAAAATTAAAAGATCACTAGATGTAAAGACAACACGACCCAAGAAGGTTGTGGTTGGGACACGCTCTGGTAATGTGCTGACGTACGTGGGCCCATGACAAGTTGCTAGCAGGACTCCATGTCCCCAGAGCCACCGCCACGGCTTTGGGCTTCCTGGTGGTTCTTGGTCACAAATTGCACCTGAGGCCCCAGCTGACCATGACCTGGATGGTCGCATTCCACCCTGCTGTTGCCAAGGTCACTTATTTTGGATAAACCCACCCCTCATGACAGGGTGGCCTCTGGCTGTATCCTGCAAACCTTCTCAGGCGCTTTTTCTGCAGACAACTGCTATTAATATTTCCCACTTGCAGCCCTTATGAAGGGACCTCATTGATGGGGACCTTGGCAAAACCTTTGTAAGAACAGGCCTAATAGTGCTCCTAGAAAAAAAATTCAGAAGTTCGGGGCCATATAGCATTTCTCTATATATCACGGAGTTGAGCAGCTCCTCAGTTCTTCAAGTTCATTTGGGGAAAAATTATTATTGAGCAGGCAACAGAAATGTTAGTAATTATTTACCTCCAATTTGAGCATCCATTTTGTGGGCAATATTTTAATTTAACACAATCTAGACACAAAACTTCATGGTACTGTTTCAGTTTTGCTAGGAAAGCACTGACACTTAGTCTGATCAATTATTGAAGGCTCATGCCACAATTAAAATAAACTGAAGTTGTCTGAAGAGAACAATTCGTTACACTAGTTCTCCATAGCCTTGCATCTTCTTGTCTGTAAGCAGACCACTCATGACCAATGACACGTATTCCTTCGTTAACTCCAAAGCACCGAAGAGCTGCAAATAACGCAGATACATCTGGGCAAAACAACCCCAAAAGGAGACGTGGCTTCGGCCCGTCAGGAAGGTCTCCAGAGCCTTTGGGACGATAGTGGTGGAAAGGCAAAAATCTATGAAAGGTAAGTGGGTCAGGAAGAAATACATGGGGGCGTGGAGCTGGGGGGAGGCGTTGATAAGCAGGATCATCGTCAGGTTCCCCAGCAACATTAAAATATACAGGGATAAGAAAATGGTGAATACGGTGGTTTGGAGCTCTGGGGCGTCGGAGAAACCCAAGAGGGTGAAGCCGGACAAAGCAGTGAGGTTTTCTCCATCCGTCATTTCTGTAAGGTGAATTTGCATCAAAATAAAATGGGCCACGGAAATAAATCCCTGAGTGAGAAATGCCATGGAAACGTTGGAGTTTAATCCACAAAGCAAATGCAACAGAAAATGGTGTAATTTTTTTAGAAAAATACAAAGCAAGTGTATTTCTGCTTTTAATCCGAGTTTTGAAATCAAATAGGTGAAGGAGCTAATTATGCAGTCAGATTTTAAAAGAGAATAATTCTGCCATGAGTTTTATAGACTGTACTAATGATATGCCAAGAAATATCAAAATATTTACTTAAGTGTAAAAAAATGAAGTCAAATAAACACATGCCAAAATGTGGAAAACAGAGAAATATCAGATTCTCACCACTGATTGCTGGAAATTTTAAGGATTCTCTTTCTCTCTTTCTCTCTCTCTTTCTTTCTTTCTTTTTTTTTCTTTCTGGATCAGTGCTTTCCTGTGGCCTCACCAGTTCTGGAGCAGCCTTTTCCTCATGAAACAAAGCCAAGCACTTGTAATTGGTTTGGGTTTTGTTGTTTGTTGATTTTTAGTTTCTAAAATTTTCAGCTTTTGAAGAAAAATCTCTGCATGTGCTGGCTCAGGGCTGGAGCAGTGCTATTATCTCCAACACATCTTTGCCATGACTGTGGCGAGCTATGACCCACTCCAAAATCCACCGAATGGTGTTAAAATACATCATATCCTACCATAGAACAACATATCTAAGCCCAACTTTTTAAAGCTCCATCTTGGTTATTCCCACCACGTCCCTCATCCAGCCCCTCTGCAGGTGAATTATCTGATGGAAGAATAAAGTCCCAGCACCACCCGTTTTACTTTACTGACCTCAGACCTTCCTGGTCAACATCACCTGGTCATGGAGACGTAGGTGTAGCTCCGTCTGGATGACTCTTATCCTTGAAGCATGAATTTCTCTCTGTTGACAACACTTTCATCACTGGGATTAACTGGTTTGTGTCCTAGAGGTGCCCGTTGGCAGCAGCCGGTGGTGATCACCTCATAACGTGAACTTCCAGCCCTGGAGAAGACAATCATACCTTAAACAGCTTCAAGGTTAAAGACATGCTAAATATTTAAAAGTATTTAAATATTAAATTAATTACTTTAAATAATAAAAATATTTAAAATATTGCCAAGCACAGTCCTACTTGTGCAGGACTTCACAGAGCAGAAGCTTTTATTCCGAATTTTCTTCTCATCTCAGCAGAAATGTGGGAAGCTTCAGCCATATGAACAAAACAGAAGCATCAATTAGGCTCTTCTTTGTTTAGCTTTGTGAATTGATCATTTGAATGCAGATTTTTTTAAAAAATGACACAAATACTACAGTAACGTGAGAATTTAAAAAAGGAACCTGCTCCTTATCACTTACAACACCGAGTCCGGCTCCCACAAAAACAGACCGGTGTACATTTTCCTGGTGTTGATCAATACTATTTAACGTATTTTTTGCTGTATGAAGTACACAAATAGCTAAAGAGAGAAACAGTGGAGTCACAGGGGGAGCAAAGTGTGAAATGTGTTACGGCTTAAGGAATAACAGAGATCAGCGAAGCTGGTTCTCCTTGTACCACCGGGACGTAAAGACCCTTCCAAGCACACAAGAGGCAGCACAAGGGTCGCCAACTGGACACGTCAAACCCTTTGTCACCTGTTCGGTTTAAAGCAGTGTTGGAAGATGTGGTGTCTGCAGGTCCTGGAGACGCCCACCCGATGGGTCGCGCCGTGGTCGGGCGGGAGATGCTCGGGAGCAGCTCACCCAGGCTGGCAGAGGGGTTTTGTCCTCAGGTGTTTGTGCAACACGCTCTCCCTCGGGACCCTCTTCCCGCTGATAATTATTTTGATCTGCTCAGCAAAATTCCCTTTCCATTTTCCTCCTCAAAAACCTTTCTGGCTGCACCAAGACCTCCCGGACCAGCTCTCCAGGAGGGACCTGCACAGGCCACCACCTGGGCTTGAAGAAAAACAAGCCCAGGGCAATTCATATTTTATTCATCCAACTATCACAAACCCTCTATTTCAGTGTTGCAGTGAAAAAGCCCTTTGCTACCAACAGGGAAAGCTGACGGATAATCTAGTGTTGCATTGAAAAGTGCTGAAAACAAACCCAAAGGAGCATCTGCTGTGTGAATTGTTTGAGCGTGGCCATGAGGAGTACTCTCCAGCAAATATATTTATTTCCCTACACTTCACTGGTTTCTGCACAAGTTTGTTCAAAAGCAACATTTTACACAGCTGCCTTGATGATACAACAGAATTAATTCAGATTTACCAGGTTTATTCTGATGAATCTTGAGTGTCCATGATTCCCGAAAGCTTCTGCCAGATGAAGAGACATTATAAAACCCTTAATACAAATACTAAACGATAACTTGTCCTAGGCATTTAGAAAACACGAAGGATGGAGCAGATAGAAGAGAATACCGAGCTATGAAAGTGAGGGGAAGCAAGACGGGGAAGTGTGTTGATGAGCAACACACCATCACAGCGTTATTTCATGTGACCTTACATCATGGTCTAGACCTAAAATTCATGGAAAATTCAACTAACATCCTCTTAGTAGCAGGAACATCACCAGAGGTTATTCGTTAATATAAGACATGAGAGATCAGACACTGACTGGTTTAATGTCAGCAGAGCAAAACCACCATCTGCATTCCCCCTTTTGCTCCCTGAAGCCTGAAATTGATTATTATTTTAATAATATTTAAATAATAAATAACATTTCTTTTAGGTCATATTTAAATAACATTTGCTTTGGACAACAACTTTCTGCCCAATACATGACAACTGCCAGGTCTTATGCTACAGGCAGGGAAAGTTCCATCCATCCTAGACTTGGTTCAAGGGGACCTGGTGTGTAGACTTGGTTGAAGGAGAATCGTGTTTTCCAGGGGTCCTGCTTCCAGGTGCATTTAGTCCCTGCTTCTTGAAGGTGTGATATCTCACCCCTTTTGTTGAAGGTGTGATATCTCACGGTTTTTCTCGAAGGCGCGGTATCTAACCCTCCTCACCACGGCAGGGTAGCCGTCTCCTTTCAGCTGACCAGGAACCGTGGATGGACAAGGAGGAGAGGACTCTGCCTTTTGCTTTCCTCATGGAGTTCTTCATGTCCGCGTTCCGTAGGCTGTAGATGAGAGGGTTTAGCATGGGGACAGCGATGGAGTACAGCACTGAGACCACCTTGCCACGCTCGAAGGAGTGTCTGGAGCTGGGGCGCAGGTACATGAAGAGGGAGCTGCCGTAGTACAAGGTGACGGAGACCAAGTGAGAGGCACAGGTGGAGAAGGCTTTGTGCCGACCGGTCGCAAAACGGAGCTGCAAGATGGTGGAGAGGACCAACAAGTAGGAGATCAGGATGAAGACTGTGGTGCCTAGCACGTTGAACCCCACCACAGCAGAAACCATTGCCTCGTTGATATGGGTGTCAGAGCAGGAGAGGGCTAGCAGCGGTGGGCCGTCACAGAAGAAATGATTGATCCTCCTGGACCCGCAGAACGGGAGACAAAATATGGAAACGGTGTGTATGGTGGAGCTGACGACACCAGCTAAGTAGGCTCCAGCCAACATCCCAACGCAAAGCCTCTGGGACATGAGCACGGAGTAGAGCAGGGGGTTGCAAATGGCCACGTAGCGATCGTAAGCCATGGCAGCCAGCACGTAGCACTCGGCGGTGGCGCAGGTCGCGAAGGAGAAGAGCTGGGCGGCACACCCAACGAAGGAAATAACCTTCTTCTCCACCAAAAAGTTCAGCAAGGTTTGAGGGATGATGGTGGAGGAGTAGCAGATGTCCAGGAGGGACAAGTGGCTTAGGAAGAAGTACATGGGGGTGTGTAGGTGCGAATCTATCCTGATTATTATAATTACTCCCAGATTTCCTGCTAGAGTGACCACATAGATGGCAAGGAATAAGACAAAGCATGTCACCTGCAAGTCTTCTCGGGTTGTGAAGCCCAGGAGAATAAACTCAGATACAAATGTATAATTATCTTCCATCATGTTGAACACATAAACAATTCACCTGCTTTATGTCTTTCAAATGAAAATGCTTGATAGCATCTGTCTATAATTTTAATAATGTCGATTTTGTACTATCGAGCAGTTACACCGCTTTAAGTCAACATAAGGTAAATTTGCTTTGAGAGAGGAAAACCTCAAGTTCTCAAGGCTGGTCTCCCTGCTCAGCCTTAGAAAATCACATACAAGCCCCAACAACGCATGTGGAAGCAGGTGGATATTTTAAGGTAAGGAAGGAGGGCAATATCATACCAGAGTAAAGCATAAATAAATGAAACCATTTACACTTGGAAGTCCATGATTTTCACAATAACTGCTTGGAAAATGAAATTATTGCTCTTCTTTTGAGTGCTCCCAGTGCAGTGCTAGTCCATGAGGAGTAAACATCTGTTCCTTGTGTCCCAGGAAGACCTCTTCTAGGTGAAAGCACCAGAAAATGCGACTTTCCTCAGTGTAATTTTTCCTCTTGTAGGATGGTGCAGAAATAAGAGCCCGAATTTGTGTTTACTTCAGACGTGATGTCTAACTTGGAGAGAAAAGATAATCTCAGGCTTGTTCTGCTCACCGGGGAGAAATCAGCGACTCCTAAAATCACACTCTATGACAGATAGAATAAATAAACATTGATTTTTCCTGGATAACATTAATCATCGCTTGACAGAGTTACACCAGAGAGCAAAGCAAGAGCGTGTGCTGCCCGGCGTCTGACAAACAGCCCCAAACTTAAAAGCCATCGTTATTTGATGACCCATTGCTGAGGGGGTGAGGTTCACGTCCAGACCCAGACATCTCATTTCGGATGTCCCGTGAGCAACACGTCTGCTCTCCCGGTGTTATTAACGGGGATTTAGAGCCGCTTTTCGCTGCCCGCGTCGAGGCATCGCGCGGCGCCCGAGGGTGCGTCACAAATAATGAAAATCGAGCGGTTTGGGGCTCAATCCTCCCCCCGAGGCAGCGTCCACCTGCCTGGATGCAGACATCGACTGCCATTGGAGAACCGACCCGAATTTCACAATTAACTAAAGCTCGCTCACGCTTTTTCTTACTTGACAAGCCAACTGCTCTGCGTGGAGCCACCCAGGGTGTAGACATGAAACCTGGGAGGTTTCTAGGGCTGCGGGTTGTGCCGTGCACGTGCTGCACACCAGAAACCACATCTCCTGCAGCTTAAAGACACCGACTAGAATGGAGATAAATTAAACTAAAACCCCGTGCCTTGCTGCCTTGGATGAGGTATTACTCATGCCAACAGCCAGGCGGTTGCTCCACACTCTGCTCAATAACACCCAGCAAACCCCCAAATATTTCTCCGTGTCCTCCTGGGGAAAGGACCTTCATTTGTGACACTCTCCTACTCAAATTCTGCAAGATTTTGCATCTCTTGGACAAAATGGTACAAGAGCTTTCACCAAGCTGCCCCAGGACTGGCCAAGCAGCCCGTCTCTAGTGTTTTCCAAGATTTAATTTGTGATTTAGGAGCAGCAGAAACACCAGAGGCTGCCGAGACCCAACAGCTGAGCAAAGCCTTGCAGGGTTAGAGACCCGTTATCCTGATGTCAGGGTGGACATTACACTCAAAATCTTGGTATGGGAACAAGGTGAAGGTTCCAGATCTATAGAGCTAAAATTCACTGTTTGGCTGACTGGTGTTTTAAGCATCTTACAGCCCAAACTATCTTGTGAATGCAGAAAAACCTCATTAATAAGATGGTTTAAGATGCAACGTCTCCTGCATCCCTCTGGTTTCTCATCCTGACCACCCTGAAGCAGAGAGGGGGACACTCGGCCACACGTCCTGGGGATCCTGCGGATGCTGCAGGAGAAGGTGGGATTTTCACAGCGGGATTTCTGCCATTTGACGTGGTTTTGATACTCACGGCTGCTCCCCGCTCCAGCTGGAAAGGTCCAAAGGTCCGAGGGGTCTTCTCCCATGCGACATCTACCTGTGTGTCCAGAGCTTTGTCCTTCGCAGTGTTCACAGAGCTGGGGATAATAATAAAATAAAATAAAATAAAATAAAATAAAATAAAATAAAATAAAATAAAATAAAATAAAATAAAATAAAATAAAATAGTCCTGATCTCCAGGGAGGTGTCAGACCAAGTGATGCTCAGCCCAGAGGGGTCACGACACCCTCCACTGCCAGATCACAATATAACCAATATGTTTTTTAAATTAATGACACCAGAAGGTGTTATTTGAACAATACCAACTCAAAAACGTTGCTTTCTGTAGTTTCACACATCCTAAAAAACCCCAAAAGATGGTTTATTGATGTTCCTCTACTGCAGGTGTGATATCTCTATTCTAAAACCTCTTTTTTTCCAGCGTAGCTCTTCTTGGAAGCGTTCAGCCCTCAGTGCAGCTTGCACGCAATGAGAAATCCAGCACGCCCTTTTCTCAGTTTACACTGATGTTCAGAATGAAAAAAAAAAAAAAAAAGAGCAGCATTAATTTTTGTTTTGAGGTATCTGCCTTTATTTTTCAACCAGCAACTCCAGCCACACTTTGCTCCCAAAGCTGAGAGGTTGTTGCACCCGCTGCAGTTCCTGCCAGGAAAGGACAAAACACACCTCTTTGTCTGCTCAAAAAAAAAAAAAAAAAGGGAAAGACCCTAATTTTATCCACCTAACACTCAGCATTTCACACCAAAAGGTGTGTTTCTTCCCGCGAAGGTCACCGGGATGAATCCACCACCCTCAGCCAGGAGCCGGGTACCTATATAGACAACCTCAGCCATTTAACTCATTATC
Organism: Caloenas nicobarica; assembly: GCF_036013445.1. NCBI lineage: Eukaryota > Metazoa > Chordata > Aves > Columbiformes > Columbidae > Caloenas > Caloenas nicobarica. Next base: position 67,346,227 of record NC_088249.1, read on the forward strand.
CCAGAGCTCACCTGGGATTATTTCGGTAGTGATGGATGTGATTTGCATAAATCAACAACAAAAAAATTAAATTCTTCACTTGCATGGGATAAAAGTTCAGCGCTCTCTGTGGATTTTCATTTGCTTTTATTGTGAAGTCTAGGATAGCTTTGTCAGGAGTGAAGATGGGCTGTAGATCCATAGGAAACAATTGGTGTAGGAGCTAAGAATTTAAACAATAATTAAATCATTTAAAAATAATAATTAAATAATTTAAAATATCAGGAATTATGACTTCAAGTTGTGTATGGTTAGCCTGGACTATTTAAGATTTTAAAAAAATAATAAAATAAAAATCATAGGGCAGAGCAAACTCAATAATCTAGATTTCATAGAACCTGAAGTCTCACCCAAGAATTGCATTAAAAAAAAAAAAAAAAGGCAGTTTAAAGAATCATTTCAAGGGGAACTTGGTCAGAAATTGTTTAAACATCTGGCATTGCCCATTAATTTTTAAGAGGTTCTAGAGCTGATGCTGGGAAAACAACTGATCTAAATGGGCTCAGCCAACTGGAGAGGCGAGGTGATGGTTCTGATTTATTTATACGCTATTTCCCAGTGTCCTGAACAAGAACAAACCACTTAGCCAGCCAAGGCTTACTAGCACTTGAAAAAAAAAAAAAAAGATGTTTTCATCTAAAATAAAAAGGAACAGATATTCCCACCGATGTCCAATAGATGGTGACGATGTATAAGAAACCCTGATCAGTATTTTCCTATCGCCACTTATTCAACATTTTCCCCCCTCCAGCACCTGTTATGGCCATTTCGCATCTCTTAGGGCCAACACCAGAGCACAGGGGTGCAGAGAAGGAACCAAAATAAGTCATTTACCTATAAACAGGCATGGATTTTATTCATAAGTAGAAGAAACAAAACTTCTGATAAGGAAAAGGGTGTCTAAAGAATAGATATATTTGTGCACTGTCATGCCTTGCAAACAACAAGAGTCAGCTTCAGGCTGGTAACTTTAGAATCAAAAATGTAATAAGATAAAAATAAAATCATAATCAAATAAAATAATTAAAAGAAAAAATAGTAAAAGAAAAATAAAATAATAAAAATAAAAGCAATAACAACTAGTATAATAAAATATTAATAAATTAATAATAATATTGATTGTAATAATAATAATGATGGTTTCTAGGTGCCGACCAGGGTCAGGTCACTGTTTGGGTTATTTTTCACCATACTTAGAGGATATTTTCCCCACTCTTGACAAAGTAGCTGAGATCAAGTGGTTGCGGGTGGAAAATCCTCATCCCGAACCCAACCAAACACCCTCCCTCCTGGACCATCCTCTCCATGTCCCCTCCCAGAGGAGCCTGGGGAGATGATGACATTATCTTACCTTCTAGTGACGAACTCCTGAAGAAATAGAAAAGTTTTTTGTGGGGAGGGGGGAATATTGTGGTTACTGTTCCCCCGGTGGTATTGAATTCTCAGAGCAACTCAAAGTTTTTGCTCAGAATATGGTGAAAGGGGGCAGCTGCATTTTCTGGCAAGACTTCTTGCATGAGAAATAAAGATTTCTATTTTTTTTTTTTTTATTTTTGTTGTTATTTCAGCATGTGTTGTTTCTTTTTTTCTTTTAATTCCTTTTCCCCACTGCCTCACGCCAAAGTGCAAATCTCAGGATGCCAACTCTACTGATAATATTATTGTCTTTGTTTTTAACAAACCGCTGTGGGCATAAATTAGAAATCTAATTAGAGCTTTGTTTCAAGGCTTGGAAAGGGAGAAATCGTAGAGGGAAAATGAAAGGAGCAAGGTGTATGATTTCCTAAAAAGAAGGGACAAAGATCAATTTAACCCTGCAATTCACCTCAGCAGCCTGGCTTCAAAGACAGATCTAAGATTTTGTATTTCATTCACTTGGCTTATTCACCATCGCCAATTACCCCTAAATGCATTAAAACTTCCAAGTTTATCCATTTGGATCTTGTGTTTCCAGCCTTCCAAGGAAGAGTTTTTCACAGCAGCTGCCTCCCAGCCCATAAATCACTGAGACCCCCAGTGCCCAACACCACCCATTGAATTTTTCAGCATTTCTCTGGTATAGACATTTTTTTCTACTAAAACCAACAATATTTCCCATGTCCATTTACTGAGCAGCTAAACTGAGGCTAGAGGACAACAAGAAAAAAAAACAGTAACGCAGATGTGTTGTCATACATGTTTAATATAAGAATATATTGCATCATAGATAAATATATTGTATAACATAGATATTTAATATTGTATTTTTATAGATACACACTCACATCTATGTATATGTGTGGATAACTTGCCATTCATAGGACCAGAGATCTCCTAGATGTCCCTTCTGATCAAAAATTATCCTGTGATGTCCCACTTCACAGGCACATCAGGTTGCCCATGGCCTCGTCCAAGCAAGTTTTGAATGCGTCCATGGGTGGAAGCTCCACAGCCTCAGAGATAAATCCCGTGTTGGGTTTTATTGAGCAGGGTTCAGAACCTGACCGTGATTCTTTCTGCTGTTCTCCTCAGAGCATCCTTCACCTCCTGGCTCCTCAGGCTGTAGATGAGGGGGTTCAGCATGGGGATCACCACCACGTAGAAGACAGAGACCACCTTGTCGGTGTCCAGGGAGTAACTAGAGCTGGGGCGTAAATACATGAAGATCGTTGTCCCATACAATACGGTCACTGCTGTCAGGTGGGACGCACAGGTGGAGAAGGCTTTTTGCCTGCCTTCGGCTGAACGGATCCTCAGGATGGCAAAGGAGATGGAGATGTAGGAGACCAGAATAGTGGAGATGGTGATGAGCTCAATGACACCAGCCAGGGAGAAGAGGATCATCTCATTGATGTAGGTGCTGGCACACGACAGAGCCAGGAGGGGAGGAACGTCGCAGAAAAAGTGGTTGATGATATTGGAGCTGCAGAAAGGCAGTCTGATGATGAAGGTCATCTGTATGATGGAACTGAGGACACCCCCCATGTAAGACCCCACCACCAGCTACAGGCACAACCTCCGAGTCATAACAGAGGAGTAGAGCAGGGGGTTACAAATGGCCATGTACCAGTCATACGCCATGACGGCCAGCAGGAAACACTCTGTCACGAAGACGATGTAGAAGAAGGCTTGGTCCATGCAGCCAGCAAAGGAAATGGTCTTCCTCTCTGATAGAAAGTTCACCAAGGTCCTGGGGGCAATCACGGAGAAGCAGATGTCAACAACGGAGAGGCTGCTGAGGAAGAAGTACATGGACGTGTGGAGCCGAGGGTCACCTCAGATGACTATGATTATCCCCGTGTTGCCCAGAAGGGTGATGGTGTAGATGAGCAGCAACAGCACAAAGAGCTGCCTTCATTTCCACTCGGTCGCTCAGGCCCTCGAGAATGAACTCAGCCACCCAGGTGCGATTCTGCTCTGCCATCCAGGGCTTCGCATCTACTGAGGAAGGAGAAAGCCTGAAAATATAGGACAGTGGAAACCATGTCTTTATTTATTTGAACTGAAATGGGATAAGGTTATAATTTACACCCAGACAAGGTACCCAGAACATTGATTTCTAGGGAGCTGGAAGGGGATGGAGTCCACATAACCATCTGCTCTGAGCTCGTCCAAGGAACGAGGAGGTCCCTTCTGAATGCTGAGCTTCCCAGCGTTCCCAAACACCTTCCCCACCCACAGCAAGTCACGGAGGGTCTCTCGCTTTCTGACTCGGGTCACTCCTTCAGGCAGGTCCACTTGTACCTCAGAATCCCATTTTGGTACCTGCACTTCAATGAGACCAACAGATACAGCAGCAAAAAGGGTTTCAGGCGACACAGACCAAATCACCAGTTCTGCCCTTGACCTCCTGTGATTAAGTTTTTCTCCAGATTTGTTTCTACTCCTCCCTATTTCAAACTGATCATGACAACATGCCCAGAAGACGACGTCTCTGCTTATAATGGTAATAGTTTGGTATAAATATAAAAATATTGCAAATGTAAAAATATTTTTCGTTTGTTTTGGAAAAGACACTGTGGTAATAAAAAGAGTCTGTAATTTGTTGGGAGGTGGGGAGGGAGGTGTTGCATGGTCCTAAAACTCATTCAGAACATGACGAGTTTTATATTACAGTCTTGGAAACCACAGGCAGATGAAAGCCAGGGAGATCATGCGCAAAATTTGTGTCAGAAGCTGTTATTTCAAATTGGGGTGAGCATCCAGCATTTCCTTGGTACAATTTAGAGAATATACAAATAAGAGAGTAAACACCATAAAATCTGTCGTGATTTCCCCATGACTTTCAGAGCAAAGGTGTTACCCACAGTGTTATGATCTCCTGCACAAAAAGCTGATGTGGGTTTAACAAATGATGAATCAACCCTTTAATAAATGAGTCTCTGTTTATAGGGAAAAACAGGCACCATGAAACATCATGATCTGGTCATATTAATCATGCCTTATATTTCCAGAAGTGGTCTGGGAGATGAAACCTGATTTTCAGAAGTGATTTAAGGGTCAGGAGATAGATGTGAATGTTTAGGAGCACGAAGCAGCTGTATCATGCTGACTAAGCCCAGACGAAAGCAGGATCCACAGTGCTGTCCTGGAACATAAAGTCACACCTGGTGCTCTCCTTGTGCAAACAGCAGCACCCAACTGCAAATGCACCTCGTTTCTGGGTGAAAACAAGGTCTGGCTGGGACTGCTGGCAGAAAACATGAGGCAGGGGAATGTCCAAGGGGAAAAAAAAGAGCCAGACTGAGAAATCGCTGTTTTAAGATGCCATCTGAGGAGGAAAACCACCTCAAAGAGAGGGTGGTGGCGGCACAGGGTGGCATCCTGGTGGTCAGGGCACCCAAAGAGGAGTCAACACCGTGGATGAGACCATGGAGCTGTGCTGAGCCAAACTCACTCAACTGGGGTTGCCTAAGTTGAGGCACAAAGTTAAGCTGCTCACCCTAACGAAAATGTGAAATATAGGTTTCCGTCCCCAATAACAGAAAGGTTCAGAATAAAACAATTAAATCTTTACAGGATTAAAGAAGATAATCAAAGTCTTATCCCACCAGATGAGCACCAGGGTTGGAAGACTCATTGAAGAACCATTCTCCATCAGCAGATTATTTCTCTATAGGAACATTATTTACTTTTTAAAGTGAATATCACTTTATTTCAGGGACAGCGGGTGGATTAACCTTTCCTTGAGAGCGTTCTCCACTTCTCTTCTCCCAGGCTCCTTGAACATACCATAAGCACCACAATTTCTGATCTGTTGAATTCAAAATACCGGAGTGCATCCCAGCAGAAATATTTCATCTTCTTTAACCCCCACAGAGAAGCAAACCTTTACCTGGTATAAAGCACCCCAAGGGTGGGGTTGCTGCAGGGATTGATACCAGAGCAGAACAGTCCAGCAGAGCTCAGCAGGACCTTTTGGGGAAGGGTCACACCTCCCTATGGACGGGAGTCACCTCCTCTTACCAGCTGCAGCGTCTCTTCTGCTTCGAGTGACAGGCTCGGGGTGTCTGCACAATAAATCTGGAGGACCAGCCCGTGAAGCCATCCTTCCAGATGAACAAGAATGAGCTTTTGAGAGCCTCCTGCCTATTTTCCATCAGATCAAATTCTTCACTTGCAGCGACGTGTTGCTTTTATATGTGTCTGCAGGTCTTTGTGGGCAATGGGCACCTCTCCTCAGGGAGCAAGTGTTTGTCACGGCTTTGGCTACGCTTCAGGTCTCTACGAGACACAAATCTTGATTGTGTACTCCCAGCTCCTTAATGAGGATCCAGAAGAGTCACAACAGGCTGAACTCCTAATAAGAGCTCAGCTACGGATGCAAAATCCCATGCTAATTATTGTCACAAATATCAATAACCTGTCACAACGCTTGGCAGCCTCAAGGGACAGGAAAGGTGGAAACACACAAGTTAATCTTCACAAGCCCCTCTGAAGACCAAGCAGGAGGTGAGAAGGTGCATCCAAAGGGCAATTTACTCCAAGTGTCTTAAACACTTCTTGCAAGCAGCTTAGGCTGTTGTAATTAGATCTGGATGGGTGCCTGGAGCAGATGGTTGGGATTACAGGAGATGACGGCTGGCCCAAGCCTCCAGGCGATGGTTAAGTACAGGGAGATCAGAACAAGATTGATAGACAGTCCATTAGTCTTTTTTTTTCCCCTCCCCCTTATGCTTCAGATATTTCTAGGAATATCTCAGCTGCCCATTTTTTCCTCCCTTTTGCAGAGAAAAGTCATTCTGCTGCTCCATCTCTATGGCAAGAACTCCCATCACAGCCTATTTTGATAAGAGATGGTGCAAATCCCATTCTTTCTGCAAACATTTTCTTTTTGGCTAGCAGAAAATTGATAGCATATTCATGGTAATTTCGGAGTAATTTGTCTCTGCTCAACACACCCAATAGATACCAACTTACTTTAGTGCCTGGAGCATTTTTAGGAATTTACAATATTTCTTTCAGTATAGCTGATTTTTCCCTTTGAAAAATGGAAGCCTAGGCTTTTAGATTAAACTGACAGCACAGACAGAGTCACCATATAAATAACAGTTCATATTTGGTCCGTAAATGGGATTTATTCATCTATCGGTTGTCAACAACATTATGCATAGACACATGGGTAATTTCAGCAGGCCTGTGCCCATATGTCCTGTGGTATCTCAGGTGGAATTAGATGGATCAACAGACTCAGCAGAGCCCAGAGAGGGATTTGCCATGGCCAACAGTGACCAAGCACATTGTCACATGGACAGGTTCTCCATCAGTGTTCTTGAGAACTCAGAGGACTGGCTGAGAGATGGGCACACAGGATGGGTTTGAGCCCACCTTGCTCCAGGTCAGCACAACATATGGACCAACACGAGCTATAGGTGTCCCAGCTTCTCTTCCAGTCTTCTCTTGGCCAAAGGGATGGCTCCAAACACTCCAGGACTTTCAGGAACCCATGACCTTCTGGAGGAGCAGCTGGAACCCAGCAGAAGACCTTCCATGATGCTGGAAACCAGCACAACCTGCACCAGCAAACCCAAGTCTTGGCAGAGAAAAGCCATGCAAACAACTGTGCTGACCCCAGACAAGCGTTTGGGTTGGGTGTAGCTCCATAAACAACAATATTTTAACAGCCATGTTTATATTTGAGGAGTTTCTGAGCCAACCCTTCCACTGCTGATTCACATTTGTTCCCACTTCATTACCAGCCCTCCAGATACAACTCAGAACACCCCCTCTTTCTTGAAAAGGGAAATAAAAACATGTATTCCAGTTACTTCCAAATGAAACTTCTTTTGCTTCTTACAAAAGAATGACAAAGAAGGAAAAACTATTTGTAGAAAGCATTTACACAGTTATCCAGTAATTAGGTATAAACCTTTGAAATGTTTATCACTAAATTCATCTCCCTTGTATCAGCTCTGCAGCTGTGTTGTGTGTTGCCTCATCTAAGGGTATTTTTGACCTATTAATTTTCCTCTTACAATAGATAGAAATGGAAAGGAGGAGTTGCAAATAAAAAACATGAATATATAAACTGGAATCTGACATATGCCAGTGACATGACCCATAGGCTGGGTGGGTTTCAGCCACCCTGAGTTCAGGTGTCTCAAAGTTAAATTCAGAGTCATCACACATTCATATATATGCAACATCATGCCTTTATGTGACTAAGTTCACCCGTGTGTATTTCAACAAGAACCATGGTCTTTTGCTCCTGCAAGGGAGGGCGACTAAGATCAGATTTAGTGTTTACCTATTAAACTTCGAATTTGTCTTTCTGATGCACATAACTACATGCTTTGATAAAATTAGAGGAAAAATAGAAATATTAAGTTTAGTACAACTAACGCACCATGGCTTTAATGTACATCCTTACATTCAAATATATGTACTGAAAAATTCCACTAAACAGCATATTTAGGAACTGTCACTGTCCAACACTTAGTGCTGTATATTAACAAAATAATTCATAAGTATTTACTCACTATTAAATGCATTTTGAAGTGTTAAGGTGCAGCAGAAAATTTTTAAGAGAGGCTTCCAGAGGTGCGAGCGCTGGCTGGGCTGTTGGGTGCAGAGGGCAATGGGTGGTGGGTCGTACTCTGCCTGAAGGTTGGGGAACACCACAGGGGTTTGTCCTCTTTAATCTCTTTCAATAGAGCCAAGGGGGACACCATGGTGTTCAGGGGACCATCCCACAATACCTGAGCAAGGCCCACAGACCTGGGCCAGATCCAGCCAAGACTCCAGACCATCAGGCAAGTTGGTGATGATGAGGCAGGTACAAGGTCAAGCCAAGTCAACCTCCTGCTCAGGGTTGGGTCCAGCAATTTCCATGTAGGTCCATGATCAAGCCAAGATGCAGATTGAAAGAATCCATGGGTGCACACACCTATTGCTAAACTGGAAACCAGTACTCCTCCAGCATAACTCAAGAGAGAAACCAACTTCCTGGGCTGAGCTTAAATAGAGCTCCTGGGCAAATGGGCAGAGCGTGGGGTGGAGACCCCAGGTGAGGCTGGTCAGACCATTAAGGCCTATTAGTTCACTCTGAAGCAATTAATCACTGTTTGAAAATGCCCATTTGTCACCATTGAATACAGGGGATGCTCAGAGTCACCTACTCAGGTGTGGACGTCTGTGCCATAGGTACATTCACGTGGATCATCCCACCCTTGCTGCAAAATTGGGCTGTCCAGTGTCCACAGAGGGACATCAGTAACTCCAGAGTCAGCTGTGCTTTGTGAACGATATGGGGATCCTCTGAAAGATCTGAAATGTCTCAAAACCCATTTTCATTCTGTTGGGAAGGTCAGACTGAAACCTTTGCACAGTCCACAAGCATCTCAGAAGCACCATATGAGCCGGTCACCACTGCCATGGTGTATCTGCGCCCAGTGATGCCTCATCCACGTGATGTCTTTCAGAATGGCTTTCAGAATTGCATTCACCCCTTTTTTTCTTCTTATTTTTTTTTCCCCTCTCATAAGCCCTGCCATGAGCAGCCCTGGAGGTTTTCTCCCAGGAGAACATGAGCGACCGTATTTACAGCCCTGTCACCTACAAGCTCAGCTATTGGAGTCTGGAAAGGAGCACATCTCACATCAGATGGTTAATAGAGGTTATATCGATGTGTAGATGTGGGGTAAACCATTGCCTCCCATCACTCGGTAGCAGTGAAGACGCAGGAGAAGCCGAAACGTCAAGACAAAGCAGAATCCTGCCTGCTTTTAAGCAGTGACCTTTCTTCTTCATGTCCTCATGTCCTCTTTTATTGGGCTCTGTTGGAAACCAGCCTTATCAAAGTAGGTTTTCTTCATAATAAGAGGGAGTAATGGCTTATGCAAATTGTTTCTCTTTTACTTAGGCAACTAGAGCAAGATGAGCTGGTTTATGTAAGGATGAGTCTTATTTTGTTATAAAGAAATGCAACATTTCAAATTGTCAGCAGAATACAGTTATTAACAAATCAGCCTTTGAAATCAGCATGTTTTAAAATTAACTCGGTTTTCAAGTAAGCATCTTAATGCCCATGTTTTTAGGATGCTTCCACATGATGGAGCTCATAAAGGTATAAATCATGACTTTACCAATACAAATTTTATCTGTTGTAAATGATATATAATAATTTGATAAATGTGATTTGAAGGCTGGAATAATGATTGAAAGCCAAGGGAAAACGTCTGGAGGTCGTTAACGCTGTGTAATCTGTATTCCACCACGACTGTGACTTTCTGTTCCTCCAGGTTTATGTGCAATCCTACAAGGTTCCTCTGTGATGTCTTCTGAAAAAATTTCTTTCACACTGAAAGTGAATAAAAGTCTGATTATTTTATTAAATCTGAAAACATGAGTGCTAGAATAAATACATAGTGTTAAGTATCCAAGCATAGGACAAAAAAAGGATGTTTGGGTTGTTTCAACTCCCTGTTCTTTTCTAAGTACCACAATTGAAAAACAAAAAACATATACAATTTGAGTTTAGAGACTACAGCAGAATATACCAAAATGCAGTAGTTAAACTGAGGATAAACTGATAAACTGAAATATGGTCCAAAACTGAAACTCGAATTTTTAATCATTTTGATATTTTTCATCCTTTTGCCTCAGCAGGTAACATCTGGTCATGGGGGGAAATCACACACAGACTAAATTCATCCTCTTGGGAATTACGGACAGCCCATGTGCACGGGCCCTTCTTTTTGGGTTGTTTCTGCTGATTTACATTGTCACCTTGGCGGGGAACATTGGGATTACGGTCTTGGCTTGGGTGGTTCCCAGCCTCCACACCCCCATGTACTTCTTCCTCACCCATTTTTCATTCGCTGATATCTGCTATTCCACAGTCATCTCCCCCAAAATGCTGGCAGACCTGTTATCGGAGAACAAAACCATTTCTTTCGCTGGCTGCGCGATGCAGTTCCACTTCTTTGCTTTCTTTGCCACCGCCGAGTGTCGCCTCCTGGCCGCGATGGCCTACGACCGCCACGTTGCCATCTGCAACCCCCTGCTTTACGTGACGGTCATCTCCAGCCACGTCAGGCGGCGACTGGTGGCCTTGTCCTACCTCCTGGCCTTTCTCAGCGCCGTCATCTACACCAACTGCACCTTTGGGGGTTCCTTCTGCGGGCCCAACCAGATTGACCACTTCTTCTGCGACATCAGCCCCGTGCTGAAGCTCGTGTGCTCCGACACCCGCACCAGTGAGATGGCCGTCTTTGCCTTTGTCGTCATGAACACGGTGGGCACCAGCACGATCATTTTGGTCTCTGACACCTGTATCCTCCCCGCGGTCCTGAGGATGCGCTCGGCACAGAGCAGGTCCCGAGCCTTCCACACCTGCGCTTCACATTTGACGGCCGTTTCTTTATTCTATGGGACGATATTCTTCATGTACCTGCAACCTGCGTCGAGCCACGGCAGCCTGGATAAGGTGGCCTCCATCGTCTACGCCGTGGTCACCCCCATGCTCAACCCCTTCATCTACAGCCTGAGGAACAAGGAGGTGAAGGATGCTCTGGTGAAGTGCAGGAGAAGGATGTTAAACCTGTTAAACCGCTGTCCGTGTAGAAGAGCTGTATCAGTTAGGGAGTGAACACTATGTAAGAAAACCTGTGACGCATTAAAACAGTTGGATTTTTCCCTAATCTTCACGATTTTGTGTAGGTTCTTCCACAGTTTCTGCATGAAATTGAGTTACAGAACTTACAAAATAGACTCCACGATTGCATCTTCCTCGGGAGGAAACCAGGAGGAGTGGGAGCCTCAGACTTTATTTCCCTTTGCGGTCACCAGCAGCTCCCTCCGAATATGCTCATAAGCTGTGCTTGAAGCTTAATTTAGTTCAACCAAAATCTATACCATTTCAACACTGACTTGATGAGCACTGAATTGCTCGAAGGGGGAAAAAAAAAAAAGTAATGATCAGGTGTGAAATGAATTGTTCAGTGGCATCAGCACATGGTGCACGGTCTGTTGCTCATCGTCACAGCCAGTCCCCTGGGTTGGTGTGGGATTTCTCGTTGTGCATCCCAGCTTGAAGCGATCCAGAAAGAAATACCGAAATGAAATTGGAAACAACATTTTTTGAGAAATGAAAAGCTAATTATGGGGTTGTAGTTTGTTTTCTTTTTTTTCTTTTCCAGATCAGTTGCAGCTACCTCAGTGCTTTTATTTAGCATGCCAGCTGTTCAGTCTGAGCATGATTTAGCTGAATATTGTCATCTATAGGTGTAGACTGGTTCATCTGACCATCCTCCACCTTGTTGCCAGCTTCTCTAGGAAGCAATCTTGCTCCAAAATAACCTTCTAAATAGCTTATCTGAATTTTGCGTAGAAGTTCCCACTTTTGCCCATGGACTGCAAAGTTCAAGTTATTCCCTGGACCAGGAAAAAGTGATGACTATTGTCTACACCCCGGTGATCCCCAGCCTGAGGAACTGGAGGTGAAGGATGCTCTGGGGAGACTCCTAGGAAGAATTCTTCTTTTCTCCCAGGTTCAGACCGATAAAAAGACATAAGCAACTAAATGCAAATAATTTGGGAGCTCTTGAGATTGCATCTTTGTTCCGCAGCTATAGCGGTGAAAATAATGAGCACGTAACATGGAGACCCAAGAAAGCTCTGAAAATTCTCTTTCCGGGGTGCAGGCAGTAACTGTGGGGGCTGCACAACTGTGCAGCAATAATTTTTTTCAGTGCAAAGACCGTACTGAAGAGTTGAACTACACACTCCAGGGACTGGGTCCTTGAGGAAACGCAGAACGAGGCAATGGATAAATATCCCCAGCCACCCGCCGCGGGCAGTGCTGGGCCAGGCGAGGACAAACCTGCGGGGTTGTCACACAGAGACCGTCACCGTGCTTTTGCTCTCGCGATCTCCAAACTTGTGATCCCATCAGCACCTGCTGGACAAAACCACGAGTAAGTATTTCTGGGCAAAAAGGGCCAACAAGGGCTATGGCATCACGGATAGCCAAGAAGATAAATCTTCAAGGGGATTAGTTTTTCTTTTCTTTGTCTCCTTGTCTCTCTGCCCACACCTTGTGTTACCTGATGACAAATCTAAGAATTGACATATGAGGCCAGACGAGAAAGTCATCAAGCCCACAGCAGCACCTCTGAGAAGCAGTTGGCACCTGGGACACCCAGAAAAGATCTTCACAAGCTTGGTTGGAGCACAGGGAAAGTTGTAAGGAAGCAGCAGGACACAGCTCATGTTCTGGCCTCCCTATGGAAGAGTTTGTAACTTTCACTGGCTGTGAAAGGGCTTAAATTATTAGTTTTTAGACTGACAATGTCAGGTGAGACTAATTCCAACTTTTGTAGATGCAAGTGTGCCTGTACTCAGGTGTGCAATCACCCTAAAAGACTGCTGCTTTCAGTAATGTTTCTAAAAATAAAGGTCTTCCCAGATACGCACATTTGTAATTATTAATTTTTGGGCGTACGTCTGACCATTCAGTGTTTGCTCATGCAAAACAGAAAGCTTAACAAGACGGTGCTTTTACTGGTGTGAGTCATGAAAACTAATCTAGTGAAACTGTGTTGGTTTGTATCAGATGGTCAATCTACCTGCATCTGGCTTCAACATGTATCTCCAGTTTCTCTCTATGAACTTCAAACTAAGGAGTCTCAGTGTACGAGTAATTTAATACGAGACTGGGACTGAGATTTTGCATTCACAAAAGTCAGGGAATGCACAGCCAGCAAATACCTACAGAGATACATGTAAACATTGTGCATATATGTACCCACCCATCTTTTCATATCCTGTTTTCTGTATGTATTTCATTAAAAATTTAATACGTTATATGCAATATATAGAAACTGTTTGTGTGCATACCTGTACACATAGCACCACGCACAGTGTGTGTGTGTACAGCAAACGCATCTTTCAAAGTGATGCAAAATGATGCAAACGCCAAACCTCTGTTTGACATAAAATAGCACAACCAAAACCCTAACAGCGCAGCCCTTCTCAACGCAAAATTTACTCTGCTCTTTTCCTTTGCATGTGTCTGTTTTCATACAGAGGAATGCCAGCAACATGGACGCCCTTCTCTTAGCCAGTGGCCCCAGGCCCCGCACTGCAAATATCAAATAGCCACCATGATCCATGTCTCAAATTAAGTCCCATTCTCCTGTCCATGGAGGAGAGGAACCACAGTTCGGTCACCAGCTTCATCCTCGTGGGGTTCACCACCGACCCAAAGCTGCAGCTTCTCTTGTTCACAGTGTTCACCTTAATCTACGTCATCACGCTCATGGGCAACATCGCCCTCATCATGGTGATACACCGTAGCTCACAGCTCCATACCCCAATGTACTTCTTCATTGGGAACTTGTCCTTCCTGGATCTCTGGTATTCCTCCGTCTACATCCCCAAGATACTCCTGAACTGCATCTCCGAGGACAAGAGCATCTCCTTTGCTGGGTGTGCTGCTCAGTTCTTCGTCTCCGCTGGCTCAGCCTGTATCGAGTGCTACCTGCTGGCAGCGATGGCCTATGACCGGTACGTGGCCATCTCCAACCCGCTGCTCTATGCCGCTGCCATGTCCAAGAAGCTGTGCATGGGGCTGGTGGCTGCCTGCTACCTCACCGGCTTTGCCAACTCCATCCTCATTACCAGCCGCACATTCGCCCTCAGCTTTTGTGACTCCAATATCATTGATGACTTCTTCTGCGACATGCCCCCCGTGGTGAAGCTCTCCTGTGATGTGACAGACAGCTACCAGGTGCTCCTGTATTTCATCCTGACCTACAACGTCATCATCCCCTCTGCGCTCATCCTCACGTCCTACGCCTCCATCCTGGCTGTCATCCTGAAGATGCACTGGACTGCAGGGCAGCGGAAAGCCTTCTCCACCTGTGCCACCCACCTCACCACTGTCACCATCTACTACAGCTCCATCCTCTTCATTTACGCCCAGCCCAGCTCCAGCTTCGTGGGGAGGAACAAGGTGGTCTCTGTGTTCTACACAGTGGTGATCCCCATGCTGAACCCCTTCATCTACAGCCTGAGGAACCAGGAGGTGAAGGAGGCACTGAAGAGACTGGTGAAGGGACAGGCAGCTTCTTAACAGAAGAAAACTAAGAATTACATCCCCAAAGATGAGTACAGCAAGAAGCGTACCTATCTTTTCTTGCTTGTGTTTCTGTTTGTTGCTTTTCACAATAGGTGCAAGAGGATTCAACACAGGAGCATAAACTCTTCTGATCCTGAAGTGCTTCCAGATGGACAATGTACAGACAGACCTCCTCTCCTTCCAGCTTCTCCCTATACATAATTTATATCTGGTATCAAATGGGATCTTAGCAGTGGCTGGCCTCATTTTTGTACATAATCTTCTTCACCCTTATAATAATTAAAACTGTTGGGAGGAGACATTAAGTGGACCAAAGTAGATTCATCTCCTTCAAATTTAGATAAATAAAAGTCGAATGATTAAGTCTGAGCTCCTTGTCTCCATTTGTGATCCATAAAGTTGTGTTTCTATTTTTCTAGTTTTTGTTGAGACAAAAAGTGCCGTTTGAAGGGTTTGAGTTTGAAGATCTCCCAGCTTTCTCCCCTTGCCATGTTTTCATTCACGTCACAGGCTGGGCTCAGGCTGCATGAACTGGGCTCCTTTTGGATGAAAACAAACTGAAAATGGTCTTGAGGGGGACACCTAACGCACTTCTAACTTCATTAGGTGTTCAGATCCTCGCCAGAATAAATTTAATCCAGATAAATCTATTCTGAAATGCTTACACCATAGTCAGCAGGTCCACGGTACCAGTTCTTTTGATGTTGAGACCTTCTCCTGTTGCACCACATCCATCCTAACCCTCTGTCCTGAGATGTGATAAAACCTCCTCTTATTCCCACATATTTTAGAGGGGACCTGGCTGACTACCTCATAATCAGACAATGAAGTTTTTAGATGTTGAGAGCCAAGTGAAGCCATTCCCATGCTTATTCTCCAGTCCCAGATTCATAATGGTAGGAAAATCATGTTCATGAAGACCAGTCAGACACGGAGGATTTATGTAGTGTACTTAAATATGCCACGCAGTTTAAGAATTTTAAAAGACACAAGGAAGTCTATCCCAAGGCCATTAACGGCAAGAAATTCAAGGTGTGAGATGCCCTTGAGATCCAAAGGTGAGGTGAAATGCCTTGAGCTTTCCCACCTCCATGTGCTTGGGGGCCAAAAGCAGACAGGGACAAATCACCCCATTAGTGACAACCAGGGGAACCACATTATCTGCACGTCACGAAGACAAGGATGTCTCTTTCTTCAGAGTGCATGACCAAGCTCGCGCCGGCACAGAAAGCCCTCCAGCAGACCTGAGCTCCAGGCTCCCGCCATACAGCTGGTGACAGCTATTTCCATCACAAGTGACACTGCTCCCCTTCCCAGAGCAAGGAGTGGTCCTTGGAGACCAACCACCCTTCCAGGAGTCACCAGCTTAACAAGACCTTCTGGGGTTTTACCAAGAAAGTTTCCTAATCACCATGAAAGTTTCTCAGAGGGCTTGTAGGCAACTTACCTCATTCTTCTTAACAAGCCATAAGAGACTAATTAGCGGGGACTGACAAGAAAGAAACTTTCTTCCTTGTTAACAACAAAGTGCACTTCTACAGCTGCCTCACTTGTCAGAACTAGTCCAGGTCCCAAAGCCGATGAGTTGGAGGGTCAGTGTGTTGGTATGTGACCGTGTTAAGGACAATTGTGTGGGCCTGGATGGATGGAGAGCAATGGTCCTCAAGGTTTCTCTGATTAAAGTACCTGCCCCTCATCCCTGGGGTTAAATTCCCATCTGTAGACCAAGGTCCTTCTTCCTTGGTGGGATGATGCCATGACCCAGCAGCACCCTGAGCTCCTTGCTGAGGGTCTGGTGTTGTGCTTGGCGGGAGCACTGGTTGTGGTGGGAGCTTCTTCCCTGCCAGGCTTGGGTCTCCTCGGGGCCACTTCTAAATGTTTCTACCTCATATTTGTTCCTGACCGGCACTCTTTTCTCTCCTATTGGTCTACGGAGTTAGCTACTACACTATAGCTGCTAAAGTTTGTTAATCATTCCGCGGTATCTCATTATTTATTTTAGAGGGGAAATCACACAATTTCTCAAAACTAAGCAAAAGCAATTAATGATATAACTAAAATAAGATCAAAATGCCAGGATAGGGAGCAGGTACCTGACTCGTCGGTAATTTTACAGTAACTCATAAGAGATACCAGATTATAATTCTCTGGTCCTTGAGCAAGCTGCAAGCACTGCAGTCATTTCTCAAATAAATTGGAAACTACAGCTACAATTGAGCTAAAATAAGTTGCAGAAAAGGCCTGATGAGCCTTGTTGCAGTGAAATGACGTTATGAAGCCCAGTGTTTATTGCTAGTACTGGGAGCACTAAATTACCCGAGTCTCATGTTCACCAGAAATGTGCCCATTATTTAATATGAAGAGAACTCTGGTAATCATTGTCACACTGGAAGTAATAGGTGTTATTTGTTATTGTTTCTCAAGACAGCTGTGGTAATACATTCTCAAACTACAAAGGGTCAGAAGGGCTCGCAGTCTTGAAATTAAAATAATATGAGCCTGTAAACACAAATAACAGTAGACCTAACCCAAGAGGAGTCAATGACCCAGCAATTAAGAACAGGCAGAGATTTCCCAATACATTTGTCCCCAGCAGCTCACAGGAAAGAACCGCTTCTTTTATACCATAGCATTACAGAAATTGAAAGTATAAACATTTCTGATCCACCAGGGATAACTATTTTTCAGACGAACGTTTCCTCCCCATCACTCTCCTCAGCGCATCCTTCACCTCCTGGTTCCTCAGGCTATAGATGAGAGGGTTCAGCATGGGGGTTACCACGGTGTAAAACACGGAGGCCACTTTGTCAAGGTCCTGGGAGTGCCTGGAGCTGGGTCGGGAGTACATGGATGCAGCAGATCCGTAGAAGAGGGTCACAGCAGCCAGGTGGGACGTGCACGTGGAGAAGGCTTTGTGTCTGCCCGTCACCGAGGGTATCCTCAGGATGGTGGCCAGGATGTAGGCATAGGAGATAAGGATGGTCAGGCTGGTGACAAACAGGTTGAAGCCGACCACGACGAACATCACAATCTCATTGATGGTGGGGTCTGTGCAAGAGATGGCTTGAAGCGGAGGCCCCTCGCAGTAGAAGTGGTTGATGACGTTGGGACCACAGAAGGACAGCCGAAGTGTAAGCCCTGTGTGGACAGTGGCATTCAGAATGCCAGCAAGGTACGAACCAGCTACCAGCAGCACGCAAACTCTGCTGGGCATGGCGATGGTGTAGAGCAGTGGGCTGCAGATGGCCACGTATCGGTCATAGGCCATGACAGCCAAGAGGTAGCACTCGGTGGTGGCAAAGACCGCATAGAAATAAAATTGTGTGAAGCATGCAGAGTGAGAAATAGTCTTCCTTTCTGCTAGGAGATCCCAGAGCAGCCTAGGGGTGATTGAGGAGGAATAGCAGATGTCTAGGAAGGAGAGGCTGCTCAGGAAGAAGTACATGGGGGTGTGAAGCTGGGCGTCCAGCCTGCTTAACACCAGCATCCCCAGGTTCCCCAGGAGGGTGATCACATAGATCACCAAGAAGACCACGAAGAGGACAGCCTGGGCATCCCCCTGCTCTGAGAATCCCAGCAGAACAAACTCAGCACTGGTGTGATTTCCTTTGGCCACCATAACACACCTGCTGTAGGAGAGTAGAGATGCAGAGAAACACGGAGTCAGCATCCTCCTCTTTTCCCCACAAACAAATGTTAAAGATGCATTTATTTCTATCAGGAAATACAAATTTCAGAGGTAGAAACTGTTGAACAACGTATTCAGTGTTTGTCTCAAAATACATTTGAAAGTAAACAAAGTCTATGACAACATATTCCTAATGGTTTTATTCTGGTCTGGTCACTGCTAATTTGGTTTGCTAAAGCCGCTTTGCAAATTGAAAGGCTTATTCTACCCACTGAAGAAGTTAAGAAGTTTGTTACTTATCAGATCCAACGAGGTAACCTCAGCAATTTCTTCTGACATTGGAAATCAGTCTGCATTTAAAAAACCGAATCAAAACAATACCAGACTTGTTTCAGAAGATCAAAAGAGACAAAGCACTGGTGAGCGATCAAGACTTTTGAAAAATCATTTCCTTTAGGAGAGCCAGAACAAGTTAAAATAAAACTCTAATTTTTTCCATTCCTTCCTGTGAAACTCTGAAACTAAGTTTGAAACAGGAGGTTTAGTGTAAGTATTAACCCCCCTTTAAATATGGTGATATCCATATCACTCTTGTGATGCCACTGAACTGAGAAAGACAGTGGAAAGAATTTTAAAAGGCTGGGACCAGTGGAAACCCCAACAATCCTATGGTGCCATCATGAACTGGGGGAGTAAGATGTTGATAATGCAGTCTAAAAATAAAATAAAGCTAACATCTTCTTAACACAGAAGTTAGGAATAGTCACAGAAATTGCTCATGGGGGGGTTTTGAGCTGTTAAACAAGACACCAAATGACACCATTGGAAAGGACCCTTCTGCATGAGGAAAGTTCAACACGTGCCCTACCTTGACTTACATGTGAGGCTCCCTTACCTCTGGATTTAGTAAAAAAAAATGATATTTCATTCCAGGATTGAAGTCAGCTGCAGAAACTTTCATCCCCCTCTAAAACAATTTGAACTTTGCCAAATAACCCAGGTCATGCTTCCACGTCATGATCTTCACGGTATAGCAAATAATAGACCCTGCAAAATCATTTCCTTTGTGTAAAAGGTCTGAGATAGACCAGAACTCGAGGATATTAAGCTTTTTTTGCCACCACTGTAACGTGTCTCAGACGCTTTGCAGAGCCACTTCATCCCCTTGTCCAAGCTGCTGCCCTCTCTGGCCACTGGACAATAATTACGAATCCCAGTAATCCTGATTAAAATAATCAGCCGAGATTGAGGGCCTGCTGACCTCTGGTATCTCGGCTGACTTTGCTCACAGTCTGAGCTATTGGTTGCCTTAAGTTTGGAAAAAGCAACTTATAAATGCCTGGGTTTCACATGACATAGCCTCATCTTGAGTGACTATTAATATTTTGTGTGAAAATGGGCTCCTGCCTAAAGTCCTCCCCTTGCAACAGCTCAGCTCTTTGTAGCACTATTTAAGCTAAAACTCATCTGTCTGATCACATCTCGGGACCTTTTTTGGTTTATCAGAGACTTGTGATCTCCTAGAACAAAATTTTATGCGTGAAATAAGCTCAAATTTCTCCCAGTGTTGGTGTTAAAAGCAAGAATGATTTGCCAGGGATGAAGGGCATCAGTATTTGACCAAGAAGAATCACTGTTTATAGGTTTATTTCGTTGAAAGACCAGGAGTTTTGCCGCTGCGCTCCCATTGGTGTCATGCAGGAAATTTCTCTTGGGAACAGATGACTTTAGAAACAGCTCCTTAAGGAGGAGACGTGCATTGAGAAATAAACATAATTAGTTTTAGCAAGCTAAACATAAGCTTGAGTGTTTTCCCCACTTCTTTACACAAAGAATTTTGTATATGTATAAATAGAATTGTGTATATATACATATTAACTTGTCTCTTGGAATATATGATTTATGTCTTGAACCACAGAGAATGACAAAGAACTGGTGTAAGAAATGGAGATTCAAGGATTAGGGAATAGCTCAGGGTTTAGAGAAGCGTTGCAAATGCTGCTGGGGAGGGAGGGAGGGATAGAAGGGAATTGGAAATTATTCAGAAACTCTTCTGCTGCAAGTTTTTTAACATTACCTGGGTTATCCTGATGTTTAAAAACCCAAAGGTTTGGATTTAGGCATCTGTGAGAGTCAAAGCCACGCTTACGGAGAAAAGTTTCTCTTTTATTGCCCTTAAAAACAGACAAGTGTGCTAGTATCTGTAATCACACCCAGGGAATTATCTCTTTTCCATCCATGGAAAAAATAACCTTGCTTCAGGAAGTTAATATTTGGTATCTGTGAGCTTTATATCAAAGCAAAAGCATCACTCTGACGCTGTCCTCATCCATTTTGCTTTTCTGTTCTTTCCAGAAAGTGCTTTGTGGCTGCTGAACATCCACACTCAGCCAAATTCTAAATTATTGATTAAAAGCTGGTTTCACATTCTCACTTTTGAGTGGGGTTTTTGAAGGACTCCAAAACAACAGCACAGTGAGCTGAAGCTTTCACCTTATAAAACAGAATATGCTTTATTTAATGAATTAGTTAATTTATGTAAATTTAGTTAATTTCTGCTTAAATCAGCTCTTCGGAACACGCCCAGAGTGTGACTGCTCTGAACAAAATCCACATTTGCCATGTAGCCACGGCAGCCCATCACCCTTCACTGAGAAGCAGCAAGTGGAGAAAACCAGGCATTTTTTCCAGAAAAATTCACCTCACCCTGATGTGGGTGTTTAAAATAGGTCAGATGAATCAAAGTCCCCAAATGCACAGCTGTCTTCGTAAGGGGAACCGACGGTGACTAATTCAGATAAAAAGCCTACAATTAGATAGGATGACTCCTGGGCTGAGATGACTCAAGCCCTGAAACCTGGAAGCAGAAATTATTAATAAGAAATCATAAGAAATATTTCCTGAGATGGAAAATAAACTTTGCCTGGATGGAGATATAAGTAGGAGATGGTGGGGGAGTTTTGGCCAACGTTGAGAATCTTGGAGCCACCAAACAAGTCAGGCACATCTGAGAACGACATATGGCCAGAAGCATGGAGGCTTTCTGTGTTGTCAACACCAGATGACATCCTGGGAAAAGCCAAGACTGCTCATGTAACATCTTGAAAGTCTGTTCCTGGCCAAGCTGAGTGACTCCTTGTCATGAGGGATAAAACTCCACCGTCCTCCTAGGCAAAGGAGCACGTCCTCATGGTGGATCCAGGCTGGAGGGTGTCCGTGGGGGAGACGCATCCAAGAAAGCAAGATACCCAACACAGGTGGCCTACACGCAAGATATATATGAAGTGTGGGGCTGTGCTGTTCCCCATACATACTGTCTTTGGACAAACCAGAGAAAATAATAAGCCATGTTTATTGTACTACAGCAAAACCTTAGGTAACTACTTCGGAAGTTTGACAACAAAGTTATGAAAGACAATGTACTTCTCCAACATGTAGGCCTTATCTAGCTTGTCCACTTCTGCTCTGAGTCACCTCTTTCGGACCACAGACTTTCATATTGAGTAGATTGTCTTTGGTAAAAAGTATCAGCTGTGCGTGTTCTAGAGCTGCTTCTAAGTTCATTTACTGCAAAAGTTTCGCTGACAATGTACGTGTTTTTAGGATTGTCTTTCCTGTATTCTCTCCTCCTTTCAAACACTGTAATTACAGGTGATTTACTTTTCAAGGGACTCCAATGTGGAATTAATTCCTAATTCAAACTCCGTGGTGTTCAGCACAAGGTAGAGCATCCACGTCCCACCAGATGCACAGAACTGCCCGGTGCCCTTCTTCTGTCAGATGCCAGCCTTATTGCTCCTGCTCGCTCCGCTGTGGCAGGTGAGGCGTGCTTTGGTTTGGTTAAAGCAGGACCTGTGGCAATCCATGAAGGTGAAGAGCTTGTTGGTAGCTCTTCTGAGGGTGCTCCTCACCTCCCTGTTCCTCAGGCTGTAGATGAAAGGGTTGAGCATGGGGGTCACCACTGTGGAGAAGACGGAGGCTCTTTTCCCTGGATCTTCCGTGTGTCTGGAAAAGGGATGGAAATACAAGAAAGCCACGGAGCCGTAGAAGAGGGCGACAGCCGTGAGGTGGGAGGTGCAGGTGGAGAAGGCTTTGTGCCTGTCCTCCGCAGAACGGGTGCCCCGGGTGGTGAGCAGGATGCAGGTGTAGGAGACAACGATGGCCAAGACCGAGGTGGTTACGATGAAGCCAACACATGCAGCCATCACCATCGTATTGAGCCGGGTGCCAGAGCACGAGAGGAGCATGAGGGGCGGCATTTCGCAATAGAAGCGGTTGGTGAGGTTTGGGCCACAGGAGGAGAGTCGGAGGAGAGCGCTGGTGTGCACCAGGGCGTTCAGGCTCCCGGCGGCGTAGGAACCCACCACCAGCTGGACACAGACCCCATGGGACATGGCAGCCACGTAGTGCAGGGGCTGACAGATGGCCACGTAGCGATCGTAGGCCATGAAGGCCAGAAGGATGGCTTCTGTGGTGCCGAATGCCGCAAAGAAGAAAAACTGGGTGACGCAGCCGTTGAAAGAAATGATATTTCTCTCTGCAAGGAGGCCCAACAGGAGCTTCGGTGTGACGGATGAAGAGTAACAGATGTCCAGGAAAGAGAGGTGGCTGAGGAAGAAGTACATGGGCACGTGAAGCTGAGAGTTGGTCCTGATGAGGACGATCATCCCCAGGTTTCCCACCAGCGTGGTGATGTAGGTGATTAAAAAAACCACAAAGAGCAGGTCCTGCAGGTTGGTGAAGCCCAAGAGAACAAACTCGGTCACATTTGAGTGGTTTCCTCCAACCATTCTCCTGGCACCAGCACAGAGAAGACAAAGAAACATGAGGAAGAGGTTAAATAATTTCTCCCAGAAACACGTAGTGCCTGAGGCTGATGCAGGATTTGGTGTTTCCTGAATGAATACGCCCACTTATTTGTAGAAAAAAATATGATCGTTATCCTCAGTGGGCAAGTTGAAGATCCAAAATAATATGTTGAAAAATAACACATTGACAAAATAACACCCAATAGTTCGGATACGGAAAAGAAATCTTAAAGCTTAAATCTTAAAACTCTGGCTGTCCCATTATGGGAAGAATTGGTCTGCAAAAGATCTTGCAAACGATGTATTTTCATGAACACCCACATTCTTTCTAATATGTGGGCATGTTCGGGAGGATTTAATTCCTTTTGGTGGGGGGAGGGATGTTCTGATTTAGTGGGAAATAAATACAATAATATTGTGCCTTAATTTGCCACATTCATTAGTGTTGCATTAAATAGATAACAGACCACATAGAAGTGCTTTTCTGACTCTGTAGCAATATGTTTGGATCAATTAAAATGAGACCGGCATACCTGATTGCAATTTCATCCATATGTAGCTTCCAGACAAAAACCATCCCCTTCTAATCCGAATTACACTTGCATGCCATCTTCCCTGCACCTCTTGGGTCTGCTAATTTCAGGATTTTTTAGTCCAAAATTAGGAATGAGGATCCAGATGTACTGCAGGATGAGGGGTTTTTTTCCCTTCAGGAGGGACCTTAATATTAACAACTTCAATATTGCTTCATGGCAGAGTTCCTGCTTCGGCAGGGGGTGGACACACTGGTTAAGGAAACCCTCCCCTATCTAGCAAGGAATTGTCTCAAAACCTCTCAAAGTTTCACCCGAGTCGTTCTCATAAAGACATTCACCAGTCCTTGTGCTGAATTTAAAACAGAAGCTCCGCCAGTCTCTCCAAAACCAGGAGGGTTTCCCTGTGGCAGCCTCCAGCGTGGCTGCAATATTTTAATTTTACTCTGCACCCACAGGACAAATTACCGAAGGGTCTCTGGGGCACCTGAGAGCAGAGCAAACCTTCCCCAAAGGGTGCGGGATAAACACAGACACTTCTCTGGGAGGTTTTAGGGGTGGGATCCCCAAGGGACATCAGAAATGCCACCTGCAGAACCCGAGCAGTTCAGCTCCCGTACACGGCTCGGTAATGAGGACTGGAACACAGGGCAATGCGGGTTTTTTCTTGAATTTGAAAGGTTTTTTTCCTTCTCCAGGAACACTGGAGAAAAAAAAAACCAACACTCTAATGGATTAATTTAAAGAAATTGTTGCTTTATCTTTGCAGTGATCGGTTAGGTTGGGTTTTTTTGTACTACATATTTCCATAGAGCAGATGTGGATATAGTAAAGAAAAAGCGGATTGAAACACACATCAGTTTTCCATCGTGTTGTCATTTTCTTTTTTTGAGATAACTTCTCATTTTCCATTTGTGCTCGAATATGATTTGCACCATTGCTTCCCAGGAGGTGGATTTTCAGAGCAAGTCCTATAAGCAGCATTCGCAGGGCTGCAACTCCCCAAAATCCTGTCTCCAAGGGCAGGATGTGTCACCTATCCACGTGTCAGAACAGACGACTTCGATTTCAGTAGCTCTTCTGGATGTTTGCAATTAGGTGCGTGAATTTCAACCAGTTTGGGGTGGGTTTTTGGTTTGGTTTTTTGGTGCTTCGTTTTGTTTTTTCTTGCTACCCATCTGCTGGTCATGCACTTTGGTGTTCAGTATCACTATAATGTCATCTGGTATATTTTTCTTCCTCTGTTCTTCTTCACAGTTTAAAAAGAAATAAAAAGAGATGGCTGCTTCTCATGTTATCCACTAGAGAGGACCTTAAAAATACACATATTTGCTATTTCTTCACTGCTCACTTCCCTCTTTCCATCAGCCTTGCTCTCCGTTTCGTTTTCTAGCACTGATGAAACAACCGTTTCTTCGGGACGACTCTTCTCCTCCCATCGCCCTTCTCCAAGCAGCTTTTACTTCCCCATTCCCCGGGGCTGGAGGTTCATTGCAGAAAGTGCCTTGACCAGCTGCCAACCCTTTTCTCGGGGTGCCAGTGGGCGTCTTTGCTGCAAGAACGTACTGGTGGCTCATCCTCAACTTGGTGGCCACCACAACCTCCGCATCCATCTCTGCCAAGCTGCCGTCCAGCCTGTCCTGGCGCAATTCCTTCCCACGGCCAGGACTCAGCATTTTCCCTTTCTGAAGTTTGTGTGATTCCCGTCTGCCCATTTTGGACAAAAAAGAAACGCTGTCTTTGGGAAGCCGTTTTGCATCATGTGCTTCAAAATTAAAACATCCCCAGGGTGGGTGTTTGGTGCTCATGAAAGCAGGAAAGGAAACCAAAAGTGCGGCTTGTTCTTTGTGAAAAAAGAGCAGTTGATTGCAGACAGGGTCATGCTAAATCACTTTAGTACCTTCAAATGGGTTCAGAAGATCCAGCTGCAGTTGTCTACACCCACCTTGAGCAAGGCAACATCTCTAGCATCTCATGCACTGGGTGGCCATCTCCTCGTCCTCATTAATTCCCTCCTTCACCTTGGGTGTAACTGAGTGTAGACAACTCAAACACACACATTACATCTAACAACACCCAAAACAGCCATTCCCAGTGTCCGTACAGTGTAAAACATCATCCATCCCGTCTCAGATATTCACATTTTAGCGCACACAGAGGCATCCCTTTCTCTGGGGTGTCTCTTAGATGCACGTGCTGACACTGCAGGTGCCTAAAGCCACCTGAGATTAGTCCTGTCCCAAGTATCTGTCTGTCCTTGCTCAACCCAACCTTCCCCTTTTCACTTTTTCTCTTTCTCAAGAAATGTGGAAAATGCAAATTTCTCTTTCTTGGGTTCAAAATGACTTTACGAGCTACAAAAGATTGTAAAGGCAAACACAGAGAGGAACTCACCAGTGTTTGGGTAGGGTCTCCTTGCTTCTTCCACTAGGACCTCAGGAGGGTTTTTTGCACCAGGGCAGTAACTGTGTCTAAAATGAGCCATTATAACATCTCCCAATTCTCTCTCAATAATGAGAGATACCTTGGCTATTGGTTTTAAGGGAAATAAAGCCAAAATGAGGCTTTCTTTTTTGTTTCTGTACTAAGGGAAGCAGAAGGTAGCTTGGTTTACAGCTACAGGGTTGTGCTCCTGGTTCTTCCCATGTATCTGGACGGCACACAAGGAAGAGGAGTCACTACCCCAGCGCAGGATTTCCACAGCTGTAAGCCAAAATCTTCAACTCCTTCATAATCAAAGAAAAAATAATAATAATAATTCCCTGTTTCTTTGCCTTTTTTTAACACACCAGCTAGAGGACACCCCCAGAAGGTCTTTTAGATCCAGCTTTTACTAAGCCCCAAATGTGTCTGTCATTACCTAATTGTGAGTTAAGGTCTCGTTATAGCTAACGTGACTCTGGTGGATACAATCAGCAGAGTTTATCAGCCTCTCCAGCTGGTTTTTTGTAGTGTCTGCCTTGCACTGAGCCCCATCCATGGACTTGACCAAATCTTCCTTGGCAATAAAGGGAGCCCAGTCAACGTGTGGAGGTGACACGGTGTTTATTTAAAGTTAAGGAGATAAATCCTTCCCCTGAAGACATTTGAGGCAATTCCCAACTCTAATCACTAATATCTAAACAAGAGGAGGTGGCTCCTACCCCCGCGATTGCTGTATTTGCTCAGCTCTCTGTTTGAAACAGATTTAACTAGAATTAAGGTGACTCTGCCTAAAAGCGCAAGTCTAGCTGGCTCCAGCGAAACTCTGAGACGCGGCTTGTGCTTCTGTTAGACACAGCTAACCGCTGGTTCTCCCCAAATGCAGCAACCCCTGCTTGAAAAATGAGCAAAACGCTTTCGGTTTTGAGAGCGGCAGCTGCGGCAGGAAGCCACAACGAGCGCAACGGCAGCGCTGCAGCCACAGACTTGTGATTTTAAGACGCTAAAAAGCTTTCGTCCCTGTTTAAACACCGGGTGATGGTAAAGGCAAGACCGGCTGGACACAAAGTCGTTGAGTATTGTTGTGTTTTACATATCACACAATAACAGCCATAGGTCACTGCGGCAAGAAGTGATGCTCTGGGAGTGTAAATAAAACGTTAAAAAATCATATTGAGTCTTTTATTTAAAGGAAAAGGTGACAATCTTCCCCGCAGCTAAATTAAACTGCATCTTGAGGGTGAGAGAGGCGCAGAAGTGTGGGGGAACAGCAGGAGTTGTACACAGAGGTCCCAGGTCCTGATGAACACATCTGGAGATGATGAAGAGGAGATCCCTGCTCGCTATGGCTGTGTCCAGGCTCTCATTGTCACAAAACATATAATCTGCATGTCACGTGAAATAACCATGTCTAAGCGCAGGTTTTTAACTCATTTCTGGGTCAAAGAAAGGAAACACAAAGGAATTAATGTCGTATCGTTTTTTACGCAATGCCACCAGCAAGTGCTCCACGTACTTCACGTTGCAGACACGGGTCGATTTGAGACTTTCTATCACGAATTCGCAACTTGAGAAATTCCAGTTGGAAAGAAAAGGGAGGAAAAAACCAACCAACCAAACAAAACACGCCGTAAGTGTGGTCAAACACTGAAATAGGAACCAGGGAGGGTGTGAAACCTCTGCCCTGGGTGGTCCCCAAGGCTCGGCAGGACGATGGGGTGTGAGCTGGCCCTGGTTGGGGTGGGTGGCTGTACCGGAGCCCTCCTGGGGTCCCTGCCGGGGGATGAGAGGGGGCGAGGAGCACGAACAGCCTGTGGGATGTTTGCCCTGGGCTGACGGTGCCAGGCAAGCAGGTGACCCTTGGCTGGATTAAATAATAACCAGGGAATGAGCTTTGGGAACAAAGAAGGAATCAGCTGATTGACCCTGCTTTCGAAGTGCCTTCGTTCACAATACAGGTCACCCAAATATAATGTTTAACTTAAATTTTTAGCTGTCTAAAATTAAATGAGAAGTGTGGTGCTGTCAATCTTTTAATGAGGTCCGAGTATAAAAACGAAAAAAATATTTCCTGC
The DNA here is from genome assembly GCF_036013445.1 of Caloenas nicobarica. NCBI lineage: Eukaryota > Metazoa > Chordata > Aves > Columbiformes > Columbidae > Caloenas > Caloenas nicobarica. The sequence continues at coordinate 67,374,291 of NC_088249.1, forward strand.
GTAGCCTGGTGGTTATTTGCTGTCATCTCTATTTTTCTTGCTGAAGGTGTTGGCATCCTGTGGCCAGTTATTATGCCCCTTAATGACTTTACAATGTTGTCTTGAAACGGAATTCGATTTAGTGAAATGGTAGAATCCACCCCCTGTTTATTCTGATTTGCTAAGCAAAAGGGAAAGCAACACACGACACAGTTCATAATTTTAGTCCAACAAATTGCAGAAATTTTTGCCATATTCTTCTGGTTTAATCTGGCCTGATACACAGAATCAAATAAACGGTAGCGGGCAAAATTCTAAATGAGTAGTGCATGCTTGTAGTTCTCTACCTGTGTCTTCATTAGGTTAAATTAACTACTAAGTATAATTATCAAGGTTTGGAGAACTGAGTGAAATTATTAGTATCCTGAACCACATTGATATTGAATCAGCCAGTGCAGTTCTAAATCAAAGCACAGAAGACCCTAAAAATATGATCAGTATGAGATATTTAATCAAAAACTGACAATATCACCCACATCTCCGTTCTATCTGGCCATAAATTTACAACACGCAAGCTCATTTTATTTTTGTGAGTCTCCTCAAAGCCTCCTTCACCTCTTTATTCCTCAGGCTGTAGATGAAGGGGTTCAGCATGGGAGTCAGCACGGTGTAGAGCATCACAGCCCACTTATCTCCTCTAGAGATGTCTGAGCTGGGCTTTAAGTACATAAAACATGCTGTCCCGTAGAAGATGCTCACCGTGGTGAGGTGGGAGGCACAGGTGGAGAAGGCTTTGCGCTTGCCCTCAGCTGAATGAATGCTGAGGATGGTGGAGATGATGGCCATGTAGGAGACTAGGACAAACAGGCTGTTGGACACAGCAAATAAAGCTGCTGAAGTTAAGATAATGAGGCTGAGGGTGGTGTCGGAGGTTGAGAGCGATATCAGAGGGGAAATGTCACAGAAGAACAGGTCGATGACGTTGGAGCCACAAAAGGACAAGGTGAACATGCCAATAGTCTGGCCTATGCCGTTTGTCAGCCCCACGAGATACGACCCGGTCACCAGCTGGAAACAGCATTTGGGGGACATGACCAAGTGGTAGAGCAGGGGACGGCAAACGGCCAGGTAACGGTCGTACGCCATCACTGCCAGCAGGAAGACTTCGGCCATCCCCAAAAGATCATAAATGAACTCCTGAGCCACACACACAGCGTAAGCAATAACCTTCTTCTCTGACATAAAATCAGCCAACATCTTGGGGGTGATGACAGTGGAAGAACAGACGTCTATAAAAGCCAGGTTAGCCAAGAAATAATACATGGGGGAGTGGAGCTGAGGGCTGGCCCTGATTAACGCGATCATCCCAAGGTTCCCCAGGATGGTGGCAAGATAGATGAGCAGAACCATCAGAAAGAGGGTGACCTGTATCACCGGGTCTTCTGTGAACCCCATTAAGATGAACTCGGTCGCTTGGGTGCAATTGCTTTCTGCCATTAATTGGATGTTTGCTTTCCATGTGAACGTCTTGTTGGAGGTTTCTTCTACAAGAGGTGGAAAACCCTCTCTCCAGTGGGACCTACTTGGAGATAAATCACACCAGATCAAAAGGAAGAGTTTAGGCACAGATCGATTAGAAACAGGTTGCCAAAAGTCACATCTCAGCACAGGTAAAACAAATGGGGAGCTGCAAAAAAAGCAAAGCTTTGTAATGGTAAGTTCCCTAAATGTTCTTTATGGAAAAGCTTCTGGTTCTCATCCAGGAGCCCTTTGTGGTCAATGAGGAGAGGAAGCCCCCTGAGCATGGTGACCTCCAGACTTACCTTCTCAGCAGTCCTGTGGTGAGGAAACAGGACAGCCAGCTCCCTGGTTTTGGTGGAAAATCCAGAGTATCATGAAAAACTGAATCCCAGGACTCTCCAGGCAGAGGTGAAGAGCTGTTTCATTTTTCACAAGAGAAATTCACGGGAGATGGGTGGCTCAGATGACACCGTTCTTGCTTGTGGGTCTGGTCCTGGAGCTCTGGCTTGGTCTGAAAAACAATGGGACTCAGTCACATCCAAGCACTATCGCTGCCTCCCTCCTGATGCTCTTGGAGGTGGATGTGAAGACACATCTGCCTGAAGCTCTGCAAAGGAGCTTGAAAATAAACCACCATCAGCAAACACCCTTACTATTTCACATGATTTGGGGACTTGGGGACTGTGAATCTCTTTGAGCCCCGGGAGAGTAACGAAGCTCAAAACAAGTCATTATCTTTTCTCTCTGCTTCATAGTTTAGAGAAGAAGTGTACCCAGAGGAGATGACCTCAGCTGGAGTGAGCAACAGGACTTGTGGCTCTCTTCAGAGCAAACCGCTGAGCAACACTCCCTCTTCCACGGCCACTTTTTGAGCATTTCAGAGACAGTTACAGCCCCACCAGTGCCATGTTTGACATTATCACACCAGGGAGCTGAGGGGGACCTCGCTGATGGGGCAGAGTCCCACATAAGCTCAGCCAGGGCGAGTAACAGGTCCGTCAGCGGTCCCAGACACCGCAGACAACGAACCACCTTTCTACCCATCTTAAATTCCTTGTGCTCAAACCACAGCTCACCAGTTTGGCTGCAAGGAGCCAACAGAAGTTCGTGGTGACCTTGCTAAAGGTGAGGTAAATGCTGCCCACTACTTTTCTTTTTGTCCACACAGCCACCAATCCTCTCGTCAGCCAAGGAACTCGGGTTGGTCAAGGATGATTCACCCTTGGTACACCCGTGGTAGCCACTCACAGTCATCCTCCTGTCCTTCCTCCTCCTGGAGAGGGCTGCTGGGGGGGATTTCCTTCTGAATCCCGCTGGAGACTGATGCAGCCCACAGTCCTTGTGCCCTCTGTGATGATGACATTTACCACCTTCTCCCCATCACACTGGAAATGCACGAGTTGCAAGTTTAAGAGCAAGAGCCTGAGGGAGAGGTGCCCAAAACTGGAAGGAAGGTGATGGGAAAGATCAGACAAGGTGGGATAAAGGACTGAAAAGGGCAGCAAGAGGGGAAAAGGGCCCTTCTGAAGGTATGAGGGAAAGCTCTAGTGGATCTGACGGAGGTTCCCAAGCCCAACAGGAGATACAGGGCACCTCTTCCTACAGCTTCTTCGCACCCAGAAATGGTGAGTGCCAAGGGCAGCAGAAACTGCTGGGGGATAAGGTCAGATGATGTATTTTGCAGAGTGGAAATTAGAAGAAGAGACTCTCAAGATCATCGAGTCCAGCCGTTATCCCACCCCTGAGAACCTCATCTCCATGTCTGTCCAACCCCTCCAGGGACGGTGACTCCAGCACTGCCTGGGCAGCCTGTTCCAATGCCTGAGAGCCCTTTCCAGGGAGAAATTATTCCCCAGATCCAACCTCAGCTCCTGTTCTCCAGCTGAACCCCCAGCTCCCTCAGCCGCCCCCATCACTCTTGGGCTCCAGCCCCTTCCCCAGCTCCGTTCCCTTCTCCTCAAGGGCTCTTTTGGTGCGAGGGGCCCAAAACTGACCCCAGGATTCAAATCAGCTTAGACACAGAAATTCAAATTAGCTTAGGCACAGAAAGCCCTGACCCACAGCGAGCGGGGAAACAAGCTGAAACCTCCCAAAACCAAACACGAAAGGAAAATTAACATCACATGGATTTGCAGCAGAGTTTGACCAGATCCAGGCTCTCGCCTCTGCCCTCAGCGAGGAGAAACTGTTCCAAGCAGGGTCGGGTTAAACATCACCTGGGACACGGAGAATTGGTGTTTTAGAGCCCGAGGCTGATGGTGGGAGCGAACCCCCACGCTCTGGGCAGCGTTTGGGGTTTCAAACACTTCCAGGATCACATCCTCACCTTTCCTTTTCTCTCCAGCAGAACAACCAGCTGCAGACGCCGTGGATGAGCCCTGATGGGTCCGGTCCTGCGCGGGGCTGCCTCCTCCTCCATCCTCCTCCTCCATCCTCCTCCTCCATCCTCCTCCTCCACCCTCCTCCTCCATCCTCCTCCTCCATCCTCCTCCTCCATCCTCCTCCTCCATCCTCCTCCTCCATCCTCCTCCTCCACCCTCCTCCTCCATCCTCCTCCTCCACCCTCCTCCTCCATCCTCCTCCTCCATCCTCCTCCTCGCTGTCAGCGCAGCCTCTCGCGCCTCCTCATCTCCCCGCTCGATACCGGCCCCGCGGCCACCGACCCGCTGACAGCGGGAGATGGATGGGGCTGAGCCGGCACCGCGGGGCAGGGGACACGTGTGGGGATGTGATGGACACGGGGGGCCTGGGGACACGATGTCTGCCCGCTTTGCACCAGCCCTGAGCCCAAAACCCAGCGCCGCCTGTGCAGCCGCCTTGGCCAGCCGGCAGCACGCGGGGCACGGAGGGTTTTTTCTCTGTTACGGTGGCCGTGGTAAGGATTTAAGTGCCAGCCTCAAAGCAGAAGTGATGGCTGAGCCCCAGTTTGGAGAAGGAAAGAAGGAAAGAAGGAAAGAAGGAAAGAAGGAAAGAAATAGAGAAAGAAGGAAAGAGGGAAAGAGAGAGGGAAGGAGAGAGAGAAAGAGAAAGAAAAAGGGAGAGAGAGAAAGAGAGGGAGGGAAGGAAGGAAGGAAGGGAGGGAGGGAGGGAGGGAAAGAGAGAGAGAAAGAGAGAAAGAGAGAAAGAGAGAAAGAGAGAGAAAGAAAGAAAGAAAAAGAAAGAGAGAGAGAGAGAGAAAGGGAGGGTTTTCAGCCCTCGCCCAGTGCCACCATCACCTGGGTACCACTGGGGACAGACAGCCACCAGCATCCCCACGGGGATGTCCCCTGTTCCCTCCAGAGCTGCAGCATCCCTCACCCCCCGAACCCCCTCCATGGTCTATGACCCCCCACAGCTCGGAGGGAATGGGGGGATCTGGGGTATCGCCCCCGACAGCCCCGGTGTGGGTCTCCTCCCCTCCACATCCTCCATCCCCGCGGCACCGGCTTGTCCCCATCCATCTCCCGCTGTCAGGCCAGCGTCACACACAGCGCTGGGAAGTGGGGGGTGTGGGGGGCTCGGCCGCGGGGGTCCCGGCTACTACAGCAGGGACAGGACGTGCGTTTTGTCCAGGATTCCGTTTAGAACCCCAAAGTTCGAGAAACGCCCTATTTTAGGGTGAAAACAATTATAAACCTGACAAGGATGCACAGCATCCATGAGTGATTTTTCCCTTAACTATAACATATGTTGTAGGTTTACATTTCTAAAGAGCAACGACAGAATTCAATAGGGTTTTTTTCCTGTCACAAGTGATAACCGATGTTTGATATCTTCTATTTTTCTTCCAAGAAATATCAGTCTAACAAGTTTTAAAATAAAATGCTTTCTGTAACAATAGAACTTTAAATAAAAACATGGGTTTGATTCAGATACTGTTGAGAAAACATGGATACTTTTCCAAGATCTTCTGAGAAAGCAATTATTCCAACAGAGACCAGACGAGGCCTTAAAAAGACAATATACTGTGTTTCAGACAAGATTTCACCGCAGTTTTTCAAATAATGTAAGTGCAATATTACTTAATCATTTCTTCTTTTAACGTGCTGCAAATTTCCAGCTAGCCCACGTGTGAAGTTTTTCTTTTGGTTTTGCATTCTAGCTTAAAGAAATAAAAGTCAGTAATTTATTCAGCACATACTGTATATGTCTTTTCACCCCCAATTGAGTAGATCATTAATAAATTTTTAAAAAAAAAATCCTCCCAGAGCCGCAAAAGCTTCGGGGGATCAGGCGGCGCATTGTGGATGTCTCAACACCTCGCTCTGGTTTTTAATCCTGGGTGTTGATGGCGAAATGGGTGACACGAGGGGGACAAGGAGACCCCAGTTGAATTGACCCTGCCCAGCCCGGTGCCCCGAGATGCGGCTGGGGACCCGTGGTGGCCCCAGAGCCACCGCTCGCCTCCTGTCCATCATCATCATCACCGCATCAAGGCACGAACGCAGGTCGGGGAAGAGGGGGATGTGCTCCAGCCCCCCCCAAACGTCTCCACCCCCGAGCAGGGGCATAAAACCCCCCGGCAGACAGCGGGGGGCCAGTGCAGAGCTGGCGCTGGGAGGGGACGTCGCTGGGGTCCCCACTGCCACCACACCGGGGGACGGAGCCGCAGACGCCTCCTGCCCACCCGCTGCACCCATGGCAGGTAACACCTGGCCGGTGGGGTCCCGCGGGGGGGTTGGGGTGCAGGGGGGCCACCCAGCCCCACAAGAGAGTGGGGCTGAAGTAGGGACGGGGATGAATCCCCGGTGCTCCCAGCCCCTCCGCGCAGGAAGGATGCGACGGGGCGGCTGGCGGTGCTTCCGCAGCTGGGGTGCAGGATCGGGCCCCCCCAAAACCTCCCTCACCCCCTGCAGCCTTCCTGGGGGGGTCAGGCGAGGGACCCCCCGGTGTCACCGGCCTGGGGTGGGCCGGCGAGGGGACAGGGACGAGCGGGAAGAACCGGCACGTGTCCCAGGCGGCGGCGCGGCTGGAGATGGGGAGTCTCTGGGAGGAGTTCAACCGCCTGGGCACCGAGATGATCGTCACCAAGGCGGGCAGGTGGGTACCAGAGAGGGACGGGGGCTGCCGGGGTGGGGGACACCCCCATCCCACCGCCCCGTCCCCGCAGGAGGATGTTCCCCACCTTCCAGGTGAAGCTGTCGGGGTTGGACCCTCTGGCCGACTACGTCCTGCTGATGGACTTTGTGCCGCTGGACGACAAGAGATACAGGTGGGGATGGGGATGCTGGGGGGGGAATGGATCCTGGGGGTGCTGAGCCCCCCCATTCCACAGGTACGCCTTCCACAGCTCCTCCTGGCTGGCGGCGGGACGGGCCGACCCCGCAGCCCCCGGCCGCGTCCATTTTCACCCCGACTCCCCGGCCAAGGGGGCCCAGTGGATGCGGCAGATCGTCTCCTTCGACAAGCTCAAGCTGACCAACAACCTCCTGGATGACAACGGCCACGTGAGGACGCGGCTCCGGGGCGGGTGACGGCGGGGGACACGATGTACCCCAGCATGGGGGGTCCTGCCCATCGCCCCCTCTTTTGCCCCCTCCCCAGATCATCCTCAACTCCATGCACCGCTACCAGCCCCGCTTCCACGTCGTCTTCGTGGACCCGCGGCGGGACAGCGAGCGCTTCGCCCACCAGAACTTCAAATCCTTCAGCTTCCCCGAGACCCAGTTCATGGCGGTGACGGCGTACCAGAACCACCGGGTGAGCCCCGGGGTGGTGGGACACCCCAATGTCCCCCCACCCTTCCCCAGGGACCCCCTGACCCCGCTATCGCCCCAGATCACCCAGCTCAAGATCGCCAGCAACCCCTTCGCCAAGGGCTTTCGGGATGGTGACCCCGAGCCGTGGTAAGGCCCCCCCACCCCAATACCACCCTGACGCCGCAATGAGGGGCTCCACGTCCCCCCCTGAGCCCCCCAATCGCTCCGGCAGGTGCGGGGTGCCCGCAGGGTCCCTGCTGGGTGCCGTGCCCTGCGCCCGGGCCACCGCGCTGCCCCCCGGCTCTGAGAAGCAGGAGAAAGGTAGGGGGGCTCGGGGGGGGGCTGACCCCCCGTTGCTGTCTCTCCCCCCGCCAGGGGCTCCCCGCAGCCGTGGGGCACTGGCTGCCACCACCGTTCCCCCACAACCGGCCCCATCGGTGGCTGCCCCCAGCTTCCCCACACCCTCTTTCCAGCATCTCCCTTGCCCCCCCGGTGTTTATGGGGGGGCCAAACCCCGCACTCTGCCCTACCCCCTGCCCGCCTTCCCCCCGCTCAGCACCTACAGCCCCACCGCCGCCCCCCACTTCGGCTATGGGCAGCAGTGATGGGGGCACCCCCGGGACCCCCTCCCCATCCCACCGCAGCGGGGACAGAGACGCAACAAACTCCGGGGACGGTTTTATTCGCTGCCACAGAGGGCATGAGGACAATGCTGCAGCAGGGGCCTTGGGGGGGACCCTGCCCCCCAGCACCCCCCAGCAGGGTGGGGGACCGGGTCCAGCCGCTGCTCTGACCCCCCCGGCATCCCCGCGGCGCAGCTACTCCCCGGCGTGGGGTGCGAAGGCGAAGGGGCTCAGCTTGTACCCGGCGCCCACGTAAAACTTATTCTGAAACTCCACCCTGCCGAGGAGAGGGGCCGGTGAGGAACGGCTTCTGGGGGGGTCGTCACGCCCTTGTCCCAGCGTCCCCCCCTCCGGCGGGCTCACCAGTGCAGGCGCAGGGCGTGCAGGAAGGCCGAGAGCCCCTCCATCACCAGCAGGATGGCCACGGTCAGCATGGCGAAGGCGGCGAAGACGGGGACCAGCACCACGCCGCCCACGTAGCGCAGCCCCACGAAGCCGTGACGCATCACCATGGTCCACAGCACCTCCGAGAGCTCTGCCGGGGGGGACAGGGACAGGGACGGGGGGTGAGGCTGCGCCCGGCCCCGGGGAGGGGGGGACACGGGGGACACTCACGCGCATGGGCCAGGCTGAGCGCCCAGAGCCGCAGGTAGGACGCGGTGTTGGAGACGCAGCCCAGGCAGTACTCGATGGTGTGGATCGCCTGGTGCATGAAGACCTCAGCAAAATCCCGATGCTGCAGGGATGGAGCGGACACGGGACATCAGCGGGGGGCACAGCCACCCCCACCCCGCTGCCTGCACCCCGCCGGTGCCCCAACCTCGGCATCACGGCTGTGGCCCCCGCTCTCCACGTCCTCCTTGGTGGTGTTGACGGAGTTGCCGGATTCCTGCCCGTCCAGCAGCGGCTCCTGCTCCTCCGCGGCCACCGGCTGCACGGGGACAGCGGTGACACCCCGCTGTGCCACCCCCACACCTGAGCGCCCCCAAACCATCACCCCAGCCTTACCGCGGGATGTCCCGTCCTGGGCGCGCGTCGCCGGCAGCGCAGGTAGAGCGGTGTCCCCAGGAGCAGGACGGGCACCGACGCCAGCGCCAGCACCACCAGCACCGTCTGCACCGGCACCTGCGCCAGAGTCCCCGAGCTGAGAACAGCCCCGCTCGTGACACAGAGGGGACACCCCGCTGCTCCCAGCCCGGGCAAAGTGTCCCCACACGGGTGTCCCACATCTCCGCGGGGTTCCTACCTGCCCCGGGTAGAGCGGGAGGTTGCCGGGGTTGGAGGTGAAGAGGAACATGTCGATGAAGTGGATGAGGATGCTGGGGGCCACCATGGAGTCGGCGGCGCTGAACGTCACCCACTTGTAGAAGATGAGGAAGACGAGGTAGCCGAAGAGCGCCAGGAGGAAAATCATCTCGGGCAGGAGCTCCAGCACCAGCCGGTGCCACTGCTGAAAGTGCCTGGGCAGGGGGACATCAGCCGTGTCCCCATGTGTCCTGGGCTCCCACCCAGGTACAGGACTCACCCACCACACCCAAGTTCAGCCCCGGTCCCCTCAGCGTGACCGTGGCTGACAAGAGCCCACGGGGACTCACACATGGTTGAAGATCCCCAACATGACACCGAAGCCCATGTGCACGATGCCCAACACCACGGACATCTTCATCTTGAAGGAGTTGAGGAAGTTGAGGTGGTTGGTGGCCAAGCTCCAGATCTGTGGTGGACAAGGTGGGTAAGACCCTGGGTCACCCCAGCAAGGGTCCCACCCCGTCCGGTCCCCCAGGGGACACTCACTGGGTCGATCCCGAAAGGATAGGGCCCTTGGAAGACGCCAGTGACATTGGGGTCCAGGGTGAGGGACGGGTGGGTGGCGAGGTAGTCAGAGCTGTGGGCAGAACGAGGCGGGTCAGTGCAGGCAGGGACCTGGGGGGGTTCACAGGGGAGTTTGGGGGTCCCACCTCCAGGAGGAGTGGTTGGCCATGGTGGCCACGCTCCAGGCAGAGGGGAAGATGACGGTGGCTTTGCTGAAGCACTCATTGTAGATGAAGCCGGTGTAGATGGAGAAGGCCCCCATGAGCAGGATGAGGTAGCGTCCCTCAAAGAACGTCTGCCAGATCTGGGAAGGGGCGAGAAATGCGGCTCCCACGTCCCACATCACCAACCCTGCCCCATATTGTTCCCTTCCCACACCACCAGCTCCATCCCACACCTTGAAGACCATCCCACGACTCCAAGACCATCCTACACCCCCAAGCCCATCCCACATCTCCAACCTCATCCCATGCCTCTAGGACCATCCCATGCCCCAAATCATGTCCCACACCTCCAGCCTGCCCCCCCACCACGTCCCCTCACCTCGTTGGTGGCCTGTCGCAGGCTGGGGCTGTTCTCATACAGCACCATCCAGAGAGCAAAGAGGAACATGAGCAGCCCGTGCCCCACGTCCCCAAACATGATGGCGAAGATGAAGGGGAAGGTGATGATGGCGTAGGGCGCTGTGGGGACACAGGGACCGTGTCACACGGGGTCCCCACTGCAGCCCCGGGCCGTGGCGGGGAGCTGGGGGGGCCTTACCGGGGTTCACCTCCTGGTAGCTGGCCACCCCGTAGGCGTCCACAATGCTCTGGAAGCCGGCGGTGAACTTGTTGGTGCGGATGAGGGTGGGGGGCCTCTCGGAGGTGGGGACGCGCTGCACGAAACACTCGACGCTCGAGCCGCTCGTGTACTGTGGGGGGGACACCCGGCACTGACCCACGGCAACCCCTGCCGGCACCTGCCCCACCGCGGCAGGAGGGCACGGGGACACCGGGCGGCCTCTGGCACGAGGACAGGGGGACACCAAGCAAACCCCAGCACGAGGACATGGGGACACTGAGCAACCCCTGTCATGAGGACATGGGGACACGATGTAAACCCCAGCACAAGGACATGGGGACACCAAGCAAACCCCAACATGAGGACATGGGGACACTGAGCAACCCCTGTCATGAGGTCATGGGGACACGATGCAAACCCCAGCACAAGGACATGGGGACACGATGCAAACCCCAGCACAAAGACATGGGGACACCAAGCAAACCCCAACACGAGGACATGGGGACACTGAGCAACCCCTGTCATGAGGACATGGGGACACGATGCAAACCCCAGCACGAGGACATGGGGACACGAAGCAACCCCGGACACGAGGACACTGAGCAACTCCAGCACAAGGACATAGGGACATCAAGCAACCCCAGACATGAGGACACCAAACAACCCCAGCACAAGGACACAGGGACACCAAGCTACCCCTGGCATGAGGACACGGGGACACCAAACAACGCACCGATCCCTGGCGCAGAGCATCCTGCACTTGGGTGAGGTCCCGCACGGGACACCAGACCTCAGCGATGAGACACTTCTCAGTGACGTCGAAGCTGCATTGGTTGAGGACGAGATAGATGGCCTTCATCTTCTGCACCTGCACCCGCCAGGTGGGCAGCGCCACCACCACCTTGTCCAGCACCTGCGCCAGGTACTGCTCCGTCTCCTCCAGCACCTGCGGGTGCCCCACAGCAGGTCAGGGACGGGCTGGGGGTCCCGGCGTGGCCCCCCGGTCCCTGCGATGGTCCCCAGCTCACCACGCTGAGGTCCTGGATCTGGCTGACCAGCCCGGTCATGGTGTCCGCCCGGCTGGCCTCGCTCTCCGGGTAGGGGTAGACATGGCAGTGGAAGCTGGGACAGACGGACAATGTCACGTCGGGGGTGACAGGACTCCCCAGGGTCAGAGCGGGTTTTGCTCAATAAAGCTCTACACGGTGGGGGGCCGCCACCCACCAGTCTGAGATCTTGCGGATCTTCTGCCCGATCTGCTCGCCCCAGTAGGAGATGAGGAAGATGACCCAGGTGATGTCCTCGCCCTGGGGACAGCACAGCCCGTGTCACTCCGGCCGTCCCGGCCCCCTGGTTCCCTGCCAGCCCCCCCACCCTGGTGTCCTGCTCACCGTGGCCGGGTCCTCCATGGGCTCGGGCATCTCCACGAAGCTGGCCACCAGGTAGCCACGGCACGCGCGCCACAGCAGCCGCTCAAAGGCGCTGACCCGCCACGGGTGAATGACACCGGCCACGAAGCTGTGGGGACGTGGTGGGGACACTGCTCCACTGCTGCCCCTGCCCCACGGCCAGGCCACCACCCCATGGACCATGTCCAACCCTTACCGCATACCTTTCCCACAATTCCTGCCCCATGGCTGTGTTGTTGCCCCATGGCTCATCTCCAGTCCATGTCCTACAGCCTTCCCAGTTACTCTATGGCCATGTCACTGCCCCATGGGCCATCTCCAACCATTGTCCTACAGCCTTAACCACGATTCCTGCCCCATGGCCCATCTCCAGCCCTTACCCTACAGCCTTCCCAGTTGTCCCGTGGCCAAGCCAGTGCCCCATGGCCCATCTCCAACCCTTCTCCTGCGCCATGGCCATGTCGTTGCCCCGTGGCTCATATCCAACCCTTGTCCTACAGCCTCACCCACGATTCCTGCCCCATGGCCATGTCACTGTCCCACAGCTCATCTCCAGCCCCTACCTTACAGCCGTGCCCATTGCCCCACGGCCACACCACTGCCCCACAGCCCCTCTCCAACCCTAGCCCCACTCACTTGATCTTGCGGTCGAGGTGCTGGTGCAGGGAAGGGTCGAGGATGGGCTCACGCTCCGAGAGCGCCCGCGCCCGCGTCGGGGAGCCCAGGGGAGCCTGCGGCGACGGGGAGCAAGGACACGAGGCTGTCGGCGCAAAATGGGGGCGCGGGGCGACACCCCCGTGCCGCCGCCCCCCCCGGGGACCCACCGGCAGGCTGGTGAAGCGCTGTCCCTCCCGCAGGACGTGCAGGTAGCGGCGCAGGTCGCGCAGGCGGGCGCGCAGGGACGCGCGGTTGCCGCTGACCTCCCGCAGCTCCTGCGCCAGCTGCTCCGACTGCTCCTGCAGCCGCAGGGCCTCCCGTGCCAGCGGCGCCCGCGGGCTCCCGGCACACGGCCCCGGCGCCCGGCCCGCCGCACGCAGCTCCTGCTGCAGGAACGCTGCGGGAGGGAGACGCGGTCGCGTTTGGGGCGCTCACGGGTGGGGGACCCCCCGAGCAGCCCCCCAACGGCACTCACAGAAGGTTTTCTCCATCTCCTCGCAGCGCCGCACCTCGCCCACGAAGCGCCGCTGGAAGGCGCTGACTTTGGGGTTCAGCTGTCGGGGGGGACACGGTCACGGGATAGATGTGGTGGGATGGGGGGGGACAAGCAGCAACCCCCCCGGGCAGACCAAGCACCCCCAAACTACAGCCCACAGAACGCACCCCAAGTCACCCACACACACCCCCTGCACCCCAAATCCTGTCCCTTGCATCCATGGGACCCCAAATCACACACACACATCCCCCTGCACCCATGGCACCCCAAATCACCTACGCACATTCCCCTACACTCAAGGCACCCCAAACTACCCAAACCCAGTACCTTGCACCCATGGCACCCCAAACCACCTGCCTCTGCCCCCTGCACCCAGTTCCCCACACCCAGAGCACCCCAAACCACTCGCACCCACCCCTTGCACCCCAACACACCGACCCCAACCCTGCTGCACCCTCCACACCCCAAACCCACCTGTACCAAACCCCTGCACCCACCGCACCCCAAACCACCCATCCCAAACCCCCTCCACCCACAGCACCCCATCCCACCCAGACCAACCCCCCTGCACCCATGGCACCCCAAAACCACCCACTCCAAAACCCCCTGCACCCAGGGCACCCAAATCAACCCCCTTGCACCCAGGGCACCCCAAACCACCCATCCAAAATCCCATGCACCCACAAGCACCCCATCCCACCCAGACCACCCCCATTGCACCCAGGGCACGCCAAGCCACCTGCACCCACCCCTTGCACCCAAGGCACCCCAAACCAGCCCCCCAGCCCCTCCGTGGCCCCCCATCCCCTACGTACGTCCCTGAACTCCAGCAGCCCCCGCTCGCCCAGCTCGCTGACGCAGCTGTAGGCTGAGGCAGACTGGAGGAAGAGCTGGGCCAGGCAAACCTCCTCGCTGCGGAACAGGGACCCCATGGTGCCCCCCGGGACCCCCCTCCCGCCCAGGCTGCAGAGGCGCGAGGGCACCTGCCTGAGGTGGGAGCAAAGGGTGAGGGCTGGGGTGGGTCAGGGTCAGGGGTGGCAGGAGGGCTGGGGGGCTCCCTGGGGGTCTGGTTTTTGGGGTCACCCCAGCGGTCTGGCTGTGGGTCCCGGGGGTCTGGTTGGGGCTTCTGGGGACCTGGCTTGGGAGGGTCACCCAGGCGGTCTGGGGGTCACCCTGAGGATGTGGCTGGGGGTCCGGGGATCTGGCTGGGGGTCCTGGGGATCTGGCTGGGGGTCACCCCGGGGAGCTGGGGATCTGGCTGGGGGTCCTGGGGTGTCTGAGGTTCTGGGGGGTCTGGCTGGGGTTCTGGGGGATCTGGCTGGGGTCCCAGGGATCTGGCCGGTGGTCCCGGGGGTCTGGGGGTCTAGATGGGGGGGTCACTCCGGGGGTCTGGCTGGGGTTCTGGTGGGTCTGGATGGGGTCCCGGGGCTCTGGTTGAGGTCCCGGGGGTCTGCCTGTGGGTCCGGAGCTCTGCCTGGGGTCCTGGAGGTCTGTCTGGGGCCCCGAGGCTCTGGCTGGGGGTCCCGAGGCTCTGGCTGGGGGTCCCGGCGGTCTGTCTGTGGTCCCGGGGGTCTGGCTGGGGTCCCGGGGGGCTGCAGCGGCAGAGCCGGGGTGCCCCCGCAGCCGTGCCCAGGGGAAGCGCCCGTCCCCAGCCCCACGCGGCTCTTCCCAGCACCGGGCTTGCAAAATACTTTCCGTCCCCCTTCCCCCCCCACCTCCCGCCCCATCCCCGCCCCGCTCAGCTGCATCTGACTCAGCGCCACCGCATCCCCGGGCACCGGCCGCCCCCCCGGGCACGGCGCGGGACGCGCTGCCCCGGAGCGCCGCGGCTGCTGCCCGGCGGGAGCGGAGCCGCCGCCGCCGCCCGTACCGGGAGCGCGGGGCCGATCGCGCTCGGCACTTCCTCTTCCCCAGGAAGGGCCCGGCCGCGGGGAGGGACCGGCCCGCCCGGCCCCCCCGACCGGGGCAACCGGGACCGGCCCCCACGACCGGAGCGACCGGGGCGAGCGGGACCGGCCCCCCCGGTCGGAGCAATCGGGCCCGCCGCTCCCCGGGATGCCCCGTTCCCCAGGCACAGGGGACCGGGAGTGAACCGCCCCGCCCCGGAGGAAATGCGGGATCCCCCAGCGCCGGGACCGCGGGAATGGAATGAAACCCCCCCCGCCGGTACCACCCCCGGGGAGCTGGAGGGTGGGAATGACCCCCCCCAAAGCCCCAGAGCCAGCTGCAGGCAGGAGAATCCTCTCCCTGGGAGAGGGCAGGTGCCCCCCAAACCCTGTAAACCCCCCCCAAACCCTCCGACCACCCCCCAAACCCTTTAAACCACCCCCCCACCACCACCCCTTGGTCCCTGCCTGCACCCCCACCCTCCACACCCCCTCCCCACCCTGCACCCCACATTCCTGTGCCCCCACCCCAACATGGGTGACAGCACCCGCAGGAATCCTGTCCCCCTCCCCAAACTGCAACCATGCACCCCCGGGCTGTACCTGCCCCGGGGGGGGAGTTAACCCCTCCCCTGCCCCAGTGCTGGAAAGAAAGAGACACAGAAAAAGCCGGAGCTCCGGGTTAGGAAGGGGCCCGTGCCCCCAGCGCAGTTGTGGGGGTGCAGAAACCCCCTAGACCCTTTATTAGGGGAGCAGGGAGGGGCCGTGGGGACACCCGGCTGTCACCGGTACAGGTAATCGGCCTGGATGTTGGCCGCGATCTCGGCCTCCCACTTGTCGCCGTTATTGAGCAGCTTCTCCTTGTTGTAGAGCAGCTCCTCGTGCGTCTCCGTCGAGAACTCGAAGTTGGGACCCTGCCGGGATGCGAGACGTTCTCTCAGGGCTCACCAGACCCCCCCAGCCCCTGAGCAGGGGGTCTCACTGCCCCACGGGCTCTGTGTCCCCCCCAGGTCACCTCCACAATGGCATCCACAGGACAAGCCTCCTGGCAGAACCCGCAGTAGATGCACTTGGTCATGTCAATGTCGTAGCGGGTGGTGCGGCGGCTGCCATCGGCGCGGGGCTCAGCCTCGATGGTGATGGCCTGCGCGGGGGGGACACAGTGGGGGACACTTCAGCTCCCCTGGGAGTGGCGGGAGGAGGAGGAGGGGGGAAGAAGGCCGACCTGCGCGGGGCAGACGGCCTCGCAGAGCTTGCAGGCGATGCACCTCTCCTCCCCGGACGGGTAGCGGCGCAGCGCGTGCTCCCCGCGGAACCGCGGGCTCAGCGGCCCCTTCTCAAACGGGTAGTTGATAGTGGCCGGTTCGCGGAAAAGGTAACTCAGCGTCATGGCCAGGCCTGGAGGAAAGAGGCGGGGTGTGACAACACGTTCAGGGTGGCTGCCGCCCCGCAGATGGGATGGGGAGGCCAAGAGGGGTTTGTTCTGCACCAAAGCGGCTCCGGGACTCACCGCGGAAGAGCTCGGTCCACAGCAGGGTCTGCGCAGCACGGTCGGTGATTGAGCGCATGTCCATGGGCGCCTCCTGGACGTTGACGTACTCTGTGGGGACAGGGGATGCTGTGCCCACCCCATGGGGACGGGGGAAGGTGTCCCCACCCCACAGGGACAGGGGAAGGTGTCCCCGCCCCACAGGGACAGGGGAAAAGGGAAGAGGACACTGGGTCTCTACTCACTGTAGCATTCCTTGGGGACGGTGGTGCTGAGAGGACGCAGGTGGCCCAGGGGGGCCGGCGGGGCTGGGGGGAGACAGAGGGGTCAGGGGGGATTTTGGGGGGCAGGGGGGACGCGGGGGTGCCTGGTGCGGCTCTCACCTGCGTGGGCAGCCCGGTACAGCAAACGCAGCGCTGCCATGGCCGGTCCTGCTGTGGCAGAGGGGACCGGCCTGTCACTCTGCCAGCCCTCGGGTGTGGGGACAGCAAGCAGCTGGGGGGGGGCCTGGGACCCCCCCACTTCCCACAGGGGACCCAAGCATCCTGACCCCCAACCCTCCACCAGAAGAGACCCAGACCCCCAGGACCCCCCTCCCACAAGGGACCCAGGGATTTTATCCCCCCACCTCCCACAAAGGACCCAGGCATCCTGACACCCCCCTCAAGGGACCCAAGTGTTCCCCCCACCTCTCCCAAGCGACCCAGGTGTCCTGACACCCCCAAGTAAGGAACACAGGTGTGTCCCCCACCCCTCCAAGCGACCCAGGTGTCCTGACACCCCCCCTACGGGACCCAGGTGTCCTTCCCCACCCCAACGAGAGTCCCACGTGCCCTGTTCCCACCCACCAACGGGACCCAGGTGTCTTGTCCCCCCATCACCTCTACAAAGGGACCCAAGCGTCCAACCCCCCACCCCCAAAGCGGAGCCAGGTGTCCTGGTCTCCCCCTTCCCACATTGGACGCAAGTGACCCCCTCAGGGGATCCCTGCACCCTGGTCGCCCCGCAAGGGACCCAGGCAGCCTCCCCAACCCCAGGGCACCCAAAACCCCCGCCCCAACCCCCTCCCCACTCCCCGGCCCCCCCAGACCGGCCCGAACCCCCCGCTCCCACAAAGGCCTCAGGCGCCCCGTGTGTGTCCCCAGGGGGGTCCCAGGCGTCCGGGCCGCCCCCGCTCCCCCACGCGGGGTCTGGGGACCACGAGGAGCCCCCACGGGCCACCACAGCCCCCGGGTGCCCCGAACAACCCCTCCCCAGGCCCGCCCGGGGCCGCGGCCGCCCCGCTCACCTCCCCCAAGGACCCGGGCGTCCTGACCGGCCCCGCCCCCGGAGGGCACTGCGCAGGCGCGAAGGCGGCGGCGCAGGCGCAGAGCGGCGCCGGCGTCACGGGACAGGGAGGGGGCGGGGCGGTGTGCTGGGGGCGGGGTCTCGAAGGGTTGGGGGCGGGGTCTCGAGTGGAGGGGGCGGGGTCTCTATGGGAGGGCGGGGCGGGCAGCGCCGGACTCGCTTCCCATTGGCCAGAAGCCGCTGGGGGAGGGAAGGTGGGAGGAGCTTCGCGGAGTGGGCGGGGCAGCAGGGAGCGGAGCCGCCGGGACCGGGTTCGGAAGTGTAGCCGGGGTGGGTGGTTGGCCCTGGGGAGCGAACCGCAGGTTCCCCCGTGCAGCTAACGGGGTTCCGGCCAGCACCCCGGCACCGCAACCGGGAGCCTGCAGAGCTCCGGGGCGAGCAGCTGTCCCGGTCCCCTACAGCCACCTCCTGCTCTGCCCCTTGTGCGTCACCGCTGGCTCCGCTCCAACCCTAAACTCACAAAACTCACCCCAAATCCAGCCCGGGGCACCACACTGCCACCAGGCACGGCGCGACGGAGGTGGACACGATCCTAACGGGGTGGCTGAGGGTGACAGCGTGAGAGATGGGGACACTGAGGGTCTGGGCACCCACCCTCCGGGGTCTGGAACCCCCAAAATGGGGCAACGGAGGCAAAGCCAGGCAGGAGAGCTCCATGCAAAGGCTTTACTATAGGCAGGTTACGTGGAGGAGAAAGCAACAGCCGGCACTAAGGAGAGAGAACAAGGTTCATCCAGAAGAAATCTAATGAAAGACAGGGCTACTGCTGGTCCTGCGCTGTTCCTCTGAATTTTGGGGAGAGAAAAAGAACTTTTGGCCCTTTCAGATGTGTCCTGACAAACGGTCTGGAGCAGGGGAGGAGCAAGCGTGGAGGAGACGTCCTTCCAAATCAAGACCCAACTCGGTCGGGTTCCTTCCAGCTCAGGAAACAAGGGAACAGGGTGGATTTTGGTCCCCGGGGGTCCCAGTCCCCCCCTAGTCCGTGAGCAGGCTCAGAGCAGGGTGCACATGCCCTTGCGCTTGATCTCCAGGGTGGCCGTCATCAGCCCCTGCTTCTGCTGGGTGTACGGGGGGTAGCGCACCGAGTTGAGGGTCTCCAGGCCCATGTTGCGGTGCAGGCAGCTGCGCTGGTGCGTGAAGGTGTCGAAGGTGAATTTCCCATGGTATTTCCCCAAACCGCTGTTTCCTGCAAGGCACAGCACGGGTATGAACTCACTGCGGGACTCTGCTCCTCATCAACACCGCAAAAGAAACTTTTTTACGGGGTTTTTTCATGCAAATGCTCCTGCTGTGGGGTAATGCGGATCTGGTGGAGGAGCTCTCACCCTTCCCCGCGTCCTTTCCAGCTCTATGTCCAGCAAATCCTTTCACCGCTCACCTGTTCGGAGCCCTGAGTGCAACGTTTTTATGTTATCTACATCAGCTTTGCTGCCTCTACGAGGCTCAGTTTCCCTTTTTAACCTCAATGGTGCTCTACCATATCTATTAGGATTTCCCAGCATGGCCCCTACAAAGCTTAGCATCTTCCTGGAGCTCCTGAAAATATGGAGCCACATTGGTAACACCGGTTCTTGTGATTCCCGATTGGCACATGGTGGTTAATAGCTCAGTGACTTCACATCCGAGCTACCGGGGAAGCTTTGGCAAATTCCGTCTCACCACAATGACTTGACCTTCACCTGACCGGGGCTGCTATAAAACGGCTTCACCTGATAATTTGAGGCGGTTTGTCTGCATCATTTCCATAAAGGTAAGTTACAGGATGGGAACCACTAAGAATTGTTCCCTGAGCCACAGTCAGGTGAGGAATTAATTGCGCTTTGCTGTCGCGGTGTCTGTCCCATTATGTCTGAATCAGCCCTCAGCCCCGACAGAGATGCTGAGCACGTGCAGCATAAAACTGAGATATTTTTGCCCCAGAGAATATTCTGGGAAAGACACCAGGAGATTGCGAAAGTATTTGGGGGAAATATCATCAGAGGTTTCCTGTATTCCTGTGCTCTTCCCTGCAAAATGCTACGACCAGGGCCTGGGGCTGGGCAGACTTTGCTTTTCACTTGAGAAAACAATTTTTTTTGCTCTTGGAGAGCAGAAACTCTTCGTTTTTGCCCAGGAGGATCTCCAAGTGACCACAAGCAGGTTCTCCAGATATTGTTAAGTGTTTTGCTCCTACTATTTAATCCTAAAAAGCAAAATGACTGTACGACCTGCTCCCACCCAGCACCATGAGGAGGAACCTCGCCTGCCCAAGAGGGACAAGGCGTCAGATGAGTGAGGGACAGACCAAAGGGAGCAGCGCTGGATGAGCTGCCAGGCAAACCTGAGCCAGGCAGGAGCCCAACCCTGGCACAAAATTCCCCCACAGTGCTCAGAAATACCAGGGAAATCACCAAGTGGCACAGATTTCCCTGCCTCTTATATGAAATATTTGCAGGGAACGCTGTGCTTGGGATGGCAAAGACAGCGAGAAGAAACCTCACAGGCTCCACACATTCAGCAGGCACGAGGCTGCAAAGCGCAAGAGTTTGAGGCTTGTGCAATGAAATAAAAGCCTTTTGGCGGGGCCAGCAGGTTCCACAGAGCCCTCAGGACTCCCCTGAGACCCTTCCTCCCCATGGATGGACCACATGTGGCTGATGTTGGCCAGGGACAGGGCAGGTTTGAGGGATTTGGACCTACCGCTCCCACCGAAAGGCAGCGAGCTCAGCGTCACGTGCATCAGGGTGTCGTTGCCGCAGAAGCCGCCGCTGCTCGTCCGCTCCAGGACCTGGTTCACCACCTGTGAGGGAAGCAGAGAAGGTGGATGTGGGTCTTGCAGCCTGACTCTTGTCAAACATCATCCAACTCACCCATCAACCGACTCAAAAGACCCTTCCAGAGCATTCCGTGAGGCGTTGGTGAGGGGGGCACCAACCCCACTGTCCCATTTCCCTCTCCCCGCTCGCGTCCCTCACCTTGCTGTCACAGGAGAAGGCGTAGATGGCCAACGGCCGTGGTCGCGCGTTGATGAAGTCGATGGCTTCATCCATGTTGGCCACAACGACGATAGGTAGGATGGGCCCGAAAACCTCCTCCTGCATGGCGGGGTCGGACGGCAGCACATCTGCCAGCACCGTGGGGGCTGCGGGGAACAGTTACGGTGACAAACTACCCACTGCACGGGCACAGGCCATCCCACAAACCCCCAAAACCCACGCCCTCACCAATATAGCGCTCCTTCTCATCCGTCTGTCCCCCGATGGCCACGCGCCCGCTGCGCAGCAGCGCCCGGATGCGGCGGAACTGCTTGTCCCCCACGATGCGCCCGAAATCGGGGGATTCCTTGGGGTTGGAGCCGAAAAACTCCACGATGGCTGCACGCAGGGCGGGCATCAGCTTCTCCTGCATCTCCAGGCTGCAGAGCAGGTAGTCGGGGGCCAGGCACGTCTGCCCCGCATTGAAGAAGCGGCCCCAGGCCACCCGCCGGGCCACGTTCTGCACGTCACAGGTGTCGGACACGTAGCAGGGGTTCTTGCCCCCCAATTCCAGCGTCACCGGCGTCAGGTGCTTGGCGGCGGCTTCCATGATGATCCGTCCCACGGTGGCACTGCCTGCGGGCCAGGAGAAGACGTGTCACAGGAAGAATCCCACCATGGGTGCAGCTCTGGGACGTGGCAATCTGGGGAGCCACCAGACCCACAGATACATCCCAGATCCTCCAACAGATCCCGACAGCAAGACCCCAACCCAAGGTCTGCATTCTCAGAGGGCAGAGAAAGGGTTCTGCTTGCGGGCAGGCTGCCCTGTGTCACACGTTGGGCAGGGTAAGTCACAGCATGGTGACAAGAGGGGATCCCACCTCCTCATGGTGCAAAACCCAGGCCTGCAGGATGTACCAGTGAAGAAGATGTAGTCAAACTTGTTCTCCAGCAGCTTGGTGGTCTCCTCCACGCCAGCGGTCACCACAGCAAAGCAATCCTGCAATGTAAGAGTCCCCCAGTGTCACCATCTGCCCCAGGTCACTCTGTCCCCATCCCCACCCACAGCATCCTGGGCTGCTGGACATGTGGACACCGGCTGAGCGTGGAGGAAAGACGGACAGTGGCACCTGGGACCGGGGATGGTGTGACACTGGTGTGTGCGGGACAGGGTTGGGAACACTGTGGCCCTGGGACAGAGAAAGGGACAAGGACAGGGAGAGCTTCTTACGCTGTCCAGGTAGCAGGTCAGCGCTTCGGCAACAAGTTTCTCGGTGTTCTTGGCAATCTCCGAGGGTTTAATGATGACACAGTTACCTGGGGGGAGACAGACAGGACATCAAAGCAGTGACATGGGGACAGCCAGCCCTTCTGGCACCCCAGCACAGGGACAAGGTGCCTCAAGGACAAGGGACGAGGGACAGGTTTGGCTCACCGGCCGCGATGGCCCCGATGAGGGGCACCAGGAAGAGGTGGATGGGGTAGTTCCAGGGCGCGATGATGAGTACGACCCCGTAGGGGTCCTTGCGGATGAAGGCCGAGTCCAGCTGTGTCACCTGCGAGAAAGGCCACCATCTCAGTGATGTCCCCAGTGATTTCTCTCCCCCTGTCCCTGCCCAGCTCAGCCCAGAGCTTCTCCCTTACCAGGTTCTTGTCCACATGCTCGTCCTTCATCCAGCGGCACAAGTTGTTCAGGGTGTCATTGAGCTCGTTCTTGCACAGGAGGATCTCGGTGAAATAAGCCTCGGTGGACGGCTGGGGACAGATGTCACATAAGCATCGTCCCCCACTCCGACCCCCATCTGCAGGGGACATCTCCCCTCTCCTCTGCCCACGAAGGACAGGAGAAGTTATTAAGTAAAAAATTACGAAACAGAAGTTGCTCTCACCTCCTGCAACCCCCAGGGAGTATCAGAGTCCCTGAAATTTTATGAAAATAGGTATTTGGCCAGAGGAAAAAAACAATACTGAACATCAGGGGTGGGACTACATGAGCTCTGAGGGTCCCTTCCAACCCAAACTATTCTGTTCCTATAGTTCTATGATCTTCACAATACTTAACAGCTCTTGAGCCCAATATCTGCGAACTGCTCCCCTGGTAACAGCGCCTTGAGCCCAGGGGACATGGAGCAGTGTCACTGGAGCTCCAGAGGAGCTGGTACCAGTGTCAGAGCTGCTGAGCTGCACTGGGACAGTGCTCTTGCATTTGTGTCCCCACCACCTGGGGACGTGAGCTGGCAGCGAAGGCCTGAGCTCCCTCCCACAGCTTGTGCACGAAAGCTGAAGTTAAGACCTTGCTTTGTTCCAAGAGAAATGGGAAGAAGAGCAAATGCTTAATTAAACACCTCGTGATGGAGCTCGGCGGAACCAGCCTCCCAGTCCAGGCAGAACCCCCTGCAGTGCCGGGGCCTCGGCAGGTTGGGTGAGACAACCCCAGTTAGGGAATTAAACAAACCCGACAGGTTTCTCCAAGATAAACTGTCCCAACAACGCAAGGACTAAACGGACAGTGATGGGGAAGCAGTGGTGGGACATCAGAGCCGGGATCAAGGTATCGCCTGCAGGCGGTGGGTCCTCTCCACTGCATAACCACAGCCATGAATCACAGGCTCATTGAATCATTTTAGGTGGAAAAGCCCCTCAAGATCATCGAGTGCAACCGTTCCCCCACCCCTGGCACTGTCCCATGTCCCTGAGAACCTCATCTCTGTCTGTCCAACCCCTCCAGGGATAGTGACTCCAGCACTGCCCTGGGCAGCCTGTTCCAATGCCTGAGAGCCCTTTGGGGAAGAAATTGTTCCCCAGATCCAACCTCAACCTCCCCTGGCGCAACTTGAGGCCGTTTCCTCTGGTCCTGGCGCTTGTTCCTGGGGAGCAGAGCCCGACCCCCCCGGCTCCAAGCTCCTTTCAGGCAGGTCAGAGATCAGAAGGTCTCCCCTCAGCTCCTGTTCTCCAGGCTGAACCCCCCAGGTCCCTCAGCCGCTCCCATCACACTTGGGCTCTAAAGTGGCTCCCGCACTGTGAAGCCGCCTTTGCAAAGCGCGGTGGTTGCAAAAACCCTCTACTCTGACATCCTTTGGATTCCTCCAACCCAAAACAATCCCTGGGTGGGAGCCGTCCCCCATCGCTGCAGCAAAACATCACTTTGGGGCTGGAAATTCTGGTTGCTGACTCCCAGGTGGCAACTTCTCATGTTCTACCACCAAGCCCCACTCCGGAGACCTTTGGGTCCCCAACGCCTGGACACGTCACTGCCAGGCTGAGCTGCTCCTTGACATGAGGACACATCCAATATCCGGTGAAGCAACGGAGCCGCTCTCAGCCCAGGATGACACTTGCATCATGAGGAGGATGAGGAAATTACTGATGAAGATGAGCCATTAAGGGTTTTGACAGCACACGAAGGCTGGAAGGTGGGACATTAAGTCTGATGTCATCCCAGTTCCTCCAGAGAGGAACAGGCATCACTGGAGATGAGGTGCCACCTCAGTACATAACACCGGATGAACTGCCCATCAAACTATGAAGACCCGACTGCATAACAAGCTTATTACTAGACAACCAGCTCTAATTACCTACAACTAGCAAAGATGAAGGACGCACTTGGAGCACTGATGCCTATCAAGGCCTGGCTGAAGGAGAAGGCACACACCTCAAACAAACAAGGCAATTACAAGCCTAGGAAGATGTTGGGGCGGTGAAACCCATGTCTGAGGGTACGGCTGATGCGCTGATACACCCACGGACACGAGTCCTTTGGCTCTGAGCGCTTCCACTACCAGATAAAACCAGTTATGTGGTGCCAGGACATGCCAGCTCTCCGAAAATGATTCCTGATGCCACCTGACCAAAGCATGGCCTGTTGGGCTGTGGCACACGGTAGGGAGGGAGAAAATGGGGGAGAAAAGGGTCCTGAAGCAAAATAAGAAGGAGAAAGAAGAAAGGAGGAAGAAGGAAGAAGGGATAGGGGAAGCAGAAGGGGAAGGAGAAGGGGAAAGGGAAGAAGGAGGAAAAAGAAGAAGGAGGAGGAGAAGAAGAGAAAAAGGCAGCTAAACATGGCAGGGATGCTCCTGCTTCCTCGACAGACCACCCAGGAGCTCCTGACGTGCCACAACACCCAGAATCACATCCAGGTCCCCACCTGTGTCACCGCCTCGGCCCTGAGCAGCCCTGGGAGGAATGTGCAAAGCGAGCAGGTTGCAAAACACCAGTAAATCCCTGGTGTGACCGGGCTGGCGAGGAGCACCCCAGGGCTGTCACCCTCTGCAGAGGTCCCGTGAAGCCACCGGGGAGTTGATGCATAGGATGGACGCAGCAGGTGACACTTGGTGACACTGAAGTTCCCACCTCGCAGTGGCCAACAGGGGCTTTACTCAGTTTAAGGGCACTGGGGACGGGGTTGGTGGCACCCAGGAGGGTGCAAGACCCAGACAAGGGGGTCCGCAGAGCCCCAAAAATGTGACCTGGTCCCCCCTCTCACCTTGCCCATGTCCAAGGCAGTGGCCTCCAGGATCTCCTGCTTCTTCTCGTCCAAGAAGCGTCCCAGGGCCTCCAGCTGGGCCATGCGATACTCCAAGGGCCGCGTCTTCCCCGAGAGCCAGGCTGCCCGCAGGTGGCTCACCAGCCCCGCGTAGGGGTTCTCGCTGCGGGGACAGGGACATCAGAGGGATCCCAGCCCAATCCCAGCCTCTCGCACTCCCAGTGACGACGCAGAGGAGCTCCACGTCACCCCAGCCTGGTGTCACCCCAGCCCAGCATCAAACTGGAGCCCCAGAGTCCCTGGGGATACCTGGGTCTTCCCCATGCTGCTGGGAACAAAGGGTCCTGCCTCCTGCATGCCACCGTTCCCAGCTGTCCTTTGTCCCCTCCCTTGGGCCGCAATGCTGGATGGTGGCCCATGGACCCCCAAAATTGTCCCCCACCCAAGCACCCCATCTCCCTTCCGCCCCTCACTCTCACCTGCTGGCACTGTCACTCGCCGGCCCCTTCCCACTGCCTGTGCTGCCTGCGCTGCCCGCACCGCACCCGGTGCTATTCCCGGCATCACTGCCCACAAGGTTGCACTTGCTGTAGCCCATGGGCTGCAGCCCGGGGGGCTCAAGGGACTGGTACATGCCGAGCTGTGCGTAGGAGCTACCGGTCCCGCGGAGAACGTGGTGGCCCTGGAGAAAGACACGGGGCGTGGGATGGCGGAGCTGGAAGCCCTGGAGATGCCAGGGCTCCATCCCAAGAGATGTCACCCCAGAGCGGAACATCCGTCCCCAAGCCCGCGGTGCCTTTGAGTGGTGGTTGGGAGCTCCGGGCTGTCCCGGCCGGGGGGTGACTCAGCCCTGGTGCAGCTGCCCCAGGCCCCAGTGCGCCCCGAGGGGGATGCTTGGGATTCCGGGAGCCTCCCGACGCTCCAGGACGGACACCAGTCCCTGGCCGTGGGGCAGCACCCCAGGGTCACCCCTGGAGTCCCTAAGGACCATGATGTGGGGCAGCATCCCAGGCTGATCCCAGGGATGCCTTTCTCAAGAGAACCCCCCCGTGGGGTGCCCAGCGCCCCACAGCCTCCCCGTGTGAGGGGCTGGCAGAATGTGGCCATGAGGACAAGTCCAGTCCCTGGGACCTACCTGGGGAGCTGAGCGGTGGCGAGAGGAGCGCAAGGCCCGGCTGGTGCTGCTGAGGGTCTGGATGTCCCTCCTAAATGCTGTGGGGCTGATGATCATGCCCCATGGGCAGGGGCGGGCAGGAGCGTGTCCCGCCTCCATGGGGCTGGCAGTGGGGACGCGGTCTGGGATGGAACCTCCCCCATGAGTCGGTGGCACCGGGGACCTCCCATGGCCACCAAACCACCACCGTGAACCCTGACCCACAGGGACCCCCACACACCCCTCACCCTGTCCTCAGGGCCACCCTGACCCACAGGGACCCCACAGACACCCCCAAAGTCACACTCCTACCCACCAGCACCAGTTCCTCTGGCACTGCAGCCCTCGCCAGCTCCCCAAACTCCGGCTCCCCCGGCCGGTTCTAATTACCCCGCTTCGTCAACAGGAAGGGCAGCACCCTGCCCCACACGCCCCGTCACCGTCCCCCAGGCACAGCCCCTGCAGCCATGCTCCCCAGGGAACCCACAGCAGCCCCCCAGGGAGGGGGGAATGCTTTCCCCCCAGGCAGCATCCCAGTTTGGCACCATGAACTTGGCCGTGGTGCCTGGGGCAGCCCCAGGAGCCAGATCCAGCTTTTAGAGGGGCACACGTGTCCCCAAGCAGCCCCGACCAGGCACATGTACCCAAGGGAGAGCAGAGCATCAGTACATGGAGTGGGCTCCTGGGGGGGTGCCAGGTCCCAATTTGGGATGTGTCTGGGGAGCAGATGCTCCACACGGCCCCTGGGGAAGGGAACAACCCCAGAGCAAGGGAGTCCCAGCGCACACATTGCTCCCTGGCAGCTCCCGGGGACCCACAGGGGTTGTCCCCCTGTGTCCCCCATCCCGCAGGACTCACAACCTCAGCACCTTCCCCCAGCACATCTCAAGAATCCTCCGGTACCGGCTGGGCCGGATCTTGCCCCGGCTCCCCGTGACGGAGATTTCAGCCTCCCCACCGCACCCCGAGGTGCCCCCCACCCTGCCCTGCGGCACCGGCACCGCTCGGCTGCGGGCACCCTGGCATCGCCACCTGCCTGGGCGCCCTCCTGGCCCCACATTTTGGTGACGTGGGGACAGGAGGATGCTCTGTCACCCCCCAAACCTGCCCTGCACCCCCAAAGCGGGGTGTTCCCCCCCCCATCCACACACCCCGTCACATCCCCTGGGCCGGGAAGGGGAAGCGAGAGCAGCAGAGCCTGGGGCCGGCACCCGGCACTGCGGGGCACCCCGAGCTGGCAGCAACCGCGGGGCAGCGCCGGGGGCTGGTGGGAGATTTGGGGGTGCTGGGGGGTGGACAGGGGTGCTGGGCAGGGGGTGGGATGGGGGCTGTGCGGGTTGGGGTGGGTGCTGTGCAAGGGGGGGTGCAATGGGTGATGTGCAGGGGGGGTCGGGGTGCTGTGCAGTTTGGGGTGCAATGGGTGCTGTTCAGGGGGGGTGAGGGTGCTGGGGAGGGGATCAGGGCTCTGTGCAGTTTGGGGTGCTATGGGTGCTCTGCGGGGGGGTCAGGGTGCTGAGGATGGGCACAGGGCGGGCACCGGGGGTGCACGCAGGAGGCAGCGGCAGCACAGATGGGTGGGAACCGGGACCCAGGAGTGCGAGACACGGGGGGTGCGGGACCCCGTGGGGGTGCGGGACACGGGGGATGCGGGACCTCGCGGGGGTGCGGGAGCGGCTCCTTTAAACTCCCACGTCCCGCCCGCCCCGTCCGAAAGAGGAAGCGGCGCCCGCCCCGCCCCGGGCCGGCCCCGCAGCTCCGGGTGCGGGGGTGCAAGGTCCAGGGGTGCTGGGTGCGGGCGTTGGGGTGCTGGGGGCCGGGGGAGGGTGCAAAGCACACGGGTGCACCGTGCGCGGGGTGCAGGGTGCAAGGTGTAGGGGTGCAGGACACAGGGGTGCAGGGTCTGGCGGTGCTGGGGGGCAGCTCTGGGGGTACAAGACAGATGGGTGCAGCATTTTGGGAGTGCAAACAGGGTCCCCCCAACCCCTGCCACCATCCAGGCCCCCCCCGCTAGAGGCAGAGATGGAGAAAGACCCCGACTACCTCCAGGACGCGGCCAACGCGGTGGCGGGTGACAGGCTGGGCGCTGAGGGGACAGAGGCGCAGGTGAGATCAGGGGACACTCATGGGGACCGGGACCGCGGTGGCCGTCCTCAGGGCTGAGTGTGGGGGTCCCCCGCAGCTGGATGACTTTGTGGGGGCTCACCCCGACTACAATGAGGAGGAGGAGGAGCAGAAATATTTCCGCCGCAAGCGCCTGGGCATTGTGAAGAATGTGGTGGCCGCCAGCCTGGCTGGCACACTCACCTACGGCGTCTACCTGGGTACGGCCCTGTCTCCACCCTGGGGACACCCCTGCTGTGTCATGGGGGGCTCAGGGTGGGGGGTGACAGCCCGGGGACGCCCCTCAGGCCTCCTGCAGATGCAGCTGATCCTGCACTATGACGAGACATACCGGGAGGTGAAATACAGCAACATCCAGCTGGAGGATATCGACCACAAGGTGCTGATGGGCATCAATGTCACCCCCGTTGCCGCATTGCTCTACACCCCCGTCCTCATCCGGTACGTGCAACACCCCCCGCGCCCCAGCCAGCCCCCCAGCACAGGCACTCACGCTTCCCTCTCCTTGCCCTGGCAGGTTTTTCGGCACCAAGTGGGCCATGTTCCTGGCAGTGGGGATCTACGCCCTCTTCGTCTCCAGTAACTACTGGGAGCGCTACTACACACTGGTGCCCTCCGCCGTGGCCATCGGGGTGGCCATCGTGCCCCTTTGGGCTTCCATCGGCAACTACATCACGCGGTAAGCAGCTGGGGGGACGGACGGGGGGGCTGGGGGCTCCGGCTGACCCACTGTGCCGCGCAGGATGGCACAGAAGTACTACGAGTACGTCAACTACAAGGAAGAGCACGTGCAGGAGCAGCAGCGGGCGCCACGGGGAGCCTGCAACACTTACATCGTCGTCTTCCAGACCGTGTTCTACACCTGCTTCCACGTGAGCACCAGCGGGAACCACGGCATGGGCCGGGGGCCCACACCGGGCAGCCCGGCGCTGAGCTTCCCCCCCATTCTCCACCTTGCAGCTCAGCTTTGTCTGCGCTCAGATGCCGATGCTCTTCTTCCTCAACAACTACCTGTACCAGCTCAACCACACGCTCTACGGCGTCAAGCACTGCGGTGAGCGCAGGACGGCGCGGTGGCGCGGGACAGCGCGGTGGCACCGGGGCTGAGCACGGTGCGTGTGTGTCCCCTTGGCAGGGACGCTGAGCCACGGCACGCTGCCCGGCTTCAACACCACGGTGCTGCAGAGTTTGCCCCGCAGCGTCAACCTCATCATCGTGGAGAGCGCGCTGATGGGGGCCGCCTTCCTCGCCATGCTGACGGTGAGTGCTGAGGTGGGCGGGGGATGCGCCACAACACCAGCGGTGACTCACCGGTGACCGTGCGGCAGGTTCTGGTGCTCTGCGGTTCAGCGTATCGGCCCACGGAGGAGATCGACCTGCGCAGCATCGGCTGGGGGAACATCTTCCAGCTGCCGTTCAAGCACATGCGGGACTATCGCCTGCGGCATCTCTTCCCCTTGTTCATCTACAGTGGCTTCGAGGTGCTTTTTGTCTGCACCGGCTTCTCCCTGGTAGGGCCTGGGGAGAGGGCAGGGGGGTGACAGAGTGGGGACAGTCTGTCTGGGTGACACCGAGCTTGTCCTCGCTGCAGAACTACGGCGTGTGCGCCCTGGGGCTGGAGAAGTTAGCGTATCTCCTCATGGCCTACGGCTTCTCTGCCTCGCTCTGCTCCAGCCTGGCTCTCAGCACGCTGCGCCTGCGGCGGCAGATCCCGCTGCTGGCCGGAGCCTTCGTCCACGCCGCCCTCCTGGTGACACTCTTCTGCTGGGCACCAGAACCCCGACTCGTGGTCCAGGCGCCTCTGCTCTACACCATAGCTGTGCTCTGGGGCATGGGGAGTGCCCTCAACAAGACTGGCATCAGCAGTGAGTACCGGGAACGTCCCTGTCACAGCTTCTCTTGTCCTCTGGCACCACAGCTTGGTGGTCCCCAGCTCCTCGGACCCGCTGACAAGGGGCAGGACAGACCCACTGTGGCTGGGTCCTGCCAACGGTGCCACAAGAGGGGACACCGGCACAGGAGGGGGATGCTGACAGCCGGTCCTCTCTGTCACAGTCCTCCTGGGCATGTTGTACGAGGACAAGGAGCGCCAAGACTTCATCTTCACCATCTACCACTGGTGGCAGGCCCTCGCCATCTTCACTGTCTACTTGTGGTCGGAGCTGCCCATGAAGGTAAGGCTGGGTGGGTGGCTGTCCCTGCAGTGTCCCCTGGCTGGCTCTGTCACCCTGGGGACCTGCCAGGCTCAGGGCGGGGTGCAGCATCACACCGTTCCCCCATTTTGTCTTCCTGAAGGCCAAGCTCTCCATCATGCTGGTGACGCTGGCGGTGGCGGTGGGGACTTATCTCTGGATGGAGCACAAACTGGCGCAGCATGTGGCCTATCGCCTGCCCCGCATCCCGCGTCCGCGCCTCAGGATGCACGGCTACTGCTACTTGGAGGAGGACGACTCAGACGAGACCGGCTCGGAGGGTGACGGCGGCAACGACGACAACGACGAGCGGCCGGCGGAGTCCACCAGCAGGGACGAGCTGCCAGAAGATGATGAGAACCAGCTGGGTTAGAGGCAGCCTAGAGACAGTGGCCCCCCCCTGCCCTCTGAACCTGAAGTGGTGTCCACAGCCCTCCCTGGAGCTACCCAAACCCCTTGAGCGGGCCCAAACCTCCACAAATTCCCCTCAGGTTGGGCTTGAACTACCCCCCACCAAGCCCCACAGGCCCCCAAGCCAGCCCCACAGCCCCTCAGGCCAGGCCCACAGCTCCCCCAAGCAGCCCCACAGCCCCTCAGGTCGGCCCGCAGCCCCCCAGCCCCCTGAGGTCCGGTAATTCTTTGGAATTCACTTCTGATCCTAATGACCAGGACTGATCAGTCAGGAAGAGAGTATAAAGAACAGGTCAGGTATAACACCATCCTTCTAGATATATAATCAGAGTTTTCAGTAAGTCATTGGTTAGGGAAAACCTGAACCAAAGGTTACTGTATTCCATTCCATTTACTGGCTGCCAATGCACTGCGTCCCTCTTGAGTTTAATCCCTTTTTGAAAGGAAGTAGTGAGCTCCATACTATAGTTCTGCAGCATCCAAAAAAATACTACCTTTTGGTTGTTTTAAACCTTCTGTCCATGATTTCCCTTGTGTGCCACCTACTAGAAAAAGTGAGTGAAAGCTTCTCTTCACAAGCCATCATTTTATATAATTCAATCATCTTCCCTTAGTCACCCAGACATTGTCACTTTTGTCTTTTTCAAACAGAAAAGTCCAAGTGTTGATAGTCATGCTTTAAACAGAAACCATTCTCTATGTTTTATTATTCTTTTCTACCTTTTATCTAGTTTTATTGTTCTTTTCTACCTTTACCTTCTTTCTGACCTGGGAAACCAGAGCTTCACACTGTTCTCTAGTTGTGGCCATGCCAGTGATCTACACAAAGACGTCACAATTTTTTTCTGCTTCATTCTGTCTTCCTTTTCTAATAATTCCAGGTATTTTTGACTTGGAGCTGGAAATGACGTTTCCAAAGAATTACCTGTAGATTACCCCCGCATAGGCCAGGCCCACAGCCCCCCAGTCAGCCCCACGACCCCCTGAGGTAGCACATCCGAGAGGGCCCAGTCCACCTTTTCACAGAATCACAGGATGTCAGGGATTGGAAGGGACCTCGAAAGCTCATCCAGTGCAACCCCCCCGCCGGAGCAGGAACACCCAGATGAGGTTACACAGGAAGGTGTCCAGGCGGGTTGGAATGTCTGCAGAGAAGGAGACTCCACAACCTCCCTGGGCAGCCTAGGCCAGGCTCTGGCATCCTCATCGGGAAGACGTTTCTTCTCATATTTAAGTGGAAGCTCGTGTACTCCAGTTTGTACCCATTGCCCTTTGTCTTACCATCGGTTGTCACCGAGAAGAGCCAGGCTCCATCCTCCTGACACTCCCCCTTTATATATTTGTAAACATTAATGAGCTCACCCCTCAGTCTCCTCTTCTCCAGCTCAAGAGCCCCAGCTCCTCAGCCTTTCCTCACACGGGAGATGCTCCACTCCCTTCAGCATCTTCGTGGCTGTGCTGGACTCTCTCCAGCAGTTCCCTGTCCTTCTGGAACTGAGGGGCCCACAACTCGACACAATATTCCAGATGCAGCTCCACTCCCTTCAGCATCTTCGTTGCTTTGCACTGGACTCTCTCCAGCAGCTCCCTGTCCTTCTGGGACCTTTGCCACCCTACGGCTCAATAAAAGTCCCCCCACACCCCCTCCGCTGCCTCCGTGTTTCGCCCTCGCGTCGTCGCGGCCTCTCCGCCCTCCATGAGGGGAAAGAAGTAGCGGTGCCACCCCTGGGCGGGGACTACAACTCCCGGCGTGCACCGCGCTCCCGCGCGGTGCACGCCGGGAGTTGTAGTCCCCGCCCAGGGCTTTTTCGCCGCCCCGCCTCCCTCGGCGGACTCGCTCACCCACAATCCCCCGCGCAGACGAGGGGGCGAGGTCACGTGCGCCGCCCGGCGGCGCATGCGCGCTGCGGGCTGTTGTTGTGGCGGCGCGGCCCGCGGCTCACCCGGCCGGGAGCGATGAGCGACAACGATGACATCGAGGTGGAGAGCGACGTGAGTCTGACCCCCGGCACCGCCACACACCCCCCCGGCCCTCCCCGACACCTCCCCTCGCTGCCCGTAGCGCTGGGGGGAAAGGGGCAGCGCGGGGGGGGGTAACGTTTGGTTCGTGTCTCCTTCCTCCTCCTCCTTATGGGCCCGGTTCCCTTCACCTTCCTCTTCCTCTTCCTCCTTCCCGGGCTCCCCTCAGGAGGAACAGCCGAGGTTTCAATCCGCGGTACGTCCCGGGACCGGGAACACGTGGGGGCGAGAGGGGCGGGGTGTGGTTTTTTTTTTTTTGGGGGGGGGGTGACATGGGGGGGTGGGACTTGTGTCCCTTGGGGGGCTGGGTCACTTGGGGGGACACACTGTGGGGCTGCGGCTTTGGGGGGGACGTATGGGGTTTATGTGTTTTGGTGGGGACATGTGGGGTTTATGTGTTTTGGGGGGGGGATCTGTGGGCCTGGGGCTCCTGGAGGGGGCTGGGAATTTGGGGGTGTCCTGTGGGGCTGGGGCTCTTATAAGGGGGAAATGGAGTTGTAGGTTTAGGGGGGGTGTGACATGGCGGGGAGGCTTGTGTCTGTTGCGGGGATGGGTCACTTGTGGGGACACACTGTGGGGCTGGGGCTTTGTGGGGGGGACATGTGGGGTTTATGTGTTTTTGGGGGGGATCTATGGGCCTGAGGCTCCTGGGGGTGGCTGGGGATTTGGGGGTGTCCTGTGGGACTGGGGTTCTTGTAAGGGAGAAATGGAGTTGTAGGTTTGGGGAGGGGGGACATGTGGGGGTTATGTCTCTGGGCGGGGATGTGTGGGGCTGGGGCTCTTTAGGGGAGGGGGAGTGTGGGGCTGGGGCTTTTGTGGGGGTGTCTGGGGGGGTTATGTGTGGGGCTGCGTCCGTTTTGGGGGAGGAGATGTGGGGGTTGTATCATTTGGGGGCATCTGTGGAGCTGCTTCTTGGGGGGCTATATATGGGGGATTTGGCATGTGGGGTTATCTCTTGGCAGAGGGTGGATGGGGGGACCTGTGTCTGGTTGGTTTTTGGGGGGCCATGCCCCAGGGGGTGCAGGACAGGATGCTGGGCCCTGTTCCCCAGCTCTGCCCCCCGGCAAGGCCCAGGGCTGCCCTGGCAGCAGGAAGGGAAGAAACCGAAAGCACCGGGAGGCGCCTCCTTCCCACGCCCCAGTGCTGCCGCTGCGCTGGAGCGGCAGCCGCAGGGGCTTCGGCCGAGCTCCTGCACCAGCTCTGGGCACCTCATTCACTTTTGGGACCCCGTGGGCAGCACCCACGGGCGAGGGGAGCAGGTGGGGGTTCTCTCCAGGGTGCCACCCCCTCTGACTCCTCTCTCCCTTCCCTCGCAGGCCGACAAACGGGCTCATCACAACGCGCTGGAGCGCAAGCGCAGGGACCACATCAAGGACAGTTTCCACAGCCTGCGGGACTCCGTCCCTTCCCTCCAGGGAGAGAAGGTGAGTTTATGGAGGGTGGTGGGTGCCCCGGCCCGCGGCACCGAGGCTGGACGAGGATTTCCGCAGCCTGGACCTGGTGGTGGCTTCTCATTTTTGGATGCCGCTGTGGGGGACGTTTTGGCGCTCTCAGCCCAAGCTGAGCACCGTCAACGGGGTCCAAAAATGACCCTTCATGGAGCCGCCAAGGCTTTCCCTCACCACAGGCATCCCTGGTGGGTTTCAGTTCCCCTAGTAACATCGGCACAGCAGAGTAACCAAAATCCTTCCTGCTGTGCTGCGGGTGGGACGAGGCAGCCAAAACGCTGTCATTTTTCCCCAGGCAAGGTCTTTATCTTGCTGTTTATCCCACTATTGCAACAGGCATCCCGGGCCCAAATCCTGGACAAAGCCACAGAGTACATCCAGTACATGCGCCGGAAAAACCACACACACCAGCAGGACATTGACGATCTCAAAAGGCAAAACGCTCTCCTGGAGCAGCAAGGTGAGTGAGGGGGGTGTTCAGGGGACCTGGGGCGGGGGTGACACATGCGGCAGAGTCCCGGGTGACGTGGTGGCCCTGCCCTGCAGTGCGCGCGCTGGAGAAAGCCCGGTCGAGCGCCCAGCTCCAAGCCAACTACCCCGCGACGGACAACAGCCTCTACACCAACCCCAAGGGCAGCGCCATCTCCGCTTTCGACGGCGGCTCCGACTCCAGCTCCGATTCGGAACCTGATGAGCCACAGAGCAGGAAGAAGCTGCGCATGGAGGCCAGTTAGGCCCTCCCAGGGCCCCCCCTGCTGCTCTCAGCTGCCCATAAGGACTCTCTTCCTTCTCTCGTAGAGGCTCTCGGACTGCAGCTTCCCAGCCCTCCCCGGCCCCTTTCCCCGCTCCAAACCCCACGGCCCCGGGGGGAGCCGGCCAGGCAGGGGCCTCGCAGCGCCTGACAGACTTGGGGGGGGGTCACACAATGTCCCTGCCACCCCCCCCCCGACAATTAGCGAGCCCCCCTCCCCTCTCTGTTCTGATTTTTTAGGAGCATTTCTATTTATACCCGGGGACCACGGCACTCCTGAGCTGCAGGGTGAGGCTGCGCAGGAGCCCAGCAGCCCCCCCTGTGCCCCCCCCCAAAAGGCCAGACCCTGTGGGGAGCTGCGCATCCCCCCGCCCCGACAAGCCCCGGGGGGGTGGGTCTCGCTATTTATTTTCTGCGTGTGCAATTCCACCTGCCCCCAGCACCTGCGAGAGCCGGCAGGGGGGGCAGCACCCGCACCCCTCTGCAGCACGGGGCTGGGCTGGGTGGGCTGCACGTGGGTCTTGCCCCCTCCTCCCTCCCTCCCTCGCCCCCCCCGACCCCTCCCCACCTCCGTGGCATTTTCTGAACTCTAGTGTCCCCTCCCTGCCCCATAGGTGACCCCCCCCCCTTCCCCATTTTGATGCCATTCATTCCATGGATCTAAAGGTATGTTGTACATACTGCCCAGAGTTGTCTTGCAAGTTAAGGCTTCCCTTTACTATAAGACTATAAATAATAAAACAAAAAAAAAGCTTATTTTATCCTTCCCCATGGTAACTGCCTGTTCTTGGGGTGGGATGTGGGGGGCGAGGTGGCACCAGGGCGGCCCCCGAAACAGCCCGCACTCAGTGTCACCTCCTGCCCCGTGTCCCCAGGGCCGCCAGTGGTGGCACAGAGGCGGTGGCAGCGACGTGTGCTCCCCGCGCACAGAACACAGCAGCTGTCGGTTCTGCTTTATTGATGCCAAAAGCTCCGCCGCGGCCCGTGGCCCCCCCCAGCTCCCGCCAGGGGGGTCGGCGAGGTGCCTGGGGGGGGGCACAGCGGGTGCTGGCGGCCACGGGCCGGGCCGCTTTTTGGTATTGCTAGCACCCTGAGGACCTCGCTCTGCCCGTCTGAGATGCCACAGCGGCCTCCCCATCGACCCTGGGGCTGGGGGGCCGCTCTGCAAAGTCCGGGGGGACTGTGGGACCCCCCCCTTACTCAGCAGCCGCCGGCTCCAGGTTGGGCACTGGCAGCTGCAAGAAATGCATCACCGCTCTCACCACCTTCTCCGGGGCAATGTTGTAGACGGGGTGCGTAGCCTGCTGCGAGAGAGGGGGAGCGGAAAAAGAGGTTAAAAATGTCTTTTTTGGTGCCGTGGAGGACGGGTTGAGTCCTGGCAGCTCGTGACACCTACCAGGCGGTTCTCAGGGACCCCCAGGACCACCTCGTGGTGGTGGTCACCGCTGCCGAAGTGCTGGGCGATGGCCAAGCCGCTCAGGCAGTAGCAGGTGTGGTAGAAATCCCGGGACCTTGGGGGGATATTGGGGTGCTGAGGGGGTGTACGGAGCACCAGGCAGCCCCCCCAGGCTGGTACTCACTTGCCCGGCTTGTCGAGCAGCCCCCCGGCCGGGCACTGGCAGCACAGCAGGATGTATTCCTGCAGCGCCGACTGGTCAATCATCCAGCGGGTCATGCTGAGTGCCGCATCGCCTGGAGTGGGGGAGACAGTGAAATGCCTGGAGGGGGCCTGGGAAGGTGGAAACCCCCCGCCGGGGTCTTCCTGCACCCCCTAGGGAACTATCGAGGTGTCCGGTTAAGCCTCAGTGCCAAAAACCCCCCCGAGAACAGCGACACGAGGAGCCACAATCACTCTGCGCTTTGTTCGCTCACTAAACCACCTTCACCCCTCTCTGGAAATGCCGTTTTGGGGGGGGGCAGAGGCGGCCGGCACCCCCCGGTGTGTGACTCACCCCTGGCATGGAGGGCGCGGTGGAGCAGGGGCAGGAGCCCGGCTTGCCAGAAGGAGTAACACCCGTCCACCAGCTTGTTGCAGCGGCCCTGGAAGCCGCCCTCAAAGCGCATCTGCCGATGGGTCACCCAGCGCTGCGCGGGAGGGACAGGAGCGCGTGGCAGCATGGGGACAAGGACCCCCCCGTGGCCAAGACCCCCCCAAACCCGGCAAGAGCCACGGTGCTGCTCACCAGCAAGCTCCGGAGATCCAGGAGATGTTCCTGCTTGAGGATGACCAATGCCGCCATGCCACAGAAGGTGTAACCGCCGTGTGCCTCCATCCCCGGCACCCCGCCGATGCCACCCTCCCAGTTCTGGCACCTGCGCGGGCATGGGGGTCAGGATGGCACTGACACAAGGGACTGTCCCTTGTCCCCACGTCCCCTGGCGCTCACCTCGCGATCCACTCGGCCGTCCCGGCGAAGAGCGCGGGTGTCAGGATGTTGGTGAGCGAGGCCACGGAGGCGGCGCAGTAGGCGCTTCTGCAGGAGATGGGTGCTCAGAACCACGGCATCAGGTCCCCACTGTGGCACCAGGTCCCCCCCACATCACCAGCCCCGCTTCGTGACACCCAACTGTCCCCCTGCCGGTGTTCACCCACCTGACGTCCACCTCGCCGCCGATGTGCATGAGGAAGGAGCCATCGGGCTGTTTCAGCGAGTGCAGATACTCCAGCAGCTTCTTCCTGCAAAAGCCGGGAGGCTACGAGGGGGGGACACAAGTC
Organism: Caloenas nicobarica; assembly: GCF_036013445.1. Classification (NCBI taxonomy): domain Eukaryota; kingdom Metazoa; phylum Chordata; class Aves; order Columbiformes; family Columbidae; genus Caloenas; species Caloenas nicobarica. The sequence goes on from NC_088249.1 coordinate 67,412,219, forward strand.
TTGTCCCCCCCCAGCCCCGCACCAGCCACCCAGACCCCCCCACGCCACCCAGGTGCCGGCCGTACCTGTCGATGACACCGAACGCCTCCTCAGTGCCGATGATGCAGAGTGCGTTGACAGCGGCGTAGGTGGGGGCGAGGTGGGGGTCCTGGCCGGGGCCCCCCCCAAAACCGCCCTGGGGGCTCTGGCAGCGGCTCAGGAACTGGCAGACACTGGGGCAGGCAGGGGGAGGGCGGGGAAGGGGCTCAGGGCTCCCCGGCCTCACCCCCAGCACCCGGCGGGGTGATAACAGGGCCAGCCCAGCCCCATTCCCGCCCCCGTGCCCCCCCAAAGTCAAGGTTCTCTCTCTCCCCCATCTCCGTCCATCACAAGACGCGGAGCGCGAGGCAATGGCCAGAAGAATGGGTGGCATTGATGGCACTGACAAAGCGCTCCTTTGCTGCCGCCAGCGCGGGGACAGCGGGAGGTGGCACCTCTGGCATCACGCGGGTGGCCCACGGGGCCACCAGGTCCAAGATGGGGGTCCCCAGGCTGCTGTCGTGCCCCCCCCAGCTCTTGCTACCCCAGTGTCACTTACTCAGAGGCGACTGACTGGGGAATGGGCTCATCCAGCAGCTCCAAACTGTGCAGGATCCAGTAGCAGAGCCAGGGCCGGCTGGCGTCCAGACACTGCGGGGACAACAGGGGACAGTCAGGATGGCGGGGGGGCGGCATGGGGCCTGGGGGTGCAGGCAGGAGCAGGCAGCGCTCTCGCAGGAGAGCCGACAGGCAGGAGAACCCCCAGAGCTGCTGCAGCATCAACACAGCGACAAGCACAACCCACGGGGACACCAGGAACCGCTGCCTCTGCCCCCGGGGCTGGCAGTGACAGACTGGGGACAGCAAACGCCCAGTGACAACCCCGGCGGCAGCGCCACGTACCTCGTAGGCTTCGGTCAGCTGCCGGAGGCCTCGCTTCAGGTAGTGGAAGTGCTTCTCCCGGTGCAGGACGAACCTGGAAGGACAGGCAGGACAGGGCTCGCGGGGAAAGCGCCGCAAGGGACACCGGCCGATGTCACCGCGCCCAGGGCCGGTGGCTGCGAGAAGGGGTCGGTCCTCTGCTCTGGGTCTCAGCAGCTGCCGCAGTCACCGGTTTGAGGGGGGATTCATTTATTTATTGACACTGAACTTACTGCGAGGCGTGATGGTTGGTCTTGCAGGCGTCAAAAACCTCCTGCACAATCTCTTCCACCTTGGTCTGCCGCAGGTGACAGCGTGGGGACACGTGGGGCGAGGGCAGGGGGGACACAAAAGCCACGGTGAGCTCCAGAAAGTGTCCCAAACACGGTCCCCTCCCCGTCCCCTCGATCCCGGGGGCTCCTGCCCCGTCCCAGGGGTTACCGGTGGCATCACCTCATCGCCTTCTCCAGCAAAACCAAAGCGACCAAAAGCCACTCGGTCCCATCTGCCCACGGAGCAGCTTAGCGGGAGCTTAGGCCCGGGATTAGGCGGGACTCAAGCAGCAGCAGTTTTAAAGACAGAGTTCGGTTTGCCCCGGGACGCCCCACGGAAAACGCCACGGCCCCCTCCCCTCCCGCTAAGGCCGGGACGGCGCTGCGGGGTAAACCGGCACTTGTGCCACCGTCCCGAGTTTAGACTCGAGCTTAACGCCCTGCTGGCGCCGTCCCAAGCCGGGATCATCCCCCCGGGTCTCCAGGCAACACCCCGGCTTTGGCGGGGGTGTCTCGGGAGGGGTGACAGGGACAGCCCCGGCCCCCGTGTCCCGCCGGGACCCCCCCGGGGCGGGAACCGCCGCCGCCGCCTTTCACCCGGTCCCGGCCCCCCCGGGAGCGCCGGCACCGCCGGGGCGGGACAGGGGGGGTCCGGCTGCCCCCCAGGACCCCCCCAACCCCCGGGGAGGCGCGGGGTGACCCGCGCCACAACCCCGCGGGTGTCCCCCGGGAGCCGCCGTGCCCGGCGGGTGCCCCCCCCGAGCCCCCCGGTGACCGGAGCCCCGGGGCGGGGGGAGGTGGATCTCGCAGCCCCGCCCCAGCGCCCCCCCCGTCCCCGCACCTGCTCGGCGGAGGTGGCGGTTCTCAGCCCGTCGTCCCGCAGCCGCCGCCGCCCGCCCTGCTCGCGGGGGGGGGACGAGGCTCCCGCCATGCTGCGGGGGCAGCGGCGCGACGGCGGCCGGGCGGGGACACGCGGCCACGCCCCCCCTGACCACGCCCCTCCTGGCCACGCCCCCGCGCCCCGCCCACGGCACCGCCCCGCCCGCGCGTGCGCGCTGGGAGCCGGCTGGGGAGCGTGTCACCGCGCTGTGACGTCATGCCGGGCCACCCGGCTTATTGCGTCACTGCAGCGCTGTGTTGCGTCATCGCGCGGCGTTGTCGCGCTGTGCTGCCTCGTCAGGCCGGGGCGCCGCATCGTCGCACTGCATGGCGGCATCACAGGATCACAGAGCGTCAGGGGTTGGAAGGGACCTCGGAAGCTCCTCCAGCCCAACCCCCCGCCGGAGCAGGAACACCCAGCTGAGGTCACACAGAAGGTGTCCAGGCGGGTTGGAATGTCTGAGAGAAGGAGACTCCACAACCTCCCTGGGCAGCCTGGGCCAGGCTCTGGCACCCTCACCGGGAAGATGTTTCTTCTCAAATTTAAGTGGAACCTCCTGTGTTCCAGTTTGCACCCATTGCCCCTTGTCCTGTCACTGGTTGTCACAGCGAAGAGCCTGGCTGCATCCTCCTGACACTCCCCCTTTCCATGTTGATCCCCATGAATGAGCCAGCCCTCAGTCTCCTCTTCTCCAGCTCCAGAGCCCCAGCTCCTCAGCCTTTCCTCACACGGGAGATGCTCCACTCCCTTCAGCATCTTTGTTGCCCTGCGCTGGACTCTCTCCAGCAGTTCCCTGTCCTGCTGGAACTGAGGCGCCCAGAACTGGACACAATATTCCAGATGTGGCCTCACCAGGGCAGAGCAGAGGGGCAGGAGAACCTCCCTCGACCTCGTGTCACAGCATCGCGGCACTGGGGTGACAGCTGTGTTGCGTCATCGCGCTACAGCGCCACAGCATTGCAGTGCAGCACCGCATCATATCATCACCCTGCGGCACTGCATCGCGGCACTGGAGCGCTGCATCGCATCGTCACACCACTGCGTCATCAGACTGCAAGGCTGCGTTGTCACACCACGGAGCTGTGTCACCCTCTGTGCCGCAATGCTGCCGCGCGGCAGGCTGGCACTGCACGGCGGTGCAGTGCCACTGCTGCAATGCCACCTCGCCGCACTGCAGCACTGCATCACTGCATCACTGCACAGCGTCCGCCCCACAGTGCTGCCCCGTGCGCTGCTGCGCTGCACCCTGCTGCAGGCTGCACTGCACCGGCCAGGCCTGCGCTGCCCCGCTGCACCCCCTGCTGCGTGCTGCACCCCCTGCTGCGTGCTGCACCCCAGCACCCAGCGCTGCACCCCAGTGCTGCACCCCAGCACCCAGCGCTGCACCCCAGCGCGGCACCCCAGCACCCAGCACTGCACCCCAGCACCCAGCGCTGCACCCCAGCGCTGCACCCCAGCACCCAGCACTGCACCCCAGCACCCAGCGCTGCACCCCAGCACCTGCCACTGCACCCCAGGACCCGCTGCGGCTCCCATTTGCAGCCCTGCCTGTGAGGCCACCCTGCTCCACCCTGGGGACACTCCAGCCCTGGGGACATCTCACTGTCCCCTGGTGCATCCCTGAGTGCCCCTCACAGTCCCTCCATGGGGTTCTGTGGTGCAGCTCCGTGTGTCACCCCAGTGTCCCCTGCTGCACTCCCAGCTGTTGCCCCTTGTGTCCCTCACTCTCTGCTTGGGGGTCCATAGTGTGACCCTGGATGTCTCCTCCCCATATCCCCCACTGCATACCCTGCATCCCTCACTGCAGCCCCTGTGCTCCCCTTGATGCCCCAGAGCATCTCCCGATGCCCCCACCCATGTCCCCTTGTCCATCTCGTGTGTCCCCCAGTGTCCCAGAGCACATCTCCCAGTGTCCCCAACAGTGTCCCCCGTACACCCCGGCCGCTCCCCAGTTTGCATCCCCCGTGTCCCCCGCGGTGCCCCCAGAGCACCTCCCGCTGCACCCCCGATGTATCCCCTGTGTCCCTCGCGTCCCCCTCCCGGTGCTCCAGCCCATCTCCCGGTGTCCCCGCCCGGTGCATCCCCGATGTCTTCTCCCCCCGTTCCCCACCGCATTCCCCGCTGCATCCCCGGTGTCTCCCCGGTGCTCCGTCCCCCACATCCCCCTCCCGGTGCCTCAGCCCATCTCCCGGTGTGTCCCCCCGGTGCATCCCCGATGTCGCCCCCGTTCCTCACAGCATCCCCCGGTGCATCCCCCGCCCTCCCGCCCCCGCCCCGCGCCCCGCCCCGGTGCCACCCGGCGCGGCGGCGGCAGCGCAGCGCTCCCGCCCCCGGTAACGGCGGCAGCGGCGGCCCCGGCCCGGCCCGGCCCGGCCCGCCATGGCCAAGCAGTACGACGTGCTGTTCCGGTTGCTGCTGCTGGGGGACTCGGGCGTGGGCAAGACCTGCCTGCTCTGCCGTTTCACCGACAACCAGTTCCACCCCGCCCACATCTCCACCATCGGTACCGGAGCGGGGGAACGGGGAGAAGCCGGCGGCAGCAGCACCGGGGAGCGGGGGAGCCGGGGGGAGCGGGCAACGGAGGCCCTGGGGAGCAACGGCACCGGGGGATTTGGAGCACCGGGGAGCGGCAGTACCGGGAAAGCGTGGGCACGGGGGAACCGGGGAGCCGTAGGCACCGGGGAACGGGAAAACTGTAGGCACCGGGGAACCGGGAGCTCAGGGGAACCGCAGCACGGGGAGACGGGAAACCGTGGGCACCGGAGAACCGTGGCACTGGGGAGCCGGGAGCACCGGGCAGCTGCAGCACGGGGAAAATGGGAAACCGGCGGCAGCGGAGAGCCGCGGCACCGGGCAGCGGCGGCACCGGGGAACCGGGAAACCGCGGACACCGGGGAGCCGGGAAACCGTGGCACGGGGAGCGCTGGGGAACCGGGAGCACCGGGCAGCTGCAGCACCAGGGAACCGGGGAACGGGAAAACCTCGGGGACCGGGAAACCGCGGGCACCGGGCAACCGGTAGCACCGGGCAGCCACAGCACCGGGAAACTGTGGGAACCGGGGAGCCGCGGTACCGGGAAACTGGGGACACAGGGAGCTGTAGAACCGGGAAACCGAGTGCACCAGGCACCCATGGCACCTGGGAAACTGTGGGCACCGGGTAATCGCGGTACCGGGGAACTGGGAGCACTGGGGAGCTGTGGCACTGGGAAACTGGGAGCACCGAGCAACCGTGGCACGGGGAAACCGGGAGCACCAGGGAGCTGCGGCACTGGGGAACCGAGGGCACCCGCCCGGCAGCGGGGCCATGACCAGCACCCACACAATGACCCAGCACCCACACAGTGACCCAGCACCCACACGGTGACCCAGCACCGGGGCCTGCCGGGCCTGGGACCGGCTGTGGGCACCGGCACCGAGCTGCTGCCGGGGCACTGGGCACTGGGTGGGCACGGGGGAGCCCTGGCACCCGGTTTGGCAGCACGGTGTGGATTGGGGTGGACCAGAAGAGGGTGCGGGGACCAGAGGGACCCTGGTGACAGCAGCAGCCGTGATGGGGAGACACGCCGAGGCACCGCGTAACTTTCCCCTCCCCATCCCAGGCGTCGACTTCAAGATGAAGACGATCGAAGTGGACGGCATTAAGGTGCGGATACAGATCTGGTGAGTGCCAGGGGGAGTTTAGGGAGGGGGGGCCTGGTCCTGCTTCCCTCCCCGCCAGGGTGAGGGCTGAGGTCCAGGCACCTTGTGCCGTGGGTGGTGGCACCGACTGACCCGCTGTCCCCGCTGCAGGGACACGGCGGGGCAGGAGCGGTACCAGACCATCACCAAGCAGTACTACCGGCGTGCACAGGTATGGGGTGCCTCCAGGAGAAGGGAAACTGAGGCACGGAACGGGGCTGGGGGGTATAAATGGCCGCCCCCCGCTCCCACAGGGCATCTTCCTGGTGTACGACATCAGCAGCGAGCGCTCCTACCAGCACATCGTGAAGTGGGCCAGCGACGTGGATGAGGTGGGGGTACAGGGGTGTAGAGGGGTGGTCCCCCATGGCGGGGGGGTTCTCACGCCGCCCCCCCTCCTCCCCAGTACGCACCTGACGGCGTCCAGAAAATCCTCATCGGGAACAAGGCGGACGAGGAGCACAAGAGGCAAGTGGCCAGAGAGCAAGGGCTGCAGGTGAGCGGGGGCGGGCGTGCGCCCCCGGGCGGGGCAGGGACCCCTCCTGCACCCCCAGGGTGGCCAGGGCCCCCCCCGCGCCCTCAGCATGGCCAGGACCCCCTCCAGCCACCTCGTGCACTCTCCAGGGACCCCAACAACCACCCTGCACCCCGAGCATCCCCAGGTCCCCCACCCAGCACAGCCAGGGACCCCCCACCCTCCTGCAGTCTTCTCCATAGCCAGGGACCGCCCCCCCAGCCCCCAGTGCATCCAGGGATCCCCCCAGTTCCTGTGCACCCCCAGAGGTGCTCCCTGTTCCCCCCCCAGCATGTTCAGGGACACCCCCTGCACCTCCAGCATGGTCCCATGCACACCCAAAGCACCCGGTGACCCCCCCAGGGACCCCTGCACCCAGTGCCCCCGTGCCCAGTGCCCAGCCCCAGGGATGCTCCCAAACCAGACCCTCAGTGCCAGCTCGTCCGTCTGTCCACGCCTGGCTGTGCACATGCTGGGGGTGGAGGATGCTGGGGGTGACCCCCCCATCGCCCCCCCAAATCACGGTGCCACTGCCGGCCCCTCGCCCTGCAGCTGGCCAGGGAGTACGGGATGGATTTCTACGAGACCAGCGCCTGCAGCAACCTCAACATCAAGGAGGTGCGGGGGGGCTGGGGAGGGCTGGAGGGGACCGGGGGGGTCCCCCAGGCTCACCCCCCCTCCTGTCCCCCAGTCCTTCACGCGGCTGACGGAGCTGGTGCTGCAGGCGCATCGCAAGGAGCTGGAGGGGCTGCGGGGCCCCCCCCGCGCCCCCACCCTGGCCGGCCTGGAGGAGGATGAGCAGCAGCCCCTGGGAAGCGAGGACACCCCCAAAACCTGCTGGTGTTGAAGCCTGGGCCCCCCCTGGCCCCCCCACTCCCCGGGCTGTGTTTTGGGGGGGGCACGATGGGTGTGGGATTGGGGCAGCCCCAGTGTGAGGGGAGCGGCGGGTGCCTGGTGGTGGTGGGGACCCAAGACCCCACCTGGGGGTGGCGGGGGCCGGGCAGGTGTCGTGGGGGTGCCCCCCATCCCAGAACCCGGGTGGGGTGGGGAGGGTGTCACGGAGGCTCCGTGCCCACCCTGTGCCCATGGCCCCCCCCCGGTTTTACACACACACACACATACAGTTTGCAAAATAAAGGTGATGCTGGAGGCGGCCTGTGGCTCCTGTGCTGCCGCGGCGGGGCTGTGGGCACGGTGCCATGCTGGTGGCATGGTGACACGATGGCTGCGCCCCAACAGAGCCGCCGGCACCACGGGGCAGTGGCACAGGCAGCGCCAGGACACCGCAACCCGAGCGGGCATCAATAATTGAGGCTGTGCCGGGGCCACCGGGACGGTGTCCCCTTTCCAGGCTGGGGACGGGTCTGGGGGGCACCGTGCCCGTCACCGCTGGGACTGTTGGCTTGGCCCTGGCTGTGGGTACAGGGACAGGGCCAGCACGGTCAGACCGGATGGTGGTGGGCACTGGGATGCTGCTGGGCACTGGGATGAGCGGGTACCAGAGTGATGGTGGGTGCCAGGACAATGGTGAGTACGGGGGTGACAGTGAGTACCAGGACAATGGTGGGTACAGGGGTGATGGTTGGCACCCCAGCAGACAGTTACCAGGGTTGATGCTGGCACTGGGGCCAGTGGCCACTGGGACTGGTGGGCGCTGGGGGAGAAGGCAGCAGGCACGGAGATGGCGATGTCAAGGCAGCCGCAGGGAAGGAGAAGCACTGGGACACCCGTCCCTTCCATTGCTCACCCTGCTCTGAGCCACCCACCTCCTGCACCCCATGCAGCCCCAGCTCCCGGAGTCCCGTTATTCCCCGACACCCACGGGTGCCCCCAGCCCGCGCCCCATGGCATCCCGCAGCTCGCGGGCACGGGGAAGAGCAGCCGCGCCGCACCATGAATTATTGAGGCAGGTAGGAGCATCGCCTTGGCCCCGCGCCACCCGCATCCTCGTCCTCCCCACCCGGTGTGGATGCCGGCGGGTGGGACGGGTGGGATGGCTCTGGTTTCTGCCAGCTCACAGCAGGGAGATGAGACCTTTGGAGCCCAACACATCACGTGGGCGCCGGGCAGCCCTTAAGGCGCCAACGGGCGCAAGGGGGGGTTAAACCAACCGCGCGCCCGCAGCCATGAGCATCCCCATCGCCAAGTCCTTCTACGACCTGAGTGCCACCTCCTTGCAGGGGGAGAAGGTGGATTTCAACGTCTTCCGGGGCCGCGTGGTCCTTATCGAGAACGTGGCGTCTCTCTGAGGCACCACGGTGCGGGATTACACCCAGCTCAACCAGCTCCAAGCCCGCTACCCCCGCCGGCTGGTCGTGCTGGGCTTCCCCTGCAACCAATTTGGCTACCAGGTAAGCCCCTGGGGGTCAGCGCGGGTGTGAGTAGGTGGGGGAAAAAACACGGCAGGACCTCGGCTTTCTCCTTCCCCACCACAGGAGAATGGGACCAACGAGGAGATCCTCAACAGCCTGAAGCACGTGCGGCCGGGGGGCGGCTTCGAGCCCAATTTCACCCTCTTCCAGAAGTGCCAGGTGAACGGGCAGGACACCCACCCCGTTTTCGCCTACCTGAAGGCTCACCTGCCCGCGCCGGCCGACGAGGCCACGCACCTGATGGCCGAGCCCCGGTTCCTCACCTGGAGCCCGGTGCGGCGCTCCGACATCTCCTGGAACTTCGAGAAATTCCTGGTGGGGCCGGAGGGGGAACCTTTCCGACGCTACAGCCCCCGCACGCCCACCGCCCAGCTGGAGCCCGACATCCAGCGCCTCCTCAAACTGGCCAAGTAGGGCTGGCTCCGGTGTCCCCCCCCTCAACGCCAGTTGCCACCCCCCCAGGATGGCCCCAGCTCTCTGCCGGGTGACAGCCCTCCCCGAAAACGCTGTGGGGAGGGGGCTTGATGGGGCAGAGGGCTGGAGCCACCAGGGTGGCGCGGGCTGGCAGCAATAAATGAGCCGGAGGGAGCGTGTCTGTGTCCGCGTGTTTTTTGGGGATGGGGGGGGAAGCTGCCGGGAACCAGCCCCGGAGTGCCAGATCCAGGAAACGGCGGTGGTGGGATGGAGCGGTGCCAGGCAGGCAGCACCCGCGGGTGTTGGTGGGGCTGGGTGCCAACAGCAGCTCCCCACCCCAGGCGAGCGATTTCGGTTCACCTGGCCCCAGGAACACACATCCCTTGGCAGGGCAGGGCTGGTGTCACACACCCCAGGGAAATGGGCCTGGGGGGGTGAAGTGACCCCCACATGAGCTCCACACAGCCCCTGCGGAAGCAAAATTAATTTATTTCTCAGTGGGAGTTGGCAGGGCACTGGTGAGCGGGGTGGGTGCTGGGACGAGGGGAAGGGCAGGATCTGGTATGGGGGGGAGGAATCCCCCGGGAAAAGCCCCCCCCCGATCCCTGCGTCAGACCCCAACACCCTTCACCAGCTCCGGGGAGTGAAGCCCACCCCAAAGTGCTCCCGCCTGCACCACCGAGCTGTAACACATCACGTTTATTGCCCCACACAGGTGGGCTTCTGAGGCAGGTGGGGATCCTTCGAGACCCCTTTTTGGGGTGACAACATGCTGGGTCCCTTTTATGTCCTCAGCACAAAGGGGGCTCGGGCTGGGGTGCTCGCCCCCATTGCTGCGGTTGGGGTGGGAGCCGCAAGGCAGCGGGCACAGGTGAGCTGTCCCCAGGCACATCGGAGCATCCAGGTGTCTGCCACATCCAGGCTGGAGGTTCGGAGAACAGAATCATGTAAGGGATGGTGCTGTCACCGGGGATGTGATGGTTTCACAACACAGGACTCGTGTTGGGACACAAAGCGGCTTCAGAAGAGCGGAGTCATCTGGCGGGGGTCATCGGGGAGGATGCTGATGGAGTCCTCGGCGCGGCCGCAGAGCAGGCACAGCATGGTGTACTCCTGCGGTGGCACAGGACACCGGGGGGGGACTGTCACAGCCCCACGCCGGGCACAGCCAGGGAAACCCGAGCCGGAGCCAGCACCTGATCCTCTCGATTGCAATCAGACCTGGGGGGGATCTTGTTTCCCCCCACCCGGCTCCCCTGAGCCCATTTTCCAGTGTTTCGGAGCCAAACAGGCAATGTGCCAAGAAGAAGCGTGGACGAACCACAGGGCCCCCCCCAGCACACCGCCAGGTTTTACCGCTCTGGGCCACACACATCACAGACGTGGCTCCGAGGTGAGAGGTGAGCTGGGGGACTAGTGCCAGGGGGCTCCAGGTAGCCCAGAGCACAGGGATGTGGCTCCGAAACCTTCGAGGCTGGTGGCATGGCTTGGCTCTGAAGCCAGCCATGGCGGGGGGGGTTTGGGGGGGACAATGCGCTCCCCCGGGTGTACCTGGTAGTCGTCCACCACGCTGAAGGTGTACTCGTGGCGCGCGATGAGGTGGTGGCAGTTCTTGCACAGGTCTGCGCAGGGGAGGGGACAGCGGGTTAAGGGGACACGGCTGCTCCCAGCCCTGGGGTCACTGTCCCTGGGGTACTCCCTCCCGCCCCCCCAGTTCCCTCAGACCCTTGGGGACAAGCGCTGAGCGTCCCCCCAGACCTCAGGGCGGGTCCCAGAGCATCAAACCCCCCAACTGTACCCCCAGCACATATCCCCCTCCATGGCCATCAGCTCCCTCACACCCTCTCCCTTCCCAAACCCTGAGATCCCCTCGGGTGTCACCTCCCCAGCCCCTGCCCCCCCAGGAGCATCAACCATCTCCCCCCGCGTATCGGGCCCCCAAATTCCCCCCCCCCAAATTAACCCTCCCTCAGGCTTCCCCCCCCAGCCCTCCACCACCCCCCGACCCCCAAGCCCCAAAGGTTCCCGCCAGCGCTCAGGGCCCCCCCGGCGCACGGTCGTAGGTGACGATCTCCTCCCCGCCGTGCACGCCGGCCGCCCGGTTGCCGAGCAGCACGAAGTCCCGGCGGCCGCACTGCGCGCAGCCCACGAAGTTGAGGAGGAAGGAGCCGCCCTCCAGGCAGGTGGTGCCCTGCGGGGACAGCACACGGCTGGCACCGGCACCGGCACCGATGCCGCGGTGCCGCCGCCCGGCCCGGCCGTACCCGCTCCGGGTACTCGGTGCCCACGCAGCCCCCGCACATCCCGCTGCCGCCGCCGCGCAGATCTCGCGAGACTTCCGCGGCGGGGCGGGGCGTGTGGTGATAGCCCCGCCTCTGTGGGCGTGGCTCAGTGAAAATGAGCGCGTGTGTGGGCGGAGCGTGAGGAGAGGGCGGGGCTTTAAGGACAATGAATGCGTGTGGGCGGGGTTTAGTTGAAAGAGGGCGTGGCTTGTGGAGGGGCGGAGTTTGCCGTTAACGAGTGTATATATCGGCGGGGGCTTGTGATTGGGGGCGTGGTTTGCGGGAGAGGGCGGGGCCAGCGGCAGCCCCGCCCCCGCGCTCCCCGCCGGGTGCGGGCGGGGCTGTGTCCCCCACCCGAGCCCCCCGGGCTGGGTCCCCCCGGGGCCGCCCCGGGATGGCCGGGGCAGCGGCTGGGGAGCCGCCTCTGCTCCCCGCGCGGGGTGCAGCCCAGCGGGCAGCCGCTAGGGACGTCCCGGGGCTCCCTGCGGGACACATGGGGCTGGCTGGGGGGCGTGTGGGACCAGCTGGGGGCAAGCAGGGCTAATTGGGGGAGTGCCTGGGCTAGCTGGGGGACACCCGACCTAGTGGGGGGCACCTGGTGGTATCTGTGGGGGTGCCTGGGCTAGCTGGGGGGCCCCCAGGGCTAGCTGGGAGGTGCTTGGGACTAACTGGGGAGCCCCCAGGGCTACCCGGGAGTGCCTAGGGCTAGCCAGGAGCACTCCGGGGGCACCCTGGGGGGCACCCTGGGGGGCACCCGAGCTAGTGGGGGGCAGGCAGGGCTAGTCGAGGTACACGCAGGGCTAGCTGGGGGCTGCCTGGGACCAGCTGAAGGACTCCCTGGGCTAGCCAGCAGTGCTGGGGACTAGCCAGGGGTACTCGGGAGGAGCTGGGGGATACCCAGGGCTAGGGGGGGACACGCGAGCCTGGTTGGGGGGTGCATGGGACTAGTTGGAGGATCCCCAGGGCCAGCTGAGGTGCATCCTGGGCAATGTGGGGGCTGGCCGGGGTTACCGGGGGCTGCTGGGGGGCCAGCCGGCGTTACCGGGAGCCGGCTGGGGGCCAGTCGGGGAGCCCCCCCGTGGCGGCGGGGCGCTGCGCCGCTCCGCGCCCCGCAGGTGCCGGTGGCGGCGGCGGCCGGGGGGGGCCGCTGTGCTGCATTGCGGGGCGGGCGGCCCGTCCCCGCCCGCCTCCGCCCGGCCCTCCCGGGGGGAGCGGGGCTATCTGGGCCGGGCAGCGCCGCTGGCCCCGGGCAGGAATGTCCCTGCGCGCCCAGATAATGTTATTTATATCGCGGTGTAGGGCGGCTCCGCTCCCCCCGCCCCGCTCCGGTCCCGGCTCCGGCCCCGGGCCCGCCGCCGCTCGTCCGCCCGCCGCCCCGTGCAGGTGAGAACCGCGGCCGCCCCGGGCGCCGCCGGCGGGGAGCGGGATGCGCCGCCTCTGGGGATGGGGAGGGGACCGGAGGGCACCGGGAGGCGCCGCGCCCCGGGGGGAAGCGGGGGGCGCCGGGACGCGCTGCTCGCCCCGGGGACACCGGGTTTGGGGTGCGGCACCGGGCACGGTCCCGGGGGGCTGCGGGCACGGGGCAAAGTTTGGAACGGCTCCGGGGGGGCTCGGCACCCCCGTTTCCCCGCGCGGCGGGAGGGGCGATGTCATCCCGTGTCCCCCGGGGCTGCCGTCCCCGTGGGGGACGCACGGCTGCCGGGACAGACCGGGCGGGCGAGTGGCGGTGACTTTCTGGGGACGCCCTGGGGACACTTTCCCTGGGGGGGGTCAACCCTGAGCGTGGTGTCTGCACTGGTCCTGGGCACTCCTGGCACCGCCAAACATGTGCCAGTGGGACACGGTGGGTGAGCCGGCTCCGGAGGTGATGTGGGTCTCGGTGGGGCACATCACCCAACCCACTTCAACCACCAGTTTTTAGCAACTGGAGTTACTGGGAAGAGTTTTCTGGCTGCTGTGCCCTTGGCCCCCTCGTCCTGGTGCGGTGGCAGGAGGATGCTCACGGGTGGATGTTGGGACAGGGGAACTCCTGCCTGCACCCCAATAAAGCGGTGGCCACCCAGGGCTGATTTCCCAGCTCCTGTTTCAGGGCAGCTTTTGCTTTTGCAAATCTCCAGTTCCAGAAGTCAGGGCATTGTAGCGCCCTTTGCTCCGCTGGATTAAGCCAATGAGGAGCCTTTGAGGGGGTGGCAAGCAAAGGAGACCCCTGCAACCCCCATGGGTGCCGGTGTGACCCCCAAAGAGTATTTCGCAGCTATTGAGTTGTTTTAGGGCCCCAGCTGGTGATTTTGGGATAGGCGAAGAGGTGCAAGGGAGGCAGCTCCTAAGAAGGGAGTGGGGGCTCAGCCCTCGCCATGCGCAGGGAAGGCCTATTTATAGCCAAAAAATGTCTGTGGAGTGTCAGCACGTGTGTGTCACCACTGGGTTAGGTGACATGGGACAGTCCTGGCATGGCTGGCATCCACACTGACTCCGGCCCTGGGGAAACCCAAACCTTTGCCCGCTGGGTGCGAGCGTGGCCAGGGAGTCCTGGCCAGAGCCGGACGTCGCCCGCCAGAGGAGCTGTGCCATGCCGTGCCATGCTGTGCCGAGTGGCCGTGCCGAGCGGGACCATCTGCTCCCGGCCCTGGCTGTGCGCCTGGGAGGCAGGTGGCTGTTGGGGGGCTGCGGGGATGCCCCCCAGCTCCTGCCCCTTCCCAACAGCACTGAGGCTGCACCACGAGTGTGGCCGACCGCTGGTTTGGTAGGGATGCAAAATAAGAGTGTTAATCGGCAAAACGAAGGAGCTGGGGCAATGCTGGGCAGCAGGTGCCCCAGGGACCCACCAGTTTTCTCGAGGAGGTGATGGGGCAGCTACTTGGGGGTGTTTTTGGGGACCCCAATGAGGTCTCATGTCGGTGTTTTGGCAGCGTGCTGTGGTGGCGAGGGCTGAGCCGGGGAAGCGGCTTGAGGGTGCCACGGGTGCCAAACCACCGCCCCGGCTGCCCTCGGGGTGCAGAGGGGACGTCCCTCAGGCCCGGCGGGGGGACCTCGGCAGCGGCACGGTGCCAGCCCGTTGCCGGGAAGTGCTGATTCACGGCGCCGAGCTGCCGGCCGGGGAAGGCGATGCTGCCCTGGCCACAGGATGCTCGCAGTGGGGCTGGCACCCGGGCTCTCCTGGCGTTCCTGCTGCCGAGCGGGCGCAATGACAACCCCCGGGTGGCGGGTGCTGGTGGCAGCGTGGCTCTGCCAGACGGGGCTGTTTGGAAAGCGCTGGTGTGGCAGAGGGAGATTTAAAGGGTCGGCGAGTGCCCGTGCTCAAAATGCACGTTAGCGGCTCCCTTGGGCCCTTCAGCTCCATCTCCTCCTCAGATGCTCGCGGCCATGGCCCTGCTGTTGTGGTTCTGTGGAGGAGGCTCAGACAGGGCCAAGGTCGCCTGGGCAAACCGGCTGCAGCTCCTGTGCTGTTGGGGTGGTCCCCAAACTGGGCTTCCCCAGGGGGGTTTGCTGGGGGACGGGACGGGGAGCCCGGTGCTGGCTGCGCTGACTGGCAGCAGCACAGAGCCGGAGCATGGAGGGCTGTGGCCCCTCTCTTGTACGCTCCTGCTCACACTTGCATGGTCTCGCACGCTCTCATCTGTCTTCTTCATGCACTTGCATGGATTTGCATGTCCTTGCTTGCACATGCATGCTCCTGCATGTCCTCGTTTGCATGTGTGTGCTTTTACGTGCTCTGCACACTCCTGCATGTTCTTGCTCGCATGTGCATGGTCTGGCACACTCCTGCATGTCCTTGCTCATGCATGCATGCTCTTGCATGCTCTGGCATGCTCCTACATGTCCTTGATTGCATGTGCATCCTTCTGCATGCTCTTCCATGTCCTTGCTCGCATGTGCATGCTATTATGCGCTCCTGCATGTCCTTGCTCATGCATGCACACTCTTGCATGCTCTGACACACTCCTGCATGTCCTTGCTTGCGTGTGCATGCTCTGACACACTCCTGCATGTCCTTGCTCATGCATGCATGCTTTTGCACTCTCTGGCACGCTCTTGCGTGCTCCTTGCTCGCATGTGTGTGCTCCAGCACGCTCCCAGACATCCTTGCTCACACGTGCACCCCTCTGCACGCTCCTGCACATCCTTGCTCACACACACATGCATGCTCTTGCGTGCTCTGGCACGCTCCTACACATCCTTGCTTGCGTGTGTATCCTTTTGCACACTCCTTCGTGTCCTTGCACGCTCTGGCACGCTCCTGCATGCAAGCGCCTCCCCTGCCACGGCCCTGCCTGCGCGGCCGCGATTAGGGTGCAGCACCAGGGCGCACCCCAGCCCTGCCAGCCCTGATAAAGCTCCGCCAGCTGCTGGGGGGACCCTGGGGACTGGGTGGCTGTGGGCTGTCACAACTTCTGGGGACATGTGGGGTTTGGGGGTGCCTGGGGTTCCCCACAGCTCCTGGCAGCTTGGGGGTGCCGGTGGGGTTCCCGGCAGGGGTGCTGGTTTTGGGGAGCCCCAGCCCGGCTCCTCGCACCCCTCGGGGGGCCCCCGCAGCCTCCTCCCGCCCAGCCCGGCCTCTGCCAGCTGCTCGCAGGCATTTTTAGATACCGGCCATGTCCTATCTGTGTCTCAAATGTCCCCGGGGGTGGGTGGCCCCCCCCCACCGGCAGCTGTCACCCGCTTTCTGCCACGGGTGCTGCCGAAGCCCCTCCACGGCGCAGGCGTCGGGGTGGGTGTGAGCTGCACCCGTGGCCCCCGGGGCACCCAAATGTTGGGGGGACACCCAGGGCGGGGGGGGACACCCCTGGGGACATGGCTGGGGGTGCAGGGTGGGCAGCCAGGACCTGGGTGGGGACACTCAGCGTGGCACGGGGCTCCGTGGCGGAGTGACCCCCACTGCGTGCAGCACCCAGGTGCCCCCCAACACCTGGGTGACGCTAAATCCCTCTGAGCCGCTTAACCGGCAGCTCTGAGCCGCAAATCCCCGGCGAAGCCACCGCAACGGCGATGCCAGTGCCCACGGTCCCACCGCTCTTCCCCAGGGGCCTCTCGCCGGTAGCCGACGGCCACCCGGCCCGGGGACGCCGGGACCATGACCTCGGCCAACGACTACGAGCAGCTGGAGCTGCAGCAGCAGTACAGCCGCATCAACGTGCGCTGGGACGCTTCCGACGATGAGCTGGACAACGACAACAGCTCGGCGCGGCTCTTTGAGCGCTCCCGCATCAAAGCTCTGGCAGGTCGGGGATGGGTCTTGGGTCCCCTTGGTCTTCCTGGGTTGTCCCCACTGCCCGGTGTCACTGTGCCCGCTCTCGTTGCAGATGAGCGAGAGGCCGTGCAGAAGAAAACCTTCACCAAGTGGGTGAACTCGCACTTGGCTCGTGTCACCTGCCGCATCTCGGACCTCTACATGGACCTCCGGGATGGCCGCGTGCTCATCAAGCTGCTGGAGGTGCTGTCAGGAGAGCTTCTGGTAGGACTTCCATCCAACTGGGGACACGGGGTCCCACATCATGCCATGTCCCACCGTGTCCCATCATGCCATGTTGTGTCCCACCGTGTCCCACCACGCCATGCCCTACCGTGTCATGCCATTGCCATGTCCCACTACACCATACTGTGTCCCACCACACCACAGCATGTCCCACCAGCTCTGGTGCTCAACCACAGCGGTTGACCTTGGCATTGACTGAGGCTCCAGCAGGGCTGGGTGGTAGCAGGGATGTCCCCGGGCAGGGGTGGGGGTGCCCAGCGTGGAGAGGAGGGTGCTGAGCGCTGCTGTGCTCCAGCCCAAGCCCACCAAGGGCCGGATGCGAATCCACTGCCTGGAGAACGTGGACAAGGCGCTGCAGTTCCTGAAGGAGCAGCGGGTGCATCTGGAGAACATGGGGTCCCACGACATCGTGGACGGCAACCACCGCCTCGTCCTCGGCCTCATCTGGACCATCATCCTCCGCTTCCAGGTGGGTGGGGGCCACCCCTCAGCTCAGCGCCCCATGGCTCATTCCCTCCTCTGTGGGCGTCCTCCCTTGACCCCGCGATGTCCTTGTGTCCCCAGATCCAGGACATCATCGTGGAGACGCAGGAGGGCCGGGAGACGCGCTCTGCCAGAGATGCGCTGCTGCTCTGGTGCCAGATGAAGACAGCGGGGTAGGTGGTGGGACCCGCACCCCACCAGGTCCCCAGGGTCCCCAGAGCATGACGGTGACACTCTGTCCCCATCACAGGTACCCCCACGTGAACGTCACCAACTTCACCTCGAGCTGGAAGGACGGGCTGGCTTTCAACGCCCTCATCCACAGGCACAGGTAGGTGGCACTGCAGTGGGCACCGGGGTGGTGGTGGCACCGGGGGATGTCCCACAGGTGTGCCACCACCATCCCACACCCTGTGTCCCCAGGCCCGAGCTGGTTGACTTCCAAAACCTGACCAAATCCAACGCCCGCCACAACCTGGAGCACGCGTTCAGCGTGGCCGAGCGGCACTTGGGCATCACCCCGCTCCTCGACCCTGAAGGTGAGGCTGCCGCTGCCCACCCTCCTGCCTCAGTTTCCCCTTTGCATCCTGGGACACGTCCAGGAGCTGTGGAGGGACCAGGAGATTTCCACCCTGTGGAAGTGGGTCTGGGTGGGAGCAAGGGGGGACCTCATGAGGCCGCGGTGGCCCGATGCCGGCGGGGTGACACAGAGGCCAGGTCAGGACTGACCCCTCTCGCTTGCGCCGGGCAGATGTGTTCACGGAGAACCCCGACGAGAAGTCCATCATCACCTACGTGGTGGCTTTCTACCACTACTTCTCCAAGATGAAGGTGCTGGAGGTGGAGGGCAGGCGCCTGGGCAAGGTAAGCGGCGGCATTGGGGTGTCTGGAGGGTCCTACCGAGGTGCCGGCACACGGTGCTCACCGCTGGCCCCGCTGCAGGTCATTGAACACGCCAAGGAGACGGAGAGGATGATCGAGGGCTATGGGGGTTTGGCGTCCGAGCTGCTCACCTGGATCGAGCAGACCATCATCTCCCTCAACAGCCGCAGCTTCGCCAACTCGCTGGCCGGGGTGCAGCACCAGCTCCAGGCCTTCAGCACCTACCGCACTGTGGAGAAGCCACCCAAGTAAGTGTCCCTGTACCCGTGTGGTGGTGGTGAGCACCCATGGGTGCCCCCCCAGGGCTGAGGTGTCTCTCTTTGGGGCAGGTTTCAGGAGAAGGGGAACCTGGAGGTGCTGCTCTTCACCATCCAGTCACGGATGCGAGCCAACAACCAGCGCGTCTACACCCCGCATGAGGGACGTCTGGTCTCCGACATCAACCGGGTACGGGGCCCATCATGGCAGCACCGTCGTGCGTTGTGGGGACATGTGGCTGCACCTGTGGCACCCAGTGACCTGGGGGCAGCTCTTCTCCTGGTATCCCCAGGGGTTTTCCTCCCCAGATTGTCCTGGGGCAGCTCAGGTCCCTCTCCTGGGGCAGTTTAGGTCCATCTAAGAGCAAATTTGGTTTGTTCTAGAACAAGTTTGGTCCATCTCCTGGGGACATGTTGGATCCATCCTGAGGCAGTTCAGGTCCATCCTGGGGTAGTTTAGTCCATCTTGGAGCAGATTTGGTCTGTTCTAGAACAACTCGGGTCCGTCTCCTGGGGGCAGGTTGGGTCCATTTCCTGGGAGCAGTTCAGGTCCATCCTGGGATGGGTCCTGGGGCGGTTTGGGTCCATCCATCTCAGAACAGTTTGGGTCTCTTCTAGAACAAGTTGGGTCCATCTCCTGAGGGCAGGTTGGGTCTGTCTCCTGGGACATGTTTGGTCTGTCCTGGGAGGGGTCCTAGGGCAGGTTGTGTCCATCTCTGAAGGCAGTTTAAGTCCATCCTGGAGCAGGTCAGGTCCATCTCAGGGCAGGTTGGGTTCCTCCAGCCACACTCCCCAGCCCATGGGCCACGTTGGGGTTCACCAGCAGAACAAGATGCGGGTGGGTAGAAGGTACACAGATGTCACCCCTGTCTGGTGCCACCTTTCCTCCAGGCCTGGGAGCAGCTGGAGAAAGCGGAGCACGAGCGGGAGTTGGCACTGCGTAACGAGCTGATCCGGCAGGAGAAGCTGGAGCAGCTGGCACGGCGCTTTGACCGCAAGGCCGCCATGCGGGAGGCCTGGCTGAGCGAGAACCAGCGCTTGGTGGCCCAGGTCAGGCTGGGGACACCCGCCCCGGGGACCGGGATGCTCCACCAGAGCCTCACCACAAGCATTGTGCTGGTTGCAGGACAACTTTGGCCAGGACATGCCGGCGGTGGAGGCGGCCAAGAAGAAGCACGAGGCCATCGAGACGGACACGGCCGCCTACAAGGAGCGGGTGCAAGCCATCGAGGCAGTGGCCAGGGAGCTGGAGGTGGAGGGTTACCACGACATCCAACGCATCACCAGGCGCAAGGAGAACATCCTGCGGCTCTGGGAGCAGCTCCTGGAGCTTCTGGCCGCCCGGCGCCAGCGCCTGGAGATGAACCTCGTCCTGCAGCACCTCTTCCAGGAGATGCTCCACTGCATCGACTGGATGGACGAGGTCAAGGTGAGCGTTGGGTGCCACCATGGGTGGGGTTGCCTTGGTCCCACCAGGCGGGGCGGTGGTGGGAGGCAGATAGGGTGCTGGTGGTGGCTTTTGGGTGGCAGTGGGTGACGGCCGGGGCTGTCCCACAGGTGCAGCTGGAGTCACCCGAGTCTGGGAAGCACCTTCTGGAGGCAGAGGAGCTGCTGCAGACCCACCGGCTGCTGGAGCGCGACATGGCCTTGCAGGCAGAGAAGACACGAGCCATCAGCGCCGCCGCCCTCCGCTTTGCTGATGCCGAGGGTAGGTGTACCGGGGGGTGGTCGGGACACCCTCCTGATGGGTGACCAAAAGGAGGCTGAGAGGAGACCTTATCGCTGTCTACAACTACCTGAAAGGAGGCTGGAGCAAGTGGGGATGTTGGTCTCTTCTCCCAAGTAGCAAGTGATAGGACAAGAGGAAACGGCCTCGAGTTGTGCCAGGGGAGGTTTAGATTGGATATTAGGAAAAAATTCTTCCCAGAAAAGGTTGTCAGGCATTGAAACAGGCTGCCCAGTGCAGTGGTGGAGTCACCGTCCCTGGAGGTGTTTAAAAGGCGTTTAGACCAGGTTCTTAGGGACATGGGTTAGTGCTAGAGTTAGGTCAGGTCGTGATTGGACTCAGTGATCCTGAGGATCTCTTCCAACTGAAGTGATTCTATGACCACCCTGCTGATGGGTGCCCACCCTGCTCCCTGGCCAGGCTACCGTCCCTGCGACCCCAAAATCATCCGTGACCGCGTGAGCCACCTGGAGCTGTGCCGGCGGGAGCTGCAGGCGCTGGCAGCCCGGAGAAGAGCCGTGCTGGAGCAGTCCCGCTCCCTCTGGACCTGCCTGTGGGAGCTGGACGAGGCGGAGGCTTGGATCAAGGAGCAGGAGCAGCTTTACTCCGCCCTGGACTTCGGGAAGGACCTGCCAGGCGTGCTGCAGCTCCAGCGCCGCCACGCCGCCTTCGAGGCCGAGCTGCGGAGCCGGGGCGGGCGGCTGGAGCGGGCGCTGGCGGCGGGCGAGGGGCTGGCGGCGGTGGGGGGCCCGGCGGCCAGGGGGCTGCGGGAGCGGGGGGCCGCGGTGCGGGCGCTGTGGGCGCAGCTGGAGGAGCTGGCGGCGTTCCGCCGGCGCGGCTTAAGCCAGGCCCAAGGCTTCTTCCAGTTCCAGGCGGAGGCAGAGGAGCTGGCGGAGGGGCTGCGGGACGCTCGCCGGCGGGCGGGTGCCGAGGAGCTGGGGCAGGACGAGTCCCGCACCCGCGTCCTGCTGCGGCAGCACCAGGAGCTGCTGGAGGAGCTGGCGGCGGCTCAGGTGCAGCTGGACGCGCTGGCCCGGCAAGCCGAGGGCTTCCCAGCGGAGCTGCGGGCCGGCCCCGAGGCGCAGAGCCGGCTGGCGGCCCTGCGGGAGCTGCACGCCGAGGCGGCCGCCATGGCCGAGCGGCGGGGCCGCCAGCTGCACGATGCCCTTGACCTCTACACTGTTTTTGGGGAGAGCGACGCTTGTCACCTCTGGATGGGGGCCAAGGAGACGTGGCTGGGGCAGCGGGAGGTCCCGCAGGCACTGGAGGACCTGGACGTGGCGCAGCACAGGTGGGGCTCTGGCGGTGGCGGTGCTGCCATCCGTGTCGTGAGTTGCCGCCCCTTCTCAGCTCAGCTGTCCCCGCAGGCTGGACGGGCTGGAGCAGGAGATGGCCACCGTGGCCACCCAGATCGCTGCCGTCAACCAGGCAGCCGAGGGGCTGCTGGCCAGCGGGCACCCCCGCAGCCCCCAGGTCCGGCAGTGCCAGGAGCAGCTCAACCAGAGGTACGGTGCTGGGTGACACCAGGGTGATGGGTGATGCCTGGGTCCCCGCTGGCCGTGTCACCCATCTCTGCCCCGCAGGTGGGACCGGTTCAGGGAGCTGGCAGCCGAGCGTCGCTGGGCGGTGGGCTCGGCTCTGCGTCTGCTCAACTACCGCCTGGAGAGCGAGGAGACCCGGCAATGGCTGCAGAGCAAAACCCGGGCGGTCGAGGCCACCGCCGAGCTGGGCCGGGACCTGGCCGGTGTCCTGGCCACCCAACGCAAGCTCTACGGCATCGAGCGTGAGCTGGCGGTTGCCGAGGACCGCCTGGCCACCATGCGCTCCCAGGCTGAGCTCCTGGCGCAGGAACGGCCCGAGGTGGCCGGGGAGGTGACCGAGCGGCTGGCGGCGGCGGCCGCTGCCTGGGAAGAGCTGCAGGGAGCCCTGGGCGAGCGGGCGGCATCGCTGGGGGAAGCCGGGCAGCTCCGGCGCTTCCTCCAGGACCTGGATGACTTCCAAGCGTGGCTCTTCGGTGCTCAGAAAGCCGTGGCGCTCGCCGACGAGGTGCCGGCGTCTTTGGCTGAGGCGGAGGAGATGCTGCGGCGGCACGAGGCCGCCCGGCGGGACGCGGAGGAGCATGCGGCCGCCTTCACCGCCTTGGTGGAGACGGGGGAGCGGGTGTTGGGGGAGCAGCAGGACCCGCAGTACGAGGGGCTGCGGCAGCGGCTGCGCGGCGTGGAGGCCGGCTGGGCCGCCCTGGCCAGGATGGCGGACGCCCGGCACGGTTTCCTCGCCCAGTGCCGCAGCTTCCAGGAGTTCCTCCGCGACGCCAAGCAGGCGGAGATCCTCCTCGCCAACCAGGTGGGTGCCCAAAGCGAGGTCCCTGGGTCTCGGGTGACCCAACGAGGTGCTGATCTCTCAATGTGACCCCGCAGGAGTACACGCTGGCACACTTGGAGCTGCCGGCATCGCTGGAGGGCTCGGCAGCCGCCCTGCGCCGCTTCCAGGAATTCCACACCAGCCTGGAGAGCAGCGCCGAGAAGGTCCCCGAGGTGGTGGCCAGCGGCACCAAGCTGGTGGCCGAGGGGAACATCTTCTCCGAGAAGATCACCGAGAAGTGCCAGGCTCTCCAGGAGCGGT
This sequence comes from Caloenas nicobarica, assembly GCF_036013445.1. Taxonomy (NCBI): domain Eukaryota; kingdom Metazoa; phylum Chordata; class Aves; order Columbiformes; family Columbidae; genus Caloenas; species Caloenas nicobarica. The sequence continues at coordinate 67,435,015 of NC_088249.1, forward strand.
GAGTCTGGTGATGTGCTGGTGGGCAGCGTGCAGGCAGCGCGCAGGCAGCAGAGCTGATGCTGCCCATCTCTGGTCACCTCACCAGGCACAGGGATGTCACAGCCAAGGCAGAGGAGGCGGCGGGTTTGCTGCAGGACAACCATGAGCTGCAGACCTTCCTGCAGAGCTGCCGGGAGGTAGGAATGCGGCATGGCTGGTGGCACAGAGGGTGTCCCCCCGAGCCAAGCCCTGACACCCCTTGCCCACAGCTCGACGCTTGGGTGGAGGAGAAGATGCTGACGGCACAGGACACCTCCTATGGCGAAGGTCGTGGCCTCCACGGCAAGTGGCAGAAGCACCAGGCTTTCATTGCCGAGCTGGAACCCAACCAGGGCTGGCTGGAGAAGATTGAGATGGTGGGTACCAACACCACTGCCTGGAAGCCTTGCTGGGTGGTCAATAGGTCCCTGTGCTGGCATGGAGCCGTGCCGTGGTGGCCACCGATGTCTTTGTTGTTGCCGACAGGAGGGGAAGGAGCTGGCGGGCCGCAAGCCGCAGTACGGTGAGGTGGTGGCGCGGCGGCTGGAGGAGCTGTGGGGCCGGTGGGACGGGCTGCGCGGCGCCGCCGAGGAGAAGGGCCGGCGGCTCCTCGAGGCTCATCGCTCAGCGCTGTACGCTCAGAGCTCCGCGGAGCTGGAGAGCTGGCTGGGGCGTGCCGAGGAGGAGCTGCGTGCCACCGAGCTGGCCAAGGACCTCACAGCCACCAACCTGCTGCTGAAGAGGCTAACGGTGGGTGGTGGCACCTCACCCGTTCCTTTGGGTAGGGGTGCACTGCTCTTTATTTGGGGCTAGGAGGTCCGAGGTGCTGGTTGTGTCCCCAGATGGTGCTGGCTGGTGACTTAGGGATCCCCCGCTTGGTTCAGTCTCCTGACTAATGTGGCTCTTCCCCGCCAGAGACTGGAAGAGCAAGTGCGAGCGCGGCTGAAGGAGCTGGAGGAGCTGGGGTGGCCAGGACATCCCCCGACCGGGGACGTGCCGGACACTGCTGGGCAGGAGCAGAGGCTCCGGCAGCGCTTCCTCGACCTGCTGGAGCCGCTGGAGAGGAGGAGGAAAGAGCTGGAGACTGCAAAGGCCATCTACCAGCTGGGACGGGATCTGGAGGATGAGACGGTGAGTGTCCGTGCCGTGGCAGCATCCAGGGGCACCCGTGGGTGCTGCATGGTGCTCAGCGGGTGCTCTCCCCTGCAGATGTGGGTGCAGGAGCGGCTGCCCCTGGCACGGTCAACAGAGCACGGCACCGACCTCCCAAGCATGCAGCGCCTGGCCAGGAGGAACGAGGTGAGTCCGGGTGCAGCGGTGGCACCCACCACCCTAAATAGCCCCTTTGGGGCCACCCACCCCATGGGTGACCCCCGCCGTGACACCTGCCCCGCCGGCAGACGCTGCAGAAGGAGCTGGGGGGCCATGCCCCCCGCCTGGCCGAGGTGCTGAGCCGTGGCGAGGCAGCGGCGAGCGGGGCTGAGCCGAGGCCAGAGCTGGAGGCGCAAGTGCAGGAGCTGCGGGGGCTGTGGGAGACGCTGCGGGAGGAGGCGGCCGCCCGGCACCGGCGCCTGCAGGACGCTGGAGAGGCCCAGCAGTATTACCGGGATGCCAGCGAGGCCGAGGCGTGGGTCAGCGAGCAGGAGCTGTTCATGGGAGCCGAGGAGAAGCCAAAGGTGAGGGGTGGCTCTGGGGGGTGCCCCTGGGTCTTGTGGGGGGCTCTGTGCCCTGTCATGCTGTGCTGGGACATCCTACGTCAACCTGGGCTGCGCCATACTGTACTGTTAATCGTCCCGTACCATGATGTGACATGCCATTATGCACCGTGCCATACCACGTCCTGCCGTGCTATAACATGCCATCCATGCCATGCCACGTTGTGTCACTACGTGCCATGCCACTACACCCCATGCTGTGCCATCCATTTGGGTTGGAAAAGCCCCTCAAGATCGAGTCTAACCGTTCCCCCAGCCCTGGCACTGCCCCATGTCCCTGAGAACCTCATCTCCGTCTGTGCAACCCCTACAGGGGTGGTGACTCCACCACTGCCTGGGCAGCCTGTTCCAGTGCCCGACAGCCCTTTGGGGAAGAAATATTTTTCCCTAATTTCCAATCTGAACCTCCCCTGGCGCAGGACGAGGAGAGCGGTTTGATGATGTTGAAGAGACACGTGCGGCAGCAGCGGGCCATCGAGGACTATGGCCAAACCATCAAGGAGCTGGCGGGGAGGGCTCAGCAAATGCTCTCTGCAGGTCACCCTGAGGGGTAAGTGTCACTGCCATGTGTCCCTCGTCCCTCGGGGCAGCCCTGTGCCCTCAGCACCAGGGTGGGTGGGTGGTTCAGCGGCAGCTCCGGTGGCTTTGGCCGCCCCGGCTGCGTCAGGGAGGTGGTGGCAGAGAGACCTGGGGAACACAGACCAGTTCCCAAAAATACAAACCCCAGTTGGCACCACGGGCGGGTCGGGCACACCTTTTCCTGGGTGAGAACTGGGGTGTCTGTGTGCCGGGGCCGCGCAGGGAGCAGATCATCCGGCTGCAGGGCCAGGTGGACAAGCACTACGCGGGGCTGAAGGAGGCGGCCGAGGAGCGTCGCCGGCGCCTGGAGAACATGTCCCACCTCTTCCAGCTGAAGCGGGAGGTGGAAGACCTGGAGCAATGGATCGCCGAGCGCGACGTGGTCGCCTCCTCCCAGGAGATGGGGCAGGACCTGGACCACGTCACGGTGAGGGTGCCAGGGCGGGTGCAGTGGTGCTGGTGTGTGGCTTTGAGGGGTAAAATTTGACTTTCCTCTCCTCCTCCACAGCTTCTGCGGGAGAAATTCCGTGAGTTTGCACGGGAGACGGGCAGCGTGGGGCAGGAGCGCGTGGACCGGGTGAATTTGGCCATCGAGGACCTCATCGACGCGGGGCACGCCGAGGCAGCCACCATGGCCGAGTGGAAGGACGGGCTGAATGAGAGCTGGGCCGACCTCCTGGAGCTCATCGACACCCGCATGCAGCTCCTTGCTGCCTCCTACGACCTCCACAAGTATTTCTACGATGGTGCTGAGCTCCTGGCCCTCATTGCTGCCCGCCACCAGGAGCTGCCCCAGGACCTGGGTGAAGACGCCGGCACGGTGGAGGCTTTTCACCGCATGCACAGCGCCTTCGAGCGGGACCTCCAGCTGCTGGAGACGCAGGTGAGGCTTCACCCCGGTGCCGGCGGGATGCTCGGTACTCCAGAGCCGGAGGGATGCCCGGTGCTGTCACCACCATCACTCATCATCCTCCACGTTCTCTGGGCAGGTGCAGCAGTTTCGGGAGACGGCGGCACGGCTGCAAACCGCCTATGCTGGGGAGAAGGCGGCCGGGATCCAGGAGCAGGAGCAGGAAGTGGCCCGAGCCCTGCGGGAGCTGCTGGAGGCGTGCAGCGGGCGCCGGGCCCGGCTGGTGGACACGGCCGACAAACATCGCTTCTTCGGCATGGCGCGGGACCTGCTCTCCTGGATGGAGAGCACCGTCCGGCAGATCGAGACGCAGGAGAAACCCAGGTACGGGTGTGCCCAGCAGGCAACCCTTTGCTGGGATCTATCGCTGATGCCACCACTGACACCGTCACCTCTCTGTCCCTAGGGACGTCTCCTCGGTGGAGCTGCTCATGAAGTACCATCAGGGCATCCGAGCCGAGGTGGACGCCCGCAGCAAGAACTTCAGCACCTGCATCGAACTGGGCAAGAAGCTGCTGCAGCGCAAGCACCAGGACTCGCCAGAGGTGAGGGCAACTGGGGACTGGGGGACAGGGGCGGTGCCACCGGGGCCACCTCGTGACGATGTTCCCTCACAGATCAAGGTGAAGCTGGTGGAACTGGTGGAGAAGAGGAAAGCCATGATGGAGACGTGGGAGCAGCGCTGGGACCGGCTGCGGCTGCGTGAGTGTGCCAGTGGTGCCGGAGGGGACTGCGGCTCGGCCGGGAGGGTGGTGGCAGAGCTGGTGACAGGGACCTGAGCGCTGGCCATCCCTGCCCGCAGTGCTGGAGGTGTGCCAGTTCTCCCGGGACGCCTCGGTGGCCGAGTCGTGGCTGATGGCGCAGGAGCCCTACCTGGCCAGCACCGACTATGGGCAGACAGTGGATGCGGTGGAGAAGCTGCTCAAGCGGCACGAGGCTTTCGAGAAGTCCTCGGCCACCTGGGAGGAGCGCATCGCTGCCCTGAGGAAGCTGACGACGGTGAGGAAGGCTCAGGATGGGGCACGGCTGGTCCCCACTCACCTCTGTCTCAGTTTCCCCACCCTATGTCCTTGCCAGCCACTAACGCCTTTGTCCCCTTCCCTGGCAGTTGGAGCTCCTGGGCGGGCAGTCGCTGCGTGAGGGGCTGGCAGGGGACAGGGTAACACACACCAAGGGTCCCGACTACCGCCTGGACCTGGACGGGGAGCTGGAGGCCGGGTAAGAGACGCTGGTGCTGGGTAAGAGACGCTGGTGCTAGGTAAGGGACACCGGTGCTGTCCCCAGGCACTTGCAGTGACATCTTGGTCAGTGGCAGCTTGTGGCACCCAGGCACCATTTCCAGCATCCCTGCTCTCAAAGAATTAAGGTTTTTTTAGCAATTTACCCTTTCAGAGTAGTAAATGGATGAAGGGGAACAGCAGAGACGAAGGTTGAGCCCTGCCGCGCTGGGGCTTTCATCTGTGGTGGGATTGCGGGTGCTAGGACAGGGATTTTGGGGTGTGACACTCTGCTGGGGACACTGAGCCAGCTGCCTCCCTGCCGCAGGTCTGAGGAGGAGGAGGAAGAAAAGAAGGACACGAGCACACAGGACACCTCTCTGCTCACCACCGATGGACCAGAGCCGGTCAGTTCTCGAGTTTAGCTTTCTCCTTCCCCAGCAGCAAAAAAACCAAAACCAAACAAACAAAAAAAGCATCACCCTGCATGTCCTGCAGCCCCCATCACCATGACCACGCATGCCGACACCTCCCGCACCCCCCCCGCCGTGTTCCTTGCCTTGAGTTGAATAAATGCTGAATGACCCCAAAAAAGGCCGGGCAGTGTCCCTGGGGTGGGTCGAGCACCCCTGCTCCCCACCACCGGGCTGGCACCCATGGGTGCGCCGGTGTCTCTGGGTTGGGGTGGCAGCCAGAGCTGGAGCGTCTGTCCCCAGGCGGGTAGATCTCCGCCACCATCCTCTGCTGTCAACAAGGACCCGTGTGTCCCAGGAGACACCCACGGGGACATGGTGTGGCCCCGGCCACGTGGCACCGGGCTCCCCAAGCACCCTGTCTGGGGAGCAGGGACAGCTCTGTCCCAGCATGGAGGGGACATCGGGCAGAGCTGCCCACAGACACATGGCAAGCGTGCTCCTGGCTGGTGGCCACATCAGCCCCGCGGCGTGTGGCCCTTGGGGAATCATCACCCCATGGGGATGTCACCCTGTGAAGCATCATCACCCCAAGAGGCATCGTCACTGTGTGGGGTATCAGCACCCTGCAAAGCATCATCACCCTTGGGACATTGTCACCCCAAGAGACATCATCACTGTATGAGACATTGTCACCCCACAAGGCATTGTCACCGTCGGGGCATTGTCTCCCTATGGGATTGTCATCCTGCGAGGCATCATCACCCCAAGAGACATCAGTCTATGGGGCATCGTCATCCTGCAAGACATCGTCACCTTGTGGGACGTTATCACCCTGTGGGGCATCGTCACCCTCGGGGTATTGTCACCCCATATGTCTGCCACCTTGTGCTTGATGCCACCCTCTCTGCCACCCCTGCCTGCTCTGCCTGCTTGGGGACAGGAACCCCTTCTGCCTCTTCTACCTGCCTGGGGACACGGGCATCTTCTGGCTCCTTGGGGACAAGATCACTTTTGCCTGCTTGGGGACAGGACCTCCGAGTACCTAATCAGGGACAAGAACATTTCTGCCTGCTTGGGGACACGGGCATCTTCTGGCTCCTTGGGGACTTTGTCCAACTCTGCCTGCTTGGGGACATGAGCATCTTCTGGGTCCTTGGGGACAGGGTCCCTCTCTGCCTGCTTGGGGACACAGCCACTTTCACCTGCTTGGGGACACAATCCTTCTCTGCCTGCCTGCTCGAGGACATGGCCACCTCCCGGCTGCCAGGGACAGTGTCCCTCCTCCTGTCCCTCTCGGCAGGAGCTCCGCATGGTGCCGGCAGACACAGCAGCATGGGGCTGGGGACATCCCTGGCTGCAGGAGGAGGGGACAGCCACCCCAACTCCCCTGTGGTGCCTCTCGCGGGGTCACTGTCACCGAGCGCTGCGGGTGACCCACCCCTTGCTGACGCCCACCGCCGGGCCACCAGTGTGGGGACCGTCAGCCCCGGCTGGGGACACAGATCTGCGTGTGGGGAAGGGACGGGACCCCAGGATGTGGCTTTGGGCAGTGACACCGGGGCGTAACATGGCTGTTGCTTTGCGGCAGCCGGCACAGACGTTGGGCGATGAGGAACCGGTGTCACCACGGCCACCGCGGGAGGAGCCGGAGGAGCCGGCCACGCTGCCGGCCCGTTCCTGCGGCGTCCAGCTCGAGGGCTACCTGGGCCGCAAGCACGACCTGGAGGCGGCCACCAAACGGGCGTCCAACCGGTAGGCATGGTGACGGCGGCGGCGGTGGCGGCGTGGGGGACGCACGGGGGTGACGGGGCCGCTGCGGTTGGTGGCAGGTCCTGGAGCACGCGGTACTGCGTCCTGCGCGGCGGCCAGCTCGCCTTCTTCAAGGATGCCAAGAGCCGGGCGCTGGGGCTGCCGTGCCATGGCGAGGAGCCCCTGGGGCTGCGGGACGCGCTGTGCGAGGTGGCCCTGGGCTACAAGAAGAAGAAGCACGTCTTCAAGCTCAGGTGAGGTCACGGCGCGGCACCGGGTGATGTGGCACGGGGTGGCACGCGCCTCAGCGGCACCTGCGCTCTGTCCCCAGGCTCAGCAACGGCAGCGAGTGGCTCTTCCATGGCAAGGATGAGGTGAGGGACGTCCCAGGGGGACATGGCAGGGCTGGAGGTGCACAGGGGACAGAAGGGACCGGGGGAACCCAGAGTGGCGCCCAGGGGGACAGAGCATGGCTGGTGGTGACCAGGGGACACAGGGTGGCTAGAGATGCCCAGGGGGACACCGAGGGGACAAGTGGTGCCCGGGGGGACAGGGCAGCGCTGGAGATGCCCAGGGGACAGAGGGGGCCAGGGGAACCCAGGATGGTGCCCAGGGGGACACAGGGTGGCCAGTGGTGCCCAAGGGGACAGAGGGTGGCTGGTGGTTTGCAGGGGACACAGAGGGGACTAACAGTGCCCAGGGGGATGCAGGGTGGCCAGTGGGGACATGGGGTGGCCAGAGATGCACAGGGGGACACAGAGGGGACAAGTGCTGCCCAAGGGGATGCAGGGTGGCTGGTGATGCCGAGGGGACATGGGGGTTGACCAAAGATGTCCAGGGAGACAGAGGGTGGCTGGTGGTCCCCAGGGAACACTGGTGGTCCCCAGGGGGCATGGGGGTGGCCAAAGATGCCCAGGGGGGACACAGGATGACCCATAGTGCCCAGTGGCACACAGGGTGGCTGCAGAAGTTGTGGGGCAGCTGCCATCACCCAGGGGGGACGGGGTGGCCGGGAAGGTGATGGGGGTACCGTGGGAGCCCCCCCTTAGCCTGTCCCCGTCCCTGTCCCCATCCCCGTCCCTGTCCCCGCAGGAGGAGCTGCAGGCCTGGCTGCAGGGGCTGAGCGCGGCAATAACCGAGTGCCGGAGCGGGTGGGGAAAGGCGCAGAGCCTCCCGCTGCCACCCCCGGCCCCCCCTGAGCCCCTTCTGCCCCGCAAGGACAAGGAGAAACGGTTCAGCTTCTTCCCAAAAAAGAAGTAACCCCCCGCGAGGTGGGGGACCTGTCACACCGGTGGTGTCCGCAGCCACGTGTGCGGAGGGACCCGTGTGTGCACGTCTATAGGGACAGCTGGATCTACAGGGGCCGGTGCCGTATGGGCACACGGACTCGTGGGTGCACACTTGTGTGTACATACAGCGGCACATATAGGAGCGTGCGCACTCCCTGTACGCCGGACCCATGCCCCTGTGCACATGTGCGTGTATATATATATATTTGTATTTATATATATACATCCTTTTCCATGCTTCAGGGTAGGCACATGCCTCTGTGGAGGTGAACACGGGTGTACACGGATGTCCCTGTGTGCACACGCGTGTGCAAGGGGGGTGTGCACCCAGGGGTGTCCCCACACGTGGGGGGGTGCAGCAGCCCCATGCACACATGTCCCCACCCACACACGTGTCCCCCCACACACACACGTGCACAGGCGTGTCCCCGCATGCAGGTGCACCCCCCCTCTGCACGCACGGCCACGGGTGTGCATGCCCCCCACGCATGCATGTCCCCCCCCCCAAGCACCCACCCAGGGGTCTGCTGTGGGTGCCCTCCCCAAAGCCATAAGCCCCCCACAGCGTGTGGGTGCAGAGGGGGCACCCCCAGCCTCCGTGGGCACCAACCAAAGAGCGTCGTCCCACCCCCCCTCGCCCGCACCCACCACCGCGTGCCCCCACCGCGGCGGGGGACTCCCCCCTGCACCCCATGGCCAGGGGGAGCGCGGGCGACCAGAGAGGAACTTTTGGTTCAGTTTGGGGTTTTTTTTCTAATAAAGATGTGAAAGAGAGGTGGGCGCAGTGCTGGGCGCCAAGGGGGCGCAGGGTGCACCTGCGGGCTGGGGGGCCGTGGGGAGCCCTGCTTCCAGGTAAGTCGAGGGGCCCCAGGGTGCCCCTTTTCCTGGGCAGGCTGAGGATCCCCAGGGTGCTCCTTCTCCCAAGCAACTTGGGGGTCTGGAAGGTGCCCCCTTTTTCCAGGTAAGCTGAAAGTCGCCAGGGTGTTCCTTCTCCTGGGAGTGCCCCTTCTCCTGGGCAAGTTGGGGGGTCCACAGGGTGCCCCTCCTTCCAGGTAGGCTGGAGATCCACAGGGCGTTCCTCCTGGGTGAGCTGGGCGTCCACAGGGTGCCCCTTCTCGCAGCAAGTTTTGGGGTCCATGGGGTGCCCCTTTTCCCAGGTAGGCTGCAAGTCCCCAGGATGCCCCTTCTCCTGGGGGTGCCCCTTTTCCTGGTAAGTTTTGGGGTCCATGCATTGTCCCTTTTTCTAGGTAGGCTGGAGCTTCACATGCTGCCCCTTCTCCTGGGCAGACTGGGGGTCCGGGAGTGCTTCCACCCTGGGGGGGTCCACGGGACGCTCCTCCTCCTCCTCACCCACCCTAGCTGGCAGCGTCCAGGGTCTGGAATTTCTGCCGCAGGTCCCTGACGAGGCCGTGGCGAGGGGGCTGCTCGGGCGGCTCGGCGGCGTCGGGGGGCTGGGGGCAGCGCCGCCGGTATTCCTCGGACGCCTGGTAGGCTTTGCAGCGCTCCACCACCGCTTTCAAGCAGATCTTCTCCCGGGTGGTGGGTGAGCGGATCTGGACGTAAGTGGGGGGCTCGGGGGGGGCCGGTAACCGCTCCAGGACCAGCACCCGCTGCCCGGGACCCAGGGGGGCCTCAGCCGCCACCCACAGCGCCCCATCGCTGCCGTGTCGTGCCGGTGCCGGACTGGGGGTGCTGGGTCCCCCCCCAGCTTCGGCGCTGCGGCTCCGGCCACCACCACGTTCCTTTTCGGCCGGACGCCCCCCTCGGCACGGCCCCTCAGGCGCCGAGCGGCTGCGGCTCACCGGGGGCGGCCGGGGGGCACCAAAACGGGCGCGAAGCTCCCGAACGTCGGGCCAGGCAAAGGGCTCGGGGCTGGAGGGGCTGTGGGGAGCAGCTGGGGAGGGGGGCACCGCCAGCCCCCCATCTCGTGGCGTGGCCAGTGCAGGGGTGCGGGGACACGGGTCCCCCGCCTCGTCCGGCTGCAGCGGGGCACAGCGGGTGCCGGCGCGGCGGCTCTTGATGCGGAGGCTGTATTGCCGTGCCAGCTGGTACACTTTGGTGCCGGGGTGCGGGGGGGTCAGCAGCACCTGGGGGGGGGTCCCCGCGTCCGTGGTCCCCGCGTCTGTGGTCCCCACGTCGTCCTCCTCCAGGATGAGCAGCGGCTCGGGGGGCTGCACCCCATTTTCCTGGCACAGCTGCTCTGGTGACACTATGGGTGACGCCGCGGGCTCCAGCGGTGATGCCGCGGGCTCTGCCGGCTGGGTGCGGGGCTCAGGGCTCGCCGGGGGCCGGGGGAGGCCATTCAGGCGGGACACGGAGCTTCGCACCAGCCCCTTGGGGATGAAACTGAGGCTCTCGCGGCGGTGGACACTGAAGCCGCCGTCCCCGCGCTCGGCGTGACCGTAGTAGCTCTTGATCTTGTCGAGGAGCAGCCGGTCGCGGCTGGAGAGCAGCGATTCCCGGCGGGCTCCAGCCAGGGGCTCGGGTGAGGGGACAGAGCTGCGGGACCCCCCGGGCTCCGCGGTGTCGATGTGGGGGACGCCGTCCAGGCTGAGGGTGCTGCCGCTGCGGCTGGCCAGCCGCCCCCCCGGTCCCTCCAGCGCCAGGCTGCTGCGGCGGGACAAGCTGCCCCCAAAGCGCTCGGCGATGACGCTGGCCTGGTCCAGCACCGAGGGTGGCAGGATGCTGCCGGCGGCTCCATCGTCTTCATCCTCCTCCTCCTCCTCGCTGCTCAGCCCCTGCAAATCCTCCGCCACCGCGCGCTCTGGCTCACTCTCCCTGCTGGTCCCCGTTGGGGACGGGGTTTTGGGTGTCCCCGGCCTCTCGGGGTGCTCCCCGGTGCTGCCAGCCTGCAGGTGGGTGCTGGGTCCCTCAGGACCCCCCAGGGGGGACGCTGGGGCCACACTGGCCTTCTCACAGGTCCCCCCGGGCCCCCAGCTGCTTGGCCGCTTGGGTCCCTCTGGTGCCGGGAGGTGTCCCCCAGTCTGCATGAGAGCAAAATGTGGGGGGTCACGGGCTGTCGGGGGACCCCCAGCTGCTTCCAGCAGGACCCCCCACAGCCGAAGATCTTGCGGCAACGAGGGGTGCCTCAAAAGTGATGTGGGGTACCCCAGGAGTGATGTAGGGTGCCCCAGAATTCATGTGGGGTTCCCTGGGAGTGATGTGGGGTGCCCCAAAGCAATGTGGGGTGCCCCGTGTAGCACTATGCAGTGGGTGCCCTCCCGGGGGGCTGAGGAGGGTACCTGCTCCTCCTGGGGTTCCACTGGCACATCCCCAGACTGCTCCTCCTGGTAGCCCTTGCCCAAAGCCTCCTCTTCTTCCTCCTCCTCCTCTTCCTCCTCCACCATATCCTCAGCTACTGCCCAGGCTCTGGGGTGCTGGGGGGGCTCCCCCACTTCCAGGAGAGCCCCATCGCTGCCAGCGTGCTGCTCGGAGGGGGAGCGCTGGGCTCAGTGCCCCGTGTCCCCCCCGGCAAACTGCGTGCCAGGGCTGGGGGACACCGGGCACCCCAACCCCCCTGCGCCCCAGTTTTACCTTGAGCCCTGCAAGCCAGGAAAGAGAAACATGGAGGTTAGTGGGGGCGGCAGCCAAAATGCCAGCCCTCCAGCCCCTGTTGCCCCTCCACTTGCCCCCCTGGCGCCAGCGGCCGTGCCGGCTCACCTTGCTCGCCCAGCTGCCGCAGAATCTGCTTGGCAGGCTCTGTGGGGAGAATGTGGGCATCCAAATCGGGTGACGGTGGCATTGTCCCCATGTCCCCCAGCCCATCCCCAGCTCCAACAGCATCCCCAGCCCCACCCGGTCCCCACCGCCATCCGTACCCGACTGCCTGCGCCCCGTGTGCCCGTGCAGCCGGTCCGGCAGTGTCTCAGCACGGTCCCGGTGCTGGAAGGGCTCTGCGGGGACAGGGGACACCCGTCAGCACTGGCACCCGGTGCTCACCGTCCCTATGGGCATTGGTGCCACCCTGCCACGGTTTTGTCCCAGGGAGGGGACAGTGGTGGTGGGGACACCGGGGATACGTGGCTCTCACCAGACTGGCGGCGGCCCTGGCGCGGCTCGGCGGCGTCGCCCAGGGGCTGGCAGGACCAGCTCTTCTTCAGGTGCTCGGGGCTGCAGCGGGGCAGGCGCGGCGGGTCTGCGGGGCACGGGGGGGTGACGCTGGGGGATGGAGGGGACAGGCGAGGGCAGGGAGGGGACTGCGAGGTGCTGGCGGCACTCACAGAACAAGTCCATCTCCAGGATGGCTTCCTTGGCCTGGGGTGGAGAGAGATGGAGGGTGAAGTTGGGGTGCAGCCACTCTCCCCTTGCTGTGCGGGGGTGACCCCCGTGCCAGCGTGGTGCCCGTCCCCCCACCCTCACCTTCTGGGGGATGATGGCGTGGTGGTTCTCCAGGATGAGCCGCTTGATGTGGTGGGTCCACAAGCGCTTCTCCTCCACGCTCTTCGCCTGGATGGGGGAGAGGGAGGGCGGTGGGGTCGCGCAGAGGGGTCCCTGGGGTGCCCCCTAGCCCCATTATCCTCTTACCTGCAGGCTGTGCTGCTGCTTGCCGTGCTTGTAGTGAGCCAGGCTGAAGCAGAGCGAGTCCCGCGTGCTCTCGATCAGCATCAGCGAAGAGCACTGCGGGGAGAGGCCAGCGGCCGTCAGCCCCTTGTCCCCGGCACCCCCCGGATCCCCATCCCCAGCATCCCCTGGGTCCCCCATCCCCAGCACCCCCCAGGTCTCCATCCCCAGCACCCACCGGGATGTGGCTCTTGTAGATGTAATGATCACCACGGCGCTTGGTGATGAGGAGGGTCTTGTCGAAGAGGAAGACGGCGCGCTCGTGGCGCACCCGCTGCATGCGGAAGGTGCCCTCCAGCACCAGCTCCCCGTAACTGGTCAGGTCCGGCCCCTTCCAGCCCAGCAGCAGCGACTGGATCTCCTGCGCGGGGTCCCCGGGGGACGGGGGGGTGCGTCAGGCCACCCATTGCCACCACAGCGTCCACCCGGTGCCACCTGGGGCCACCCACCTGCTGCCGGATGGCGTGCTCATGCTTGCGCTTCATGTCGTTGATGTACCAGGCGACGCAGGTCATGGTGTCGATGGCCTCCAGCACCACCTCGTAGTCATCCCCCGACTTGTGCTCAAAGTGTTTGGCGATCTCCTGCCGGCAAAGGACACGGCGTCAGGGCTATGCCAGGGGAGATGCGGTGGCCAGTGCCAGGTGTGTGCCATGCTGGGGGACCGGGATGTGCCAGGGAAGGGCGATGGTGCCATGAGCTCGCACCACGCCGGGTGACCAGCCTGCGCCAGGGAAATGTGCCACGCCAGGTGCCCAGACTGTGCCAGGTGCCAGTGCCGCACCAGCTGGCCGAACTCACACCCTGCCACATCCCCGTGCCACACCAGGCACCCAGACCCTACTAGGTGCCAGTACCTTGCCAGGTGCCCGTGCCACGTGCCCCCACCATGCCGTGTGCCGGCTCACCTGGAGCAGCAGGTGGTACTTGAGGATCCTCTGGACGGGCTTGAGCAGGTAGGCGCCGAGGGGCAGCGCGTGCCGCAGCCGCTCCTGGCACTCGCGCAGGAACCGCGCCTGGGCTTTGCTCCTCATGCACTCGGCCAGCGCTGCCACCGAGCTGTGGGCACAGTGCGGCTCAGCCCCCTGCCCGTCCCCCTGCCCGTCCCCCTGCCCACCCATGCCCCCCTACTCACCTAGGGTAGTTGTTGCAGTACTGGGTGTAGATGGCAAATTCCTGGCTCTGCAAGAAGGGGGAGTGAGGTGAGAGCCCTGTGCCTCCCCAGTGTCACCCGGTGCCTCCCCAGTGTCCCCCCACCGTGCCCACCCTTACCCGGGTGACGAAGCAGACGGCCACAGCCACGGGGTCGCTGGCACAACTCTCCAGGTTTTGCAGCAGATTGCTAAGGGGGGACAGAGGGGACGGGGTGACAGGAGCCGCGGGACAGGGTGGCAGCGGCTGTGCCCCCCCCAGCGGCACCGGGAGCACCCACCTGCTGAGCTCGTAGATGTCCTCAATGTTGCCAAAAAGCGCGCTGACCTGCTCTGGCCGCAGCACCGGCTCCTCCGCGTCGATGATCTTGCCCAGGTAACCCTGCACGGCAGCGGCGGTTGGCACCGGTGCCACCAGCTGGCCCCCCACGCCCCGCCCTGGGGTGTCCCCCCCAGCACTCACCTCCACGATGCTGCGCAGGTCGCGGGCGTAGGTGCGCTCCGACTCCACGATCTCCAGCACCACCCGCCCCAGGTAACTGGGCTCAGCCCCGGGGCCACCGAAAGGTGCCAGGGGGTGCCCACCGTGGTTAACTGGCCACCCGCCCGGGGTTGCGTTGTTGTTGGTGTTGTGCAGCCCCTCGGCCCAGGGCTCGGCCCCCCCGCCGGCCGGCTCCTCCATGGCACAGCCAGGCTGCAGCACCGGGCTCACGGCAGGGCGCTGCGGGACGGCGGGCACCGGCATGCCAGCATCCCCTGGCACCGGTGGGGCACAGGGCAGGTCTGGGGGGGGAGAGGGGCACAGTTAGGGGGTGTGGAGACCCCCCGAGGTCTGGGGGTGCCAAGGGAGGGTCACACCCCCGCCATGGTAGAACAGCCCCTGGGGTTGACCTGATGGCTGAACCCTCCAGGCTGGCGGTGCCAGCATCCCCTAACCCCAAAAATCCCCGGCCATGGATCAGCCAAGGTGGGATAGAGCCCAGCCGGATCCTGGCACAGCCCACCCAGGCCTCCTGCCCATCAAGGCCCTGAGATTTGGGGGTTCGCTCCCCCCTTACCCCGGGTGAGGTGCCCCAGGAGCCAGGTGCTACACTCCCGGAGGACGAGGTGTCCCGGTGGGACCTGTGCCATCACCACATCGAGTCCCAACCCGCCGGCACCCTGTGCCGGGGCCGTGCGTCACCACCGCGCCCAGGGGACACCTTTCTGGTGAGCTCAGCAACGGCTCGCCCTTCCGGACCGCTGGCCGCTCCCCCACAGCACCAGGATCCTCCTGTGCCACCGAAACCGCTCGGTGCCACCAACTCGGTTGGGGCACCTGAAAACCAGTTGCCAGCGGCAAAGCGTGCCGGAGCGGCGAGGGCTCACTGCCGTGCTTTTTGGCAGAGGGACATTTTGTGGCAGGGCACCGAGCCGGCTCACCCCAGCAGGCGGGTGGCCCTGGGGACGGTGACCTTCAGCCAGGCCACGTGCCGGCGGCGCGGCCGCCCGAGCCCCCCGGCACTGGGGGCGCTGGCACCGAACCGGTCAGGCTGGTTCCCGCCAGCTCCTCCCCGCAGCCGCCGTGCCGCATGGCCGCCATCCCGCCACCGCCCTCCCCGCCGCTTTCCCGCGCCAGCCAGGAGCCCCCCAAAAACCCACCACAGTGCCCCCAAAGCGAGGTCCAGCCCCACAGCCCCAGGCTGTGCCACAGCCCGGGCCCCCAGGTGCCAGCACCCTCTTGGCACCCCGGCTCTGGATGATTTGGGGAGCAGCGCCCCCAAACCCCAAATCTTTCAGCCTTGCTCTGGCCCCACGGCCACCTCAGACAACGGGGACACAACCCCATGGGCACTCTGGTACCAAGGGGGCACCCAGTCCCACGGGCAGCCCGTCCTGCCGGGGACACCGGGGCCAGCAGACCCTGAGCATCACCCCCCTGCAGAGTCCAACCCCCATCCCCACCCAGGAGGGGACAAGGGGGGACACTTGCGTGGCACTGGGGGGATAGGTAGGGGCACAGCTGCCCCATGGCCGCCATGGGGGGACGGCTCCCTGGTGCTCACGGGGGGTCCCCCACGTGATGCCCCATGGCCAGGGATTTGCGGCCACCGCAGCTCGTCCCCAACGGCCGCCCCCGGCCGCCCTAATCCGCTCAGCGTGCCGGGATTACGGCGCCAGCCCCACGTCACAGGGACGGCGGCCACTCGCCTTGGCCCCCCGGCCACTGTTGGCGCCGAGGGGGGTTTATCCTCTTACCCCCTGTGCACCGCAGTGGGCACGCAGCTGGCAGAGCCCCCGGCTCCCACTTGCCACCTCCTCCAGGTGGGGATAAGCCCTGACCGTCACACCCGGGGGAACGGGCTGCTCCCCCTGATCCCCCCAGGCTGGGGGCTGCATGGACCCTGAATGGGGGACAGGAGACGCCCCCAGGATGCTGAGCTGGATGCAGCCCCGAGGTGCTGCAGGCAAGGACACTGGGGGACTGGCTCCAGCACAGTGGGTTCCCAAAACTCCCCAGCCAGGGGAAACTGAGGCAGGGGCTGGGGTTGTGCTGAGCCACCAGTGCCAGCACAACGGAGGTGGAATTTTCTTTCCACCACAGGATCGCCAGCCCTGCTGCACATTCCTGCGCGGGAGACGGGGCACAAGGCACAGCCCACAGTGCTTTCCCAGGGCCATGGCACAGCACGCCGGGAGAGGAGAGGGCGGGCAGGCTGGGGGTGCCGGGTCGGGCAGCGGGCCGAGCGGGGCCGGAGGAGAGCCAGCCCGGCGGAGCCATATAAGGGAAGGCGGTTCACCATTTCCAGGCATTTTCCAGGATCCCAGCGGCCCTGGGAGCGGGGAAGGTCGCTGCCGGCTCCAGTCCAGCTGCCATGGCGCGGCCGTCGCTCCCAGCCCCGGCTGGCACCGCCAGCGCCCAGAGGGCACAAGCCGGGTGCTGGCACTCCTGCCCACGGCATCGCGGTGCCACAGGTGGTCCAGCACCATGGGGGTGTCCGCACCACGGTGGCTGTGACACCATGCCCGGATGGGACCAGAGCCCACACCAGCAGTGCCGCAATCCCAGGACACGGTGGCATTGACTCTGCGGGGCTGCCAAAGCCTCTTAGTGCCCGGCGCCCGTGGCATCCCGCGTGGCGGGCAGACACCTAATCCCACCGGAGGGGCACGGGGCACCCCCACCCCACACACAACTGGGGGTCCCGGTGTGGTACCCCCGTCCCAGTTCCCGGCGCACACCTGGGGGTCACCCCATGTGCCGCAGCCTCTGTCCCGCACCCCTGGCTGGGCCTGGGGTCCCCCCAGCCCAGGTGTCTCCCAGCACCCCAGGACCCCCGGTCCCCTGCGCTCCCCTGGGACCTACAGCCCTGCCCCACGGCTCACCAGGATCCTCCTCCCCAACGCTCCCATCAGCACTCACAGGGACCCAGGGATCCTGCCCCACTGGGACCCACCAATCCTGTTCAACGGGGATGCAATGGCTCCCACTCCGCTGGCACCCACAGCACCGGGCACCCCCACGACCCACAGCGCCTGCTCCACCGGGGCCCGCGGCTCCCACGCCGCCACCGGGCGCCACCGGGCACCCCCGGCTCCCGCCCCACCGGGACACACGGCTCCTGCTCCACCGAAATCGACATCTCCCGCCTCACCGGGATCGATATCTCCCTCCCCACGGGGACGCCGGGCGCCGCTCCCGCCGTGTCCCGCGCCCGCCGTGTCCCGCGCCCGCCGTGTCCCGCTCCCGCCGGCGCGCCCCGGCCCCGCGCGCCCCCGTTCCCGCCGCTGCCCGCGCGCCCCGGGCCGGACTCACCGATCGCCGCCGCCGCCGCCGCCCCGGCCCGACCGTGCCCGCAGGAAGCGGCGGGAGAGCCCCGGGGGCGGGGACAGCGACCGCCCCGCCCGGGCCGCCGGGCTGCTCCGGCATCGCCCCGGCCCCCGCCCGCTCCCGGGGCTGCTCCCGGAGCGTCCCGGACACGGTCACGGAACGTCCCGGACGCGGTCCCGGGGCGGTCCCGCAGCAAACCCCGGCGCGGTCCCGGACGCGGTTCCGGCATGAACTCGGTACAGTCCCGGTACGGTCCCGGCACTGCCCCGGTGTGGTCCCGGGCACGGACCTGGTACGGTCCCGGTAGATTCCCGGTATGGTCCCGGTGAGGTCCCGGTAGATTGCCGGCACGGTCCCGGTACGGTCCCGGCGCTATCCCGGGGCTCACGGAGACACGATGTAGGGGGAGCCCACACCCAGCGGGGCACCCCGTGGGATCCCATTCCGAAGGGACACGGGCATCCCGGTGGGTCCCTGCCCCACGGGTCCCCACCGAGCGGGCACGTCCCCCGGTGCCGCCGTGGGGTGCTGCCGTGGGGTGCCGCCAGCGACACCCCAGCGGAGACCAGGGCAGCGCGGGTGCCCACGAGTGGGGGGACGCACCGGTGTCCCCTCCGGTGTCCCCTCCATCACCGCGTCTGCCCTTTCCCTCGCCCGGCTCTGTCCCCAGCCTGGCCGGGCTGGCACCCGCTCCCCACGGGTCCTACAGCAGCCCGGGGTGCTCCGAGCCCCCCAAATAAAGCCGGGGGGCAGCTGGACCCCTGCCCCACGTGTGGCACTCCGTGGCACCTGCGGCCACCAGAATAGGGCCATTCTGCGGCGGGTGACCGGGCTCCTTGTGCCGCCGTCACCGGGCACCCGCTGGCCCCGCTCAAAGGCAGGATTGTTTGGGGACAGCCGGCCCGGCCCCCGCTGCCACATGGGGGGGCGGGCGGCATCGCTGGGGTTGGGGGGTCCCCGCCGCCCTCGCCGGGCCGCCAACACGTGCTGTGGCAGCAGCCGGGGTGCGGGAGCAGCCGGTGCCGGTGGCTGACGCGGTGGGTGCCGGTGGCGCGGGTGGCAGCACCCGGGGAGCCCCGGGGTGTTGGGTGCTGCCCTGGGGGGGACAGCGGGTGCTCCGCCCCCCTGACCCAGAGCCTGCGCCGTGCCCCGTGTCCCTGTCCCTCTCCCCAACCTCCTCTCCGCAGATCCTCCCCCCAGACCCCTCTCTCCGGACGCTCTCCCCTGTCCCTCTCAGATCTCCTGTCCCCAAACCTTCTCCACTTCGTTGCCCCCTCCCCAGACCCTCTATCCCCATACACCCTTCCCGAACCCTCTCCTCAACCCCGCTCCCCTTCCCCTCTCCCCAAACCCCGCCACCCCCAGATCCCCTCCCCATTCCCCTCTCTCAGGACCCTTTCCCCAGACTCCCTGTCCCCATAGCCCCACTTCCCACTCCTCTCCCCAGTCCTCCTCCTTCCTCTTCTCCCCAGACTCCCTCTCCCCAGATCCCCTCCCTACACCCCTCTTCCAACAGCCCTCTCCCCAAATCCGTCTCCCTAAATCCCCTTCCTCAAACCTCCTCCCCACCACCCCCCCAGACCCCTCTCCCCAGGCTCCCCTCTCCCCGGGCCCTCTCCCTGTCCCCATGGCCCCCCTTCTGACCCCTCTCCCCAGTCCTCCTCCTTCCCCTTCTCCCCAGACTCCCTCTCCCCAAATCCCCCTCCCTAAATCCCCTTCCCCAAACCTCCTCCCCAACTCCCCCCCCACCCCTTGCCCCTCACTTCACCCGCCCGCCCACCAGGGGGCGCCGCAACGCTCCGCCCCCCCCGCTCAGCCCCGCCCCTCCCGTCACCCCTCGCGCCGCCCTTCCCGTGATGCCCCGCGCGGGCGAGGCGGGAAGGCGGCCCCGGCAAGATGGCGGCGGGGCTGGCGGAGCGGAGCTGCCTGGAGCTGAGCGCGGCCGCTCGGGGCCCGGCCCGCCGGCCTCGGGACCTGCTTTTTAACCCCCCGGGAACGCTCCCGCTCCCCGTCGGGCGCTACGGGGACAGCGCGGGTGGGTTTTGCTACCAGGAGAGCGCTCAGCTCGCCGCCGCCACCCGGAACCGCTTCGTGAGGTGGTGAGTGCGGGACAGGCCCGGGGGACCCCCCTCCTTGGACCTGCCTCTTGAGGAGGAGCTGCTAAATTAACGTACACTGTGATTAACTTACAGAAGACTTACCCGTTATTAGCCAATTGACATGAGATAAATGCTTTCCGACCACCTGCAAAACCAGGGGATATTTTTCAAGTTTTAGATCCTTCTGCATGACAAGAGGGAGGCAGAAGATTCAGTAACACATTGTTTAGAAGCAGAGCGCTTAGTTTATATGTAACTAATAATTGATAGGTGTATTGTGAGTAAGAAACTAAACAATTATAGCTAACATCATCGATGATTTCTTAGTATAGATGTATGTCAAAATTTTCAAAAATTGTGATGCATATGTAATAATTATGTGAATACAAGCAACGCAACAGCATCCAGTGTTTGGAGCACTGATGGAGGATGATCCCCAGCGCTGATAAAATAAAGAATGCCGCCTAACAGTAGAATTGACTCTGCTGTTAAGTTTATTGCTTTGTTTCGCTCTCCCCCCGTTGCCCGTGCCCACCATCCTCACGCTTCCCCCGGTCTCTCCCCTCAGGACCACGTCGGGCGACACGGTGGAGCTGGTGGAGGAATCGCTGGATGTGAACCTGCTGAACAACGCCGTGCGGCTCCGCATCCAGGGCTGCCCGCTCCTGCCGGGCGGCGTGCACCTCTGCGAAGTGCAGAGCCACCTGGTCGTCCTGCTGGTCACCGCGCAGACGGTGCATCGGCTGCTCCTGCCGCATCCCGCCCGCCTGTACCGCAGCGTGAGTACCGGGCTGGCCGTGTGGCACGGCCAGAATTAATTCTGGCAGCTACCTGCCTCACTCCTGCCCGTCAGGAGCCCCCAGTGAAGCTGCTGAGTGTGTTGTGAAATAGTAAAACCTTTGCTGTGCTTCTCAACATGAGCACAAAGTGCTGCTTCCCGCCTGTACCACTTTTGGCCATCAGAGGGTTAATTTTGGCTATGACAGGGTTAATTTTGGCCATTACAGAGCTACTTTTTGTTGGGATGGGGTTAGTTTGTGTCGTGGTAGCTTCTGTGGTACTGTGTTTTGGATTTGTGACCAAAACAATGTTGATAACAGGCTAATAGTTGAGCGTTTGCTGAGCAGTGTTTGCGCAGCCTCAAGGCTTCCTCTCTTTCACACTCTGAATAGATTTGGCGGTGAGCAGCAGTTTGGGAGGGGGCAGAACTAACCAAAGGGATATTCCATGTATTTCCATATAACATCCTCAGCATTAAGAGAGAAAAGAGAGTTTTTGTTGGGTGGTTTGCAATCGTTTGCTCAGGAACTGACTGGGTGTCAGTTTATCTAGCCTTCATGTCCCTTATCTTGTTATCTTCTCTCTTCTTCTGCTTGTCCTTCACTTATTAAGCACTTATTTTCTTTTTTTTTCTTGACTCCTAAGTTTTCTCGCTTTTATTCTCCCTTTCCTCTCCCTCATCCCACCTGGGAGGTGGTGAGCGAGCAGCCACGTGCTGCTGGGTTAACCCCCAACACCGCCCTGTCACGGGGCTTCACACCAACCCTGTCACTGCCGTCGTGTGGCTGTAGAAACAGCAGAGTTGAGCTGCTGAATACAAAGCTTTGCTTTTCCTGAGCCCTTTCTGTTTGGGCTGGACTTTTTTTCCCTGCTGAGCAAACTACAGACTGGTTTTGACTGGGTCGGAGTTGGTTTTCTTCACAGCAGCTCATTGTGTGGTGGATTTGTGACCAAAACAGGTTTGACCAATTTGCGACCGATCTGTTTTGTAGCTCTGGGGATTTGTACCCCGAGCTAGAACCCTCTGGTATTTCCAGAGGCACAGAGCTGGACCCTGTCAGCCTCTCGAGTTCTGTAGAAAACTCTGCACTTTACCTTCTTGCTTTCCAAACTTTTCTGGTTAAATTTCTTTATAGATCTTATAAACTGTTAAGCCCCGAGTCCTCAGATTCTTGGCCCGATCCAGTTCATCGGTGCGGGGTGGTTCTCTCTGTGGAAGTGAAAAGTGCTGGGAAAAGCGGTCGGATGGGGAAAGCGAGCCGGAAATCTGCCGCTTTGTTTGGCACTGGATGTGCTCGGCACACGGAGGAGGCAGAGGCCATGCACATCAGACTGGCAGTGTTTGCCCCAAAGCTGGGGGTGGTTCAGATTTGTGAGTCGGGCTCCCATTTTGATAAAAGTCGGTGACATAGCCCAAAATGAGGTGGGACGTGACTCTGCCGGCAGTCCTGGGGCCCACTCCTGTGACAGTGGGGACGAAGTACCTTTGGGAGGTGGGGACTGAGGGCTGCAGAGGGAGGCCTGGCTGTGTTTGTAACTCATTCACTATATGCAGCAAGGTATAGAATCTTTATTTCACGTGGAAGATGGATCTTATGCCAAATTTACATCACATTTACCCACTTACTGTCCTTTTTTTTCACTCGTGTCTGCTTCTGGTGTGTCTTGCCAGGTCCTTTTCTCTCTTGGAGAGCTGATCTCTTGCTTTTAGGATTCCAGGCAGCTTTACAAGGGCTGACGCTGTGTTGTGGCAGAGCTGCTCTGCACAGGGCTTATTACCAGCGTTTTGCTATGAGCTGAAGCAGCTGCCGGACCGCGAGACTCTTTGGGGCTGTTACAGCATATGAGGGCGAGAGTGAGCAAGCGTTCTGCTAGGAAATCCTAGGTTTTTAAATCCCTTTCTTATCTGCTCTTAAAGAGCCGTGGTTGTGCGTTAACAAGGGAAATGGGAGTGGTAGTGGTGAGAGTTCTTACTGGAAAAATAATTTTTATCAAGTAGCAGCATTGCAGTTACCATTCCACAGGTATCTGTCTGTCTGTTTTTTTCTGTGTGCTCAGGATTTTTACTCTCTGCCGTTTCCCTCCTCCAGGAGCTGATCACAGAGAGCCAAATCCAGTCCGTGTTTACAGATATTGGCAAAGTCAACTTCCGAGATCCCTCCAATTACTGTGTGATTCCTAGCGTGCCGGGCCTGGCGTCCAATTCGGTGGCGTCGGCGGCGTGGCTCAGCAGTGAGGGGGATGCTCTCTTTGCTCTGCCCTCGGCTTTGGGAGGGATCTTCGTCCTCAAGCTGCCTCCTCACGATGCGCCTGGTAAGGAGCAGGAATAAACTGTGAAACGCTCCTCTCCTTGCTTTGATCTTTACTTCGGTTTGATTTTCGGCGTGTGTCATGGAAATTTAATCCGCACGCATGCAAAAGCTCTTTTATATCGTGTCTGTAAGCCCCTTGCTGGTGGCGGTAATTATTTTGTTAATGAGCACTCAGTATATTTCTTAATATCACTTTTATTTTACAAGGGACGGTTTCAGTTGTGGAATTGAAACAGAGCTCAGTGATGCAGCGTTTCCTTACTGGCTGGATGCCAACTGCCATCAGGTTAGTGTCTGGTGACCAATAAGGAACAAATTTTGTCCTTTTTTAATTCCCTCACCTATGAGTTTCTTGGTAGAATCAAAGACGGGCAAATCAGTGTCTATAAATACTCTGCCAAAAAAGTTAAGTGGGTCACAGGCCCTATCACAGTGCGGAAGTTGGGACACAAATGCTGGATTAGTTCATCTTAACGATGTCCCGCTGATTCTGCGTGTCTGTGTCTCCAAACATGTTCTGTCTGGTAATTGGCCTCCAAGGATTTGCCCAGGATATGGCTCACGGCCAGCACAGATTAAGGATTACAACAGTTGCATGTTCTTGCCCTTGTTCTGAAATGTCGGGCTCGTTCCTGACTGGCAGAGGTGACGTGGGGGTGACAGGGACACTCTGTCTGCAGACAGAGCTCAGTGTTGGACCGTAATCGTTACCAAATTCTAGGCCCTGTTACTTGGAAATGGGATCAAGTCCCCTCAGGCCCTCAATTATTTCAATTTGATGATTTTGGGGGCTGATAAAACCCCTGCTTCCTTCCAGATCCTTAACATGCGTTCTGCTGGGGCTGGAGAAGCTGGGGATGCCCTTCAGCGGGTGAAGAACTGGGCGTTACTGGTGTGATGGGCTCCTCTGTGCCTGGGACACTGATCAGCACCGTCCTGCAACGCTGCTCTCTCCTCTCTGTCTCCCGCCACTGATTTGTTTTTAATTTATGTTAGAAACCCTGTGCCTTGGATCTATGTGTGAGCTTTGATTTTCTTTCAAGCTGTTGAAACAAACCCTGTCTTTTCAGAGGTGACTGCGGCCCGTCCGACCTGCCTGTCAGCCTCTCTGTCCACTGCCTTGATCACGACGCCTTTCTCTTTGCTCTCTGCCAGGACCATAAGCTGCGGATGTGGTCCTATAAGGTGAGCGAGGCCTGGATTTGGGGGAGCAGCATCTCCCATCACCACTCGGGTGACAGTCTGAGGCTTAAGAAACGACGGCTGGGTAGCTGGCGTAGATTTGAGCTGTTTAATTGTCACTGAGTCATCTTCTGCATGCTGGGATTTAGGGTAATTTGTGAGAACTGTTGTGGCGTGTGTTTGCAGCCACATGTTTGGGAAGCGGGTGGGTTTTCTTTCCAGCAAAGCCTTGTGCGCAGAGCAAGAGGCAGCGTGAGGTTTATTTACAAACGCACTGAGTGCTCTGAGGGCCCAGGAGGCACAGCAAATGGATTTTCTGCTGCTTTAGCCGTAATAAGGGTGTCTTTGTAACATGGCTCCTTGTCAACAAGAAGTTAATAAAAGCTTCTGCTCACCACATGCCGCTTGCTCCAGATACCGGTGCCAAAGCAAATGGAGCAGGACAACTGCTTTCACGGCTCATCTGCGCTGGAATGCGTGTGGTTGGGAGGGAGGGGAAGGTTTATCGTACGTGCCTGGGCCCCAAGAGCCCGTGTGCTGGGTTGGGAGAGGGCACAGGTGAGACGGGGAAAACGAAACAGCAGCTCAGATGTGTGTACGGACGCTTTACTCACATCTTTTAGGGGAAGATCTGAGGCCAGAAGGGGAAGGACAAATGAGAGGGGCAGTTTCTCAGTCCTGACTCTTTCCTGAGCTACTTCCCTGATAATTTTTATTTCGCGTAGGATCAAATGTGCCTGATGGTCGCGGATCTGCTGGAGTTCGTGCCAGTCAGCAGGGACCTGCGGCTGGCGGCCGGGACGGGACACCGCCTGCGACTGGCTTTCTCGCAGTCCCTGGGGCTGTACCTCGGCGTGTACCTGCACGCGCCCAAGCGAGGGCAGGTACGGAGCGGCGGGGCTTCCATCTTGGTCGGAACACACAGAAAATACATAATTTCTCCTCCGATTTGGGTCTGTAAGGCAAGAAATAGGGAAAAGTTTCACGGCTGACCGTCCGGAGAGAGTAGTATTTTCTGAATAAACATTTTTAGTCTCAAAGCACTGCAAGATGCACGTGCTCGTGCCTTGGGAGTGAGCTCCCTGTGTGACTAAGCTGAGCTCAGTCCTTAGTTTACTTGTTCACCTTCTGTCCTGGCAGGATCCTGAAGGCACGGATGTGCCGTGGGAAAAGGAAAGGTCCAAAAGGAGCTAAAAGCATGGAAATACTGATATTATATTTATGTCGGGCTCCTGGGAGCACGCGGACGCATCACTGCGTTGCCAGACGTTGACTTCTGTAGGACTTCTGTGAATAATAAATTAATAATTTGCTTCTGTGAATAATAAATTTAGCAGGACAGAAAGGACAGCACAGAGCAGGCTCATCTGCTGGACAGCTTACCCTCTCGGTTCTCAGGGGATTCACATCCGGAGCAGAAGCACGTGTCGTGACTTCTGCTGTCCCTCTAGTGCTCTGCTTCCCTGGCAAGAACACGCAGAGCCTGGTTTGTGACAAGTGGCCTGAGGATTTAAGGCTTTTCCACCTCAGTTTCCTTCCCTGCCCACGTCGTGTCGTCACTCACAGTGCCCAGCAGTGGCTGTGGTACTGTTTTTCTGCTGCATTCTTTCAAAAGCTCTAGAAGTCCTTCAGGTTCAGGCAGAGACGAGTGTTCTTTCCGGGAAGGTTGAAGTCAGTGATGTCCCTACGTGGTGCAGCGGGGCAGGTTTTGGCAGGGTGCGCCCTCCTGCCCTCATCCTTTACAGGTCCGGTGACTGTAGCATCAGGGACAGAGAGGGACCAAGAGCTGAGCTGGTTTTCAGTGTCATCGTCCTTTAGCAAATGACTTACGAGCTGTTTTTGTAGTTCTGTGTCTTCCAGCTGGTGAGCACCGAGAGCAACCGCTACAGCCTGGACCACATCTCCTCCCTCTTCTCCTCGCAGGTGAGCGCTGGCGCACCGGGACGAGGAGGGAGTCGCCTCCTGGGAGATCAGAGGCCTGGACTTGTGGGGATTTAACTGTGAATAAATAATTCTTCCCAAAACATGGTTAAATGATATGAGGAGACGTTTTGCTGTTGTTAACTACACACTCTGCTGTACTTGAATTGCTGATAAGAAGGTAAATATGTACTCTCTCTCCCAGGAGACTCTTGTTGACTTTGCCTTAACCTCAGCTGAGATCTGGGCGCTGTGGCACAACGAGGAGAACCAAACCGTTGTGAAATACATCAACTTTGAGCAGTGAGTTTCTGCGCCGAGTCGCTGGTTCCCTCACAGGAGTAACCGCAGGGGCAGCTCCACATCCTGCTCATTAAAAGCACCGATCGAGCTCCTCAACCTTTTTGCTGCCCGAAGTGTGTGGAGATGCAGCAGTACCTAGTGCGGTGTTCAAGTCACATGCACAGCTATGGCTTCCTGCAGTGCAGATTACACAGATTTTTAAGGGTTTTTTTTGGTTCTGCTTTATAATAAAGCTACAGCTCAGCTGCAGGAATGTGAAAAATGTAAGAAGCCAGGCGGCAGGCTTGCTGGGAGTGGAGTCCGCTGCGAGCGTGTTGGAGGGAGGGCTGGGCTTCACCAGCAGCTCCTTCAACACATGGCTGGCTGGTCTCCTCCAAGAAAGATGTTTAGAGGAGACCAGGAATGTGAAATCACCAGCTCTGTCTTTATAGAGCTGAGAGGGCAGGTTTGCTGCCTAACCACACCAGGGAGTTCAGTTCTGGGTAAAAAATGCTGTGAGCCTGCAGGTTTAGGCAGAAGAACCTACCGGTCAGTCTGAGAGTTGCTTGGTGAGCACATGTGATGCGGAGAATGAGGATGAAAATTAAGGATTCCAACCCGTTCTGTTAGCTTGGGGCTGGGGATGCCACTGCGAAGCTTTTCTGTCACCTGTCACTAGTCGAAGCTCCTGTTGCCAGATCCGAGGGGCTGCCGTTGCTGTAAAGTCTGCGACCACTGGTGGAAGTCACAGATTTGGTTCCCGGACATGCTGCGTTGGAGCGTTGCAATGCAAGGCTGATTCTGGCTTTATTTTTCTTGCAGAAATGTTGCGGGCCAGTGGAACCAGGTCTTTGTGCAGCTGCTGCCTGAGGAGGAAGTGACGGTTCGGCACGATCAGGACCCCAGGGTGAGCTGTAAAACAGCAATGAGAAGTAATGGAGCTTCTCTGCCCAGGGGAAGAACATTAAGACAGTTCAAGTGTACAAATTATATTGATAGAGTCTTAGAATTAGTCCAAATTAAAGGGGACAAGCCTTGGCCTCTGTTACCACAGTGCTAAGCGTGTTATGAAACCAGAAATTCAGGGATGAGGAGAATTTAGAGTCAATCAAAGGAGACCCTTAAGACAAGACGGGAATAAAGAAGATCTGGGGTGTGCAGGGAGCCATGTTGGTCACGGGAACTGGGGTTGGAAGGGGAAAGTTTGGAGCAGCGTGTGGGTGTAAACTGAGGCTGGAAAGAAATACAGAGCCAGGGCACGAGTTTGAGAATGGGAGGAAGGACCAGAAGCAGCATCTTAAATGCTCTTTTGATGCACGTTTCCTTAGCTTGCAATCGTTCTCTCTTTGCAGGAAACGTACCTGGAGTATCTCTTCATGCCTGGCCGCTTCACAAACGCCGCCATCCAGAAAGCTTTACAGGTCAGCAAGAGGGCGTTTGATGCGTTCTCTGCTCAGCTTCTCCTTCCCAGCCCTTTAGATGTGAGGCAACAGGATCCCTCGGAGCTCTTGGCAGGCGTCAGTTGGTGTTTGATCATCTGTAGACCTGTCAGTAGGTGCTGAAGCAAGTTAGCGGCTGTTGTGCCGTGCTCCAGCCAGCGTGTGCTGATGGCAGGAGGTAGAATGTGGTTTCTAGAAGGTGTTTTCCCTTCAGACGACAGGCTGCTGAGCTGACTTCTTGTTATCTGCTGTTTTAGCCAGGTGAACAGAGACTTTCTGCTCACCGTAGTGCACTTTCTCAGAACATATCCCCTGAGTTCTGGCTCCTGTAGGACTTTTAAGGGCAGAGCAAGGCAACATGTGGTGCCTTTTTGGGGAAAAATGGAAAAAAATAAGCTACTGCTCTGACTTTGATTCTTGGTGCTGTGACCTTGTGGCATCTTATAGTAAGGTACAGGAGAGCTGCTCTGAAGGTCTGTGCAGCATTTCTTTCCTCACATCCCAATTCTCTGCCTGCCAGGAGGCTTCCTCCATTTGCACAGGAGGAACGAAGCTGGGGTATGTCCATGTACCCCACATTTAGCCACCAGCCGTGATTTTTAACACTTTCATCCCACAAAGTGCTGGATGATATGGTCGTGTGTACATCACTCAGTGCTGCTCAAACCTCGGGGAGGCGGCTCTCTTGGTTTAGAGTAAGAGTTTGCTGTGCTGCTTTTCAGATCTTTTCTCAAGGAACCGAGAGACACGTGGATCTGACATGGGATGAGTTAAAAAAAGAGGTCACCTTGGCTGTGGAAAGTGAGGTGAGGTATTTTATTTCTTCCCCCCACCCCATGTTTTGTTCTTACATTCATTGTATGTATTATGATGGTTCAGCGAAATTGAGATACAAAGCAAACCCAAGCCTTGTTTTGTCCTTTATCTCTCCAAAGGAGTTACGTGATATTTAAAAAATCTTCATCCCTCCTGTCTGTTTTTTCCATTCCCTCTTCTTTTTTTGAGTCTTTTCTTCTTTCTTGGTGTTCTGCTGTCTCTGCTCCCTGGGTGCCACCACCATGCAGAGCTGTTGCTCGTAATTTTAGACACTGCAGGATAATCCGCTAAGGGAACCCATCAGAAAGATCAACAGACTCTCCTTCTGGGTCTGAGTTTCCCCTTTTTTATCCTATTTCTCCAGATTTTACTCTGATATGCCAATTTTCTAAGCCAGTAGCCCTTTCACCTGCAGCTCATCCTTGGGGCTACTTAGATTCTTGGCAGAAAGTTCCCCAAAGAAGGCGGGTTTGTATCCTCTATATCAATCTTCATGCGTGATGTTTTAAAGAGATCTGCAGTGCTGCTCTTGGTCTTGATATTGGTGATTCTTTATCTAAAGTTGCATAGAAATGGTTCCTGTGGGCTTTGTTCCCCTTGCTGTGCAATTCACTGCTGCAGGGAAAAAAAAACCCCGACATTTTGATGGTGATATGGTGGGGAAGAGAACCATAACGGGCGTTTATAAACCTTAATAATGTAAAGGCGCGACACGGGCCATGAGAGACAAGACAACAGTGTGAACGTGACAATTTTTCTCTCTGCTTCACCGTCCGTATTCATCTAAAAGTCTCATTTTGGTCCCGCCAGTTCCAGGGCAGCGTGACCGAATACGAGTGCTCGCCGGAGGAGTTTTGGCAGCTGCAGGTGGAGTTTTGGTCCAAGTTCTACGCCTGCTGCCTTCAGTACCAAGAAGCTCTCTCACGGCCCTTGGCCTTGCACTTGAACCCCTACACCAACATGGTGTGTCTGCTGAAGAAGGTGAGAGGTTGAGTGACGGTGCTGCTGCGGCAAATTAAAGCGCTGATCTCCAGGGAGTTGTTCTGGCTGGGGTGTGGATTTAGGGAGCTCGAAAAAATGTTTTTTTCCTTTTTTTTTTTTTCCCCTTTCCAGGGCGCCCTGTCTTTCCTCGTGCCCTGCTCCTTGGTGGACCATCTCTATCTCCTCTCTAACGAGCATCTCCTGACGGAGGACGACACTACCATCTTTGATGGTAAGTGAGGAGACGCGGAGCTTTTTCGTTGTTGGAGGCTTAAATGCCGTGTGTCGGGGGAAGCCCTAGACAGCAGGATGCAGGAATATCCATAGAGGCATCTCGAAGCGTTCCTGACTCCTATATGGAGATAGTTTTCTTATTTTGGCGTTTGTAAGGAGTTTTATTTTGTGAAACCTGCCATTGTGCGCACACCAGGAATTAGAAAATGGTCTCAAGGTCGCAAATCTGCTGTGACTCATTTCAGAGAACTTAAAAGGGAAGAATCTTATGTATCAGGCTGCCTGTCATTCAGTGACAGGGACCCGCGTTGCTGGATCCTTTGATTTTGTGGCCTTACAGTCCCCACCGAGAGCTCTAAGACCTGCTCTGCCTCAGTGCAAGCGGTTCTGTTTCAGAAAATTCCCCAGTCTCTGTGTCTTCCTGATGGAGTAAATGCCTTTCAGAGATTAGACGAAAAGGAAACTCCTCTGAGCACCCTGGGCTCAACTGCTCAGATCTGCAAATTTAGTGTGATGTTTTTGTATAAATGTTTTCATTTCAACTGTGCCGGTTCTTGTCTCCGGGAAGTAAACGCTAGCCTGCGGAAAACTTGTAAATATTGTCACCACAGTGCCCTCTATGCTTTGCTGGCTGTGGAGTGACGTTTCACTAGAAAAAGGCAATGGAAAATGTTGCCTAAGCTCCACTTTCATGCTTGAGTGATTTTTAGATTTTATAAAGAAGAATCGCCATCCGTTTGGTTGAGCTATTTCTGGATGAGAGGGAAGCGGGAGGCCTGGGCTGGGTTTGGGAGCCGGGCAGTTCCTGCCCTGTCTGACTCAAACTTCTCAAAAAATGGGACTTAATTTTAAAAACACAGACAGGACGGGTTGCATTGCAAAGCAGTGGTTTAAACCCTCAGTACTGAATGTTCAGATAGCTTCTAAGAAGGTGAAAACCCTCTCTAAGCTGCGAGAGGTGGTACTGCTGCAACGGGAGCACATTCTGCTTTGCAAAGCTAAGCCGAGCCATTTGCTCTGGGGTTTTTCTGCTCTTATGCTGCACTAATTATTTCCTTTCAACCTGTGGCTGGAGAAGAACCCCTTGGAGGGAATTTCATGGTTGCATCAGTATGTTTTGTTTTGTTTTGTTTTTTAATTTCCAAATAATAAAGCTCAAATCTTTCCCTTGTGAACTCCAAAGTTTTAATTCAGCCTCGTATTTATCAGGGAAGGGTCAGTTTGGTGCGTGGGACTGTGACCAGTCTGGTAGTTTGCTGATAGGAGCTGAACTAACTGGTTTTTGAATGGTCCTCCCACCTTTCGCTTTGAAATCTCTTGTGAATATACAGTTAGATTCTTTCATTGCAGATTTGGAGATGTCTCGTGATGTTGTCTGTCTTGTCCAGTGCCTTCGCCTGATCGGAGAATCAATCTCCATGGAAATGGCATTCATCATGGAAATGGCTTGTTCCCGCCTCCAGCCTCCAGAAAAGGCTGCAGAGCAGATCCTGGAGGACTTGGTAGCTAATGACACGTAAGGAGATGGGTTTTTGGGAGGTATTTTTTTGCAGAAGCTCCCCTGCAGGGAGGGTGACTGAGCAGGGATTGCCTGGAGCCCTCCTTGATTGGCATCAAAGTGTTTTTGGGATGTGCCTGCGCTCCCTTTGCTGCAGGAGACTTTTCTGCGTCCCCTCAGAGATGGGGAGCTGGGTACTGGTGACGTTTGCAGCATCTTCTCTCCAGACCCCCCCTTGCTGTTGCTTGGGGCCCTCCTGAAAAGACATTTTTGGGATCCAGAGCAGAAGAGGAACAAGTTCCTGTTAGGTGATCATTGCAGTGTGGAAAGCAAGTGCCTGCAGATGTTGGGCAGAGGTCAGAGCTTTGGTCAAGGCTCCTGAAATCGTTCCCGCGTGGAATGCCAGCTATCCGAGTGTTATTTCCTGGTAGCCTGGGGCAGTGGAATAAATAGACTTGTCCCTGCAGGCTCTGTAATAAAACTCCAGCCAGAGGAGGATTCCCTTCGAGAATGTCCCTGCTGATCAGATCCCACTGCCGGGGAGGGGCAGTGAGGGAGGAAAGGGGGCCCTCTTGAGTTTAAACCTCATGTTGCTGATGATTATTTCATCTTTTTTTCACTTGGCAGGGAAAATGTGATGGAGGATATCCACAGCAAACTGCAGGAGATCAGAAACCCCATCCATGCCATCGGAGTGCTCATCCGAGAAATGGACTATGAGACAGACGCTGACATGGAAAGAGGTGAGAGCTCTGCAGCCAGGCGTTCAGGCTGGGAAAGCGGCGGCACCACAAGTGTTCTTGATTGAGTTCCTTCCCTTATCTTTTTATCTTTCAGCTCATCACCTGAACATGCGCCTGAACCTCACACAGCTGTACGGCAGCGGAACCGCTGTCAGCGTGGTTTGCTGGGGGGTCTGTAAGATCGCCACCATCCGCTTCCTGATCTGTCGGGACCTGCTGATCCTCCAGCAGCTGCTGCTGCGGCTCAGGGATCCTGTGAGTACGGCCCTCGGAGCTACAGCCGCGCTCTTTGAACTCTCAGATCTGGGGTTCTGCCACTGCCAGAGTCTGAGCTCTGTCTCTTCCCACAAAAGGCTGGTGGCTGTTTGAACTACCTGAGGCTTGGGCGAGCCCCGTTCTCTCCTCCAGCCGCTTTTGTCGGCCTGCGCAAAGCAGCGGCATGCTGCGCTCACACCCCGACTCCCTCTTTCCACGCTGAGCAGCCAGGAAGCAGGAAACAAAACTCTTTTTGCTGGAGAAGGGATTCATTTCCAGCCTCCCCTGTGAAACAGCGCTGCCCGAGCATGCACCGCTCTCCCATCTTCCCCGTCCCTCCCACGCCGCTGTGCCGCCCAGCATACACACGATTGCAGCTTTGTTCTCTGGCAACGCGGCACCTTCGTGCCACGGCAGCCGTGTTTACCCAGAGGCTGTGGTTCCAGCCTCTGCAAACAGCCGCCGTGATGGCAGCTGTGTTTGTGGTTGTGGGCCGGGTCCATCCTGGTGGCCGTATGGCCAAACAAGAGACGGTGCTGATGGTTTGGGTGGACACCGGCGTGTGGAACAAGTCCCCATACAAGAGGAATGTTGTTTAAACCAATATTATTTACTTGGAAATCTTACTGCAGTAGTTTCTTGGTTGAAAAGAAATCCCCTTCTTTCTGGATAAGTGGCTCTGGTGGCATTTAAAGCGAGTTTCAAGGTGCCCTTCTGGAGCCGGGCTCTCCCAAGGCACATGACCTGCTGCTTGCTTGACGAGGAGCCGTTGCTTTGCCACCTTGAAGCCCTTGTGTCCTTCACAAGCGTGGATTGTTTTTCCTCTCGTGTCACTGAGCCATGCTGCTATGGCCGGGGCACAGAGGGTGCGATACCTGGGCAGCAGGGAGGTGATCTCTGCAGCAAAGCTGTGATTTCCCTCTCGGTGATGTTGTTCCAGGAGTGCAAAGCAGCTTTTTGCTGGTGTCCCGGCATGAGCAGGTGCTGGGGTTTGTAGGCTAGAGAACACTTGGCATGCACACAGCTTTGTTAAACTTTCCCCTTTGGTGACACTGTCATTTCTGCCGGGGTTATTCTGGTGCGTGCTCGTCCCCTGGGTGGGCTGAGTCATCTGCGGGGCCATTGGCC
Source organism: Caloenas nicobarica (assembly GCF_036013445.1). NCBI lineage: Eukaryota > Metazoa > Chordata > Aves > Columbiformes > Columbidae > Caloenas > Caloenas nicobarica. Next base: position 67,468,099 of record NC_088249.1, read on the forward strand.
ACCTTGGCCACCAAGGTGAGCCTGATGCAGACCTCCCCGATCACCCTCATCCTGGTGTTGCGCTGGGCTTGGCCTCTCGCTTTGCCAACCCCTGTGCTTTGCTTGCAGATGGTTTTGGGAGGGGGACAAGTGTTCCAGTCTCAGCAGGACCTGCTGCACCGCACCTCTCCCCTTCTGCTGTCCTACTACCTCATCAGGTGGGCAAGCCAGTGCCTGGCGTCGGACGTCCCCGTCGACACGCTGTAAGTCTCTATTGCATCCATTCTGTCCTTAATTGCTTGTAGTTTCCTGCAAATCCACCTGAAATGCCCTTCCTGGTATGCAAAGCTGGTGGTTGCTGTGGGAGTATCGCTCTAGGAGTCAGGTTGTGCTGGGGCGGTTTTGTTTTTTGGTTGGGTTTGGTTTTTTTCCTTCCATGTTCTGAGCTGACTCTTTGCCTTGTGCTAACTCTGCCGTGTGAGGTCTCTCTGTTCTGCGAGCTGTTGCCTTTTTTTTAGCAGTGGGAGTCATTTGAGTTGAACAATGAGCACAATTAAAGCAGGAGGCGTTTTGTTGTCTCTTCACTGACAGCTTTTTCTTCCCCAGGGAATCTAATCTGCAGCATCTGTCTGTGTTGGAGTTAGCAGACACCACTGCTCTGACACCCCATAAACTCGGTAAGGTGTCCACAGCTTGTCAGCTCTCCGTTTCTGTTCTTTATACCAGGAAAGGGAAGAGAAATGCTTCATGCAGTGAGCGTTGTCGGATGACCCCACTTTACGTGGAGATGTTTGTCGAGAAACAACAACAAAGTATCTTGTAGCAATGGACTCCGGACGAGAGACCTGGATCTTAGTCTCAGCCTGAGGAGGATGGGAAGGCCTCACTCAGCCAAACATCATTAATTCAGGCCCAAATCAATTCAGCCAAGCTCAGCTCTTGCTCGTGCATGTTTCTGTGGCTGTAGTGGGTCCATGGGTCCTTTATCCCACAGCAACCAGGAGCAGCAGCTTGGGAAAGTACGAGAATGTAGAAATGTTTCCCCAAAACGTGCTTTTGCAATTCAGACATGAGTGTTGCTCACAGCCAGTAGCTCAAGGGAGGAATTGCAGCTGATAATTCGCTCACGTTTTAAAAGTCTTGCTGCAAAGATGTGTGCTTCGGATTGCTGTCTTGGGGGAGAACATAAGGCAACTTAATCAGGAGGATGCACACCTTGAAGTGGTTCCGGAGGAGGTGGTGAGCAGGGTAGGGAAGCAAACACGCAGGTAAGGACCTGCTGCAACGAGTCTGCGTGGCGCTTCAGGCTGAAACGCTGCAGCGGGAGCTGAGTAAAATCAGTGACGACCAGACAGCAGCGCCACATGTGATGGGCTGAGAGCTGGGCAAGAATTTCCTCCGCTCGCTGCCCAGCCTGGGGCATTGTGCTCTTTGTAAGCTGCGATCTTCAGAGTCCGAACTCTCCCCAAGTGAGAGTCTGGGTTCGGCAGGCATTTGCCTCGCTGTAAATGTCAGCACGTGAAAGCAAAATTGAAAACATCCTTTGTGTCTGCCGGTGTCGTGGGTTATTTCTTGGCCCACTCATGAGGAAAGTCCTGTTTGGCTGCTGTGCTTCAGGAAAAAAATATGTGAAACGTCGGCAAGATAGAAAGGAGGCGGCAGCTTGGGGAGAGGCATTGAGAACAGTCAGCTCCTGGGAGGCTGGGCTGCTCAGGGGGCTGGAATGAGCAGGGAGGCATTTGAACAGAGCCAAATCAGCACTCCCTCAGCCCTGCCCTGCAAACACTCCATGAGCGACGAGTAGCACAAGTGGCGAGGGAGCACAGCCCTTTTTTTTTTTTTTTCTTTTCATGTTTTAATTGAGCTGCAGTTAATAAACACTGCAGTCTGTGGCTCTTTGATCTCCTGCTACTCCCTCTGCCTTAATCAGACAGCAAGAGAAATCCAAAACCAACAAGTTCAAGTATTGAACGTGCTTATTCTATTCTGAGTTAATCTGCCACATTCGGGTTGATGAGCACCACACGGTGTAGAAAGCCCGGGGCGGCTGCTGCAGGGCCTCTCCTCAGCCTTTCTTTAACCTGTATTTTTTAGTATCCAGCCCTCAAACGATCGTGGAGCTGTTCTTTCAGGAAGTGGCCAGAAAACACATCATATCTCGACTGTTCTTGCAATCCAACACTTCTTTGGCTGAAACGAGTTTGAACTGGCCCCATCTCATCACCGCAATCGTGGCCGACTTTCTGCCGCTCCTGTATCCTTGGCTGCAAACCTGCTGCTCGGTGCTCGCTCTCGCCGGGCTGTGACCAAGGGGAGTTTTCGTGCGGTGTAGAAGTGCTGGAGTCCCTGTATAAATTGTGTGAGATTGCATGGAGGCTGCATATCATGTCCCAGTTCTGAGACTGGGAGCACCGGTGGGTCTGCGAGAGGGGCTGAGGCCAGCAGAAAGGTTAAGCTGGCCATTTCCACCATATGCAGTTCCAAAATGGATGTTTTCCACACCCAAATTTCAAAGGCAAGTCCCCTGCACTAGTGACTGTTGTTAGTGTTAATGGGATTTGCGGTTATTTCACAGAATCCGTCCCGTTTAGGTGCACAATAAAGGCTTGGAGTTTTTGACTTTAAGCCTCTGAGCTCCAGCAACTTGCCTTGGCAAGGTGCGATGCCGGGAGATTTGGAAGGGTAACAAGATTTGGGCCATTGTGGATTAGATGTACTAATGGTTTTGTTCTAATATGGATAAATCTTATTACAGAATAACGACTTGTATAAAGAGCAGCTTAATCTTCTCTCCTTTCCCCCCCACAAACTGAGTGCAAGAGCCTTGCTGAATTTCAGACTAGTTCTTCGGGCTGGATTGTCCTCTGTTCCACCTTAACCTTGGCCCAGATGGCCCAGTAATCCCAGTTTCCTCTTCCCGGAGTGCCTGATGGGGAGCTGCCAGTACACCCAGCTGCAGGTGAGTGCTTCGCGCCGGCTCCGTGACCAGATCTGCAAGTAGAAGAGCAGGAGTGAGTGAAATAATCTCCTTCCACAGGTGGGATTGTTCCAGTAGCAGCTCTGCACTTTGGCCCGTGCAGAGGCGTAACACAGCGTGAGCTTAGTGCACAACCGTCTGAGCTCTGCTGAGAAAAACCTGCACAAAATATTATCTTTCTAGTCGGAATTTGTTCTGCTTTCCCCTTGGTCACTGCTCTTTGAGCTCAGACCTGAGCTAATTGTCCCGAGTGCTCTGTTCCCATGTCTGCATTTCAGACATGACGGGCTGGAAGTTTGTTGTGCAGTAGAAATGGGCTGAAACTAAGGATTCTTTTGGAGAATTGTTAGAAATCTCTCTTAAAACCATTGCAGTGTCAGTAAGCAAATTGTAAGGTAGCAAATATCTTCCATCTTCCTCATGCGTCCCTCTCGTCCCCTGTGGCATCTGCCTCAACCTCTGCCAAGAGAAGGGCTTTTTGCTCGATATTTTGTACCTAGAAAATGCTGCAGACTCTGCTGGGGAGTGATTTAAGATGTTCTGATGTATTTCCTCTTTCATCTGTTTTCAAGAAAATCCAGGCATAAGTGCCGAGGATTATTATAGACCCTTTTTGTGGAGGAGCTCAGTCTCCTAGGGCTTATCTGACAGCGTGATACTGTGGTTAAGAAATATCTTTGCGGATCTTGTTTAAATATCACAGCAAAGCCGTGACCTTATCCCTGTGTTAGCTGCTGCTGTGCCCGCGGCCTCTCCTGTGGCACCGTTGCAAACAGATTGCCCGCGGGACTGGGGATCAGAAGGTTTTCTTCAACCCAGCAGCAGAAATCCTGCTTCAAGAGGGCTCTCATCTATTTCTTAAATGTCTTTACTAATTAAAAAAGGTGTAAGAAACATCCATCGTCTTTGCTGTGCTCCCAACACCTGGTAGCAGGGCAAGAGAACTCATTTTTTTGGGTCTCTCCACATATCGCTGCGTTTCAGATCACTGTTTCTCCACTGGCTCTTCACGTGCTCTTCAGGGGTTCGGTAGTTGCAGCTGCTTGTGTTCCAGTTCTGAACCGCATGATATTTTGTCCGCAGCGCCATGTGACACGTGTCATACCCCGTCTGACAGCGGTCCTCGGGGCACGTAGGGCTAGGCAGGCTGGCATTACTGACGTGGGTTTTCCCCCTGTGTAGCAGAACCTTTTATTCTCGCAGCCCCTCACACCTGGGGGCTGAATTGCTTTTCCTTTGCGCTCGCATTGCCACCAAGAAGAATGTCGAATCCACAGAGCTTTTGAGCCAGGAAATGCCAGGACGGTTTGGGCAGCATCGTTCTGCCTCCTGGCATGCGTGCGCTCTCGTGGCGTGAGCACGCTTTGAATTTCCTTGTATTGCTTACGCCTCGCTTGTGTCCTGCCTCCAGGAGATGCAAAAGACTTTTATCTCTGCAGGAACGGGCTCTTCCTCCTCCCCACTACCTTCTGTTACACATACTGATCCCGATCGGTCACGTAAACTTGGATTAAGTGACTTGACCTCAGGGAGCTAACGCCAGATTTGCGGTGAGCGTGAGTGCGGTGACCCAAATAGAGGTGGAGATCCGGGAAGGACCCTGCGAGGAACAGGCGGGCGCTGAGAAGGTCTAGTGACCAAAGCACTGGCCTGGGGCGAGGGCCAGACCTCTTCTTGTCACTTATTCTGCACAAGCTGTTGAGCAAGCCTGGGATGGGATTTCTCTGTTGTATCTGGTTAATCCAAGCAGTGGATCCAGGCTTTTAGTGGACCCGTGGCTGGGGCAGGCAAGGTTTTTGTGGTGATTTACGCAAAGATACAGGTCAGCTGATGAAACCTTGGCTTTACAGCCCGGTCCTGGCTTCTCCTCCTCCTTTCCCTCTGAGTCCCAGAGCCCTGCCAGGGGGACATCTCTGCTTTTCCGAGTGTGACAAGCACAAGCGATGCCAGCTTTTGAGTTTCCGTCCTGCCTCCTGGCTGCTTTTTGACAGGCGATGACACTTTGCAGCCCTTACATCACCCTGACAGAGGGGGCACAGGGCCAGCTGGGGTTGTATTGCACTGGAGTTTTGGCCAGCGTCCGTGTTGTGGCTTTATTTACGGTGTGTCCTTGGTGCCCTCACTGCTCCACCCCGTTCCCATCAGTTTGGTGCTCTGATCCGTGGTCTTCCTTGGCTGTTGTCCCTCTCCTGCGCAGATCCTGTCCTCCTGACGCTTGCTTTGCCTTCACACAAACGCGCTCCTGTCAGTGCTCTATGCACACCAGGATCATGTTTCCTTTGCAGTTCCCTGCAGCAGGTTTGTGGTGGTTGTAGAGAGAATCGTGTCTGGGTTTTGGGGATGTGGGTGTTGTTTCTGAGGCACTTTGTACAGACGCTGGAGCTATGAGAGGAGAGGAGCAAACGGCCTCAAGTTGCGCCAGGAGAGGTTGAGGTTGGATCTTGGGAACAATTTCTTCCCCAAAGGGCTGTCGGCCATTGGAACAGGCTGCCCAGGCAGTGGTGGAGTCACCATCCCTGGAGGGGTTGGACAGACGGAGATGAGGTTCTCAGGACATGGGGCAGTGCCAGGGCTGGGGGAACGGTTGGACTCGATGGTCTTGAGGGGCTTTTCCAACCCAAATGATTCTATGATTCTATTCAAAGCAGGTTGTTTCTGGGGAGCACATGGGGGATGTCTCCCCATCTGAGGAGACTTTGGAGCTGAGGAGACCAGCCCTTGAGCTGGAAGAGCAGGATTTTTGTGAGCACAGCAGCTCAAGAGGCCATGGAAATAGCACTTTGGTGCTGGAGGCCTAACCCTTCCTCTGGTACTGAGTGGCCACAGATCAGGAGTGAGTGCTGAACTGAATCAAAACTCCTGTTCCGCCTCTCCTGCAGGAATACATTCGGCTGCTGCAGCCGTGGTGCCATGTGAACATGGGCTCCTGCTGCTTCATGATGGGCAGGTGCTATCTCGTCATGGGCGAAGGGCACAAGGTAAGGCCCTTGTCTCCTGCTGCTGCCTCCCTCTGGGGTTTGGGACCTTTTCCCTGGGCAGGGAAGAGGTGCAGAGGGAGGACCAGCCTTGTTTCTGCTCTGCAAACTTCCATCTGGAGCTCTGCCTCATTTGGGCAAAGAATGGGATGGGAGGGGGACAGCAGGATCTGCTCTGGGGGAAGTTCTCATTAACTTGGGGCCAGCGGGTCTCGTCAGCTGGAGCTGGAAGGGGCAGCACTGTCCTGTCACGGGCACAGCAGTCTGGGAGGGCTCACACAAGCTGCTCTCTGCTCTGGTTTTAGGCTTTGGACTGTTTCTGCCAAGCTGCGTCGGAGGTGGGAAAGGAAGAGTTCTTGGACAGGCTGATCCAGCCCGAGGAGGGGGAGATGGTCTCCACTCCACGCCTGCAGTACTACAGCAAGGTACGGCTGTGCCGGCCCGGCGTGCGCAGTCCTGGGCGAGGAAATCCACACCGAGCCCTTCCACACAGCACCACCTGCAGAAATAATTCCTGCCCAGTCCCCAGCTGTCAGGGAAGTGACTTGAGACTCAAAACAGGCTTTTTTTGGGAGGTGAAACCTCAGTGTAGTCTGTCTGTGTTCCTTTGGGGGGACGATGACAAGGTGACTACAGTGTTAAGCTCGGTACTTTCCACCGATTACTTGCCTAAGACTTTGTTATCCAGCAGACAAAGGCAGGTGAGATCCAGCTGCTGGAGGCAGAAGCCAGACATGTCCAGGCTTGATGCGAGGTGCTGCTTAAGGGGAGGGTTATTAAGCTTTGAGGCAAATTAAAATTAATGTCTTTAAACTGGGATAGGATCTTTCTTTTTACATAAAACTGTAGTTCGGGCTGCAAGCTTGGACCTAGGCTCATCGTCAGGGATTCTCTGATTTTAAAATCCAGAAGACAGATTGTTGGGTGCCCTTGGAGATGGAACTTCTCTCTCAAATACAGCTGTGTGCTTGGGGACAGAATCATTTACCTCTCTGTTGCAGGGGTTTACTGTAACAACACTAAAGTGTTTCCGAAAACTCACATGTGCAGAGATCGATCCTCCAGAAAAGCCGTAGCCTGGACATGTTGTGCTGGGATTTAGTTCAGGCCTCAGCGACTTACCAAAATCTTTCCTTTTTCAGTCTAATCGCTTAGAAACATTGGGAAAATCTTTTGGCTGCTGGTATGGTTAGTGGAGACAGGAGTAGCTCTTAAAAACCAAACAAAAAACCCCTCCCCAATGCTAGAGAATTGTCTTCTGCAGGTTCTGCGCTTGTTGGACATGGTGGGTTTGCCGGAGCTGGTCATCCAGCTGGCCACGCTGGCTGTCATGGAATCGGCTGACGACTGGAGAAGCCAGGTACAAATCACTTTTGCGTCAAGATGTTTCTTCAGGGAACTTACACGGGACTTTTTTGACTTGCAGAACTCACAACATGCTGCTTTGTGCTCTTTGGTGTTTTCAGGCTACTTTGAGAACTTGCATCTTCAAACATCACTTGGATTTAGGACACAACAGTGAAGCATATGTAGCCTTAACGCAAAACCCAGATCCAAGCAGGTAGGTGACGGTTTTATGCCTTTGTGCTCGCTTGTCTCAGAGCTCCATGCACTGATTTTTCCATCAAATTGAAAGGAAGATGGCGCTTCAGGATAGGACATGGCTGCTGTGTTAAGAGGTTCTGGTTTAGCTTGTGTAAAGGTGTGTTTAAAAAGTCATAGTTCCTTTTTTGTAACGACAGTTGGGATCAGCACTGCCTCAAAAGAGGAAACTGAGGGGAAAAAAATGAAGCTGATTCAGGGAACAGCCAAAAGGATGCACACGTGGCATTGTGTTTTGAAAAGCTTGAGGAGTCCCATCAGTTTAGTTTAATAAAGTTCAGTTTCAGTTTGACCACCTGCTGGGAAGTGAACTGGGTAGAGGAAGCTTCACCCTGGCAGGGGAGAGTGTGATGAGCTGGAGTGGCGGGTCTGGACGTTCAGAGAAGTAGGAATGTATTTTGATGCTGAAGGAAATCTTACCAGGGAAACTGCCCTCCTGAGAGACCCTTGCCGGGGGAGGATCTGTTTCCAGCACAGGAAAAGTCTGAAGGAACCTCTTGCTTCCAAGCTGGAAAAATCCCATGGAGCTCGTCACAAAGGCCGGAGCGGTTGTGCTTTTCTCTGGAGCGGTTGCACTTTTCTCTCTGCAGGCAGCTGGACTGTCTACGCCAGCTAGTGGTCGTTCTCTGCGAGCGCTCCCAGCTCCAGGACCTGGTGGAATTCCCTTATGTGAACCTCCATAACGAGGTAATTGCTCTGTGCTGGCAGGAAAGGGGGGCGCAACCACTCTCTTTAAAGGGATTATCGACCCGTTTGAGCCTCTGGTGTTCCACAGGTTGTGGGGATCATCGAATCTCACGCTCGAGCGGTGGACCTGATGACCCACAATTACTACGAGCTGCTCTACGCTTTCCACATCTACCGTCACAACTACCGCAAGGGTAATTCTGGGGGTGGGCACGTCACAGCCCCCCTGCCTGGGCCACCGCTTGCCTTACCCCTGCAGGGTCCTGGATTTTGGCTGATTTATCTATTTATTCCCCTTCTCTCCTCAGCTGGAACGGTGATGTTTGAATACGGCATGCGCCTGGGCAGGGAGGTGCGGACGCTCCGAGGGCTCCAAAAACAGGGAAACTGTTTCCTGGCTGCTATTAACTGCTTACGGTTGATCCGCCCTGAGTACGCCTGGATAGTGCAGCCGGCTGCTGGAGCTGTGGTAGGAACCGCTGAGTTCACTGGGAAGCCTCTGACCTCTTCTGATGTGATGAACAGAGCTCTTGGCCTTCTTAATGTGCTGCCCTCATCTTCTCGGCCAGCTTGTACAGCAGAGACATCAGTCCTATTTGTCACTTTTGTGTCCTTGCTGCTTCTTCGCAGCAGGGTGGAAGCAGGACAACTTTTGGGAAGGAGGCTGGTGTATATTTGTGGGAATAGGTCACCTTTTGTTGAAGACAGAGCAAATCTTTTTTGTGGGGAATCCAAACAGCGGAATGCCAGTGAAAAGGAGAATTGCTGGGACGTGGTTTGGGTTTCAAATCTGTTGGCGGGAGGTGGTGACCGTAGCCGGATCAGCTAATGTTTCTGATAGGCAGAGATAAATGTAACCTGAACTACCAAGGGATTGTGTGGCTTTGCTGATTCAAATCAAGGCTTGAAATGGAAAGCAATTGGTCCTTTGGAAACCAGGTGGGCATAAACCTTCTCTTTCTGCTTTTTCCTGCAAGTACGAACGCCCTGGTGCGTCACCGAAGAGAAGCCATGATGGGGAGTACACGGCTGCTCCAGGTACGTGCCTGGTGCTGCTTCTGCCTCGTGTGATCCTGCAGCCTTTCCCTGGCCTCTGAGCTTTGCTGCTTGCTGGGAGGTGGCCCAGGGCACCCCTCACCTCTAATTCATAACTTGGGGGATTGTAAACTAATTAACTCTCCCAGTGTGAGTGTTTCCCAGTTACAATCTGCTGCTGTGTAACAGCTGTTCCCCAAGGAGCTCCTGTGCACGCTCCTCTGCAGTTTGATGCCTTGTCAGTGCTTTTGTTTTCAGTGGAAACAACCTGTAATTTAAAAAAAAAAAAAAAAAAGTCCTTTTTCCAAATTTTTGTTGCTTGTGCTCTTGGAAACCCTGCTGGTGTAGCGAGTCTCTGCTGGTCAGGTCACCAAAGCAGAGGATGGTGGGGTCAGGTTAGATATGTAATTCTCAGCATTACAGTAGAAAAAGGTATTTTTACAGCAATTATTTCTGAATGAGCTCTTCTGTAGCATATGCCTGGCAGTCAGAGCAGCAGCTGTTACTGAGCATTAGATAAAAATCTCAAATAGAGATGGAAGGGGAGGCACAGTTCAGGGTAGCAAGGAAGGAGCAGCAAAACCTGACCTCTCCTTAGGTGCTTTCTGTAGTACGACTCATTTTAGGGGAGCAGAGAGGTGTAAACATTGTGCAAAATGCCAAACGAGCCCTTTTCTAAAATGCTGAGCGCCCTTTGTGTCCGTCTGTTACAGCAGCTCGCCAAATTGAGATCCTGGAGCTGGAGGATTTGGAGAGGGAGTGTTTGTTGGCACGGATCCGGCTGACTCTGGTGCAGCACGACCTGTCGACAGCGGCTGTGGCAGGTAAGAGGGACGTGGCGCAGCCACCTCTCACTTTCCCCGGGGTTTGTGCTTGTTTTAACATTTCTGGTCGTAGCTCAGGTGAGGAAACAGCAGCTTTGTTCTGACCTAGAGACAAACCCAGGACAAAATTCCGCCTCCCTAGCATGAAATCTTGCCACCAAGTTCAGAGAGAGGCAGAGCAGGAGAACCATTTTTAAGTTTTCCGCAGTTTTTTGGCTTTGCCAAGCTCTAGTAATGGTCTGCAGCGTGGGGTTGGAGTTGAGCTCGTGAATTGGGACAAAAAGGCATCTTTTTGTCTTGCTGGAAATTGCCCCCAGATGAAGCAGAACTAGAAAGCCCGAGAAAAACCACTTATTTAAAGTATTGTCCTGAACAGTTCTGGTTCGTGACACAGCGTTAGCTTATCAAAGTTGTTCCTAGTTGGGGAGCAGAAGGCTGCAACTCGCTCACCCCGACCCTTTATATGCCACTCTCTAATATGAATTGTGCAACATCCACACACTTTTTTCCCTTAAAGTATCAGGAGGAGATGATTCCCCAGTAAAGGGATCGCAGGAAAAGGGTCGAACCAGCCAGTTTGAGGGCAAACTGGAGACACAGGGAGCTGAATTGCCGCAGTTTCATCTCTCCTGCCTGCACTGGCAGAGCTGAGCCGACACGTTGTCACTGCTGTGCCTGTGACAAGGCTGTCCCCTCCCCACTTGCCTAAGCAGCAGCAGCGTTTGCCTGTGGGCCTTACATTGCTGCTCGTGTCCCTTTCCAGCTGGTGCTGGATCAGGGATGGCTCCGTGGGGCACTGCTGCTTTGTGCAGCCCCTCCAGCGACGGCTCCGGGGCTCAGATGTTCCCGAGGCCAAGAAAGCCTCAAGCTGTGCGATGAGCAGCGCCGCTGCAAGGTGTTTTACATCGGGCTGAACTCTGCGGCTGAATCATGCCGGTGTAGGCACCAGTAAGCACTGGGGTGTGACTGGGAGAGGCGCTTACCTGATCCTCCTTCCCCACAGGCAACTCTACGCCCGAGGAAACGGTTGCTCTCCTGGTGCGGGCCGGTCTCTTTGACACCGCCGTCACTCTGTGCCAAACCTTCAAGCTGCCCTTGACACCCATTTTTGAGGGACTGACTTTCAAGTACGTAGCGAACTTCTCCTCCCACCTCAGGTGACGCGTGGCTGCGGGGGCCTGTGCTGCGTGACGCTTGGCAGGGCACAGCTCCCCGGGGTCAGAAGCCAGCGCTGTCCTGACCTGTCTGCTCGCCGTGGCTGCGCGCAGCCTCAGCAGCTGCTGACTCAGGGGTTTTGAGGTGGAATTTGCTCTTCACATCTAAAAAAATAAAAATAAGGGAGCCTTGCTGAGTGGGCAGGGGAGGGGACCAGTTTCTTCCTGGTCTCGAGGGAGAGAGGCGGCATCTGGCAGTTGCGGGTGATCCCAACCCGGGCATAACCATTGCCTGGGGACCTTTCTGGTGAGCTGGCTCATGGCATGTTCCTGCTGACGCCCCATGAGCTGCTTACGGAAGATTTGTTCAAGCTGTTGAGCGGCTGTCAAACAGCATTTGGCAGAGCACTCACTCTTCTGTCTGATCTCCGTGCTGGACATTGCTCTTATGTGTCGTCTCCCACCCCAGGACTCCTCTCCTTTATGTCTTGGTGCTTCCAGAAGACATGTAGTGTCTGCAGAGTTCTCCAGGAGCTCTGCCGCGACCTGTTCCTGTGGCTGCATGCACCGAGGGCATTTCAGTTGTTATTAATTCCTCTCCGACACTTAGAGCAGCTTAGAAACCACTCTAATAACCTTCTTCTCCTGCCAAGCCAGCTTATTCGTAGCCATTGCTTGGGAACAGTCCTGCGAGGGGCAGCTGTGGGGATGCGGGGTGACGGGGCTGTGGAGCCACATTTTGGCTGCTCTGTTGCGCAGGTGCATCAAGCTGCAGCTGGGAGGGGAGGTGGCGCAGGCGGAGGCCTGGGACTGGCTGGCAACAAACCAGCTCTCCACGCTTGTCACCACCAAGGAGTCCAGGTAGGTCCTTGTCTGTGAGGGACACGTTGTCCCAGGTGGCGGGACAGTCCCGCGGGGCACACCGTGGCCTGGCAGACAGCGTCGGGGCTGCTGGCACGGTTTTTGAGGGGAAATATCACCTCGCAGTGCCACAGACGAAGCCTGGCGGCTGCTGTCCTCCTATTTGGAGCGTTACCCGTCCCAGAACAGCTTGTACCATCGCTGCGTCATCAACAAGCTCTTGGCACACGGGATTCCGCTGCCCAACTGGCTCATTAACAGCTACAAGGTGAGAACATCGCTGGGCGCATACTGCCCAAAAAAACACCCTGAGCTGCCACATCACCTTCACTTCATCCTGTTCCCAGCTTCAGGAACCTGTCCCAGGTGCTTCATGCCTGTTCCTGAGGCTCAGAACTGGTTCCTCTTGAGGTCGCAGCGGCTCCCGGGCGCATTCCCTGACTGATGTTTCCCTCTTTCCTTGCAGAGAGTGGACGCAGCTGAGCTGCTGCGTCTGTATCTGAATTACGACCTGCTGGAGGAGGCCGTGGAGCTGGTCCTGGAGTACGTTGACGCGGTGCTGGGCAAAGGCCACCAGTATTTTGGGATTGAGGTGAGCTCACCCACAGCGGGGACCATTCCTTGGGGTTTGGGTGTTGTGCCCACTGTTTGGGTGACAGTGCTTCCAGGAGAAACGGGTGTGGAAAACTCATCCTGGAGGAGAGAAGGAGCCTTTGGTGGGACCAGCAGGACAAGGAGGTGTTGGGACGTGGTTGCGGCTGTGGGGAAGGAGCATTTCTGTCCCCAGCACGCCACGACACAAGGTTTTCCTCTCGTCCTGCAGTTTCCGCTGTCCGCCACGGCCCCCATGGTGTGGCTGCCCTACACAGCCATCGACCAGCTGCTGCAGGCGCTGCGGGAGAGCAGCACCAACCATCACAACAGCGTGGTAGGTGCAGCTGCCCCAGAAAAAAGGAAAAAAAAAGTGAATTGGGTCCAGGACCATGCGCCAATTTCTGACACTCTCCCTCTTGCCCAGCTTTACCAGAAGCTGCACGCCAAGCTGGAGGACTACCAGGAGAAGGTCAGTGTGGCCACCCGGGATCGTCTGTACCGCTGCAACTAGTGCCATGCCGTCGCCCCTGGCCACCTCTGTGCCCCATAGGACAAGGTGACACCCCCAGGAGCTGATGCCGTCCCGCTCCGCGCTGTTTTTACTCGGTTTTTTTTTGGTTCTGGGAGGTGGGTGCACCTCCAGCGTGTCACCTCGCTGTCCCCATCCCCTCGGGGGGTGCTCGGCGGTGAGCAGGGATCTGGTGTGTGACCGTCACCATGGCGGTGCCCTTGCTCTCATCGTGTACCATACGCAGCAGGTTTTGGCGTTTATTTTTATTTATTATTGTGGGATTTTTTTGGATGAACTTTAATAAAATCAAAGTGTTATTACAGACGGGTGCTGCTGGGAGTGCAGCGGAGTATGGGCATAAAGGGTCAACCAAGGAGGGGCTATAGGGCTTTTATGTAGGGAACTCAGGGTAAGACTGTGCTATAGGGCCAGCACTCTGCCACATGGCAGGATGGAGCTATGGCCAAGGACCTTGCTATAGGGCCAAGGGGCAGAGCTATATCCCCAAGGGCCAGTGCTATATCCCCAAGGGCCAGTATATGCCCTATAGGCTCAGGGAGCAGCACTATCCTGTAGGATAGTATAGGCCAGAGAAGCAGGCTGCACTATAGGGTCATACCGCACTGTGCTATAGGTCAGGATTGAGCTATAAGCCTGAGTGGGGGGGAGCTGTAGGGTAAGAAGGGGCTATAGCAGCATTATGGTATAGGATAGGGCTACAGCCCTGAAGGGCAGCATGGTGCTATAGGATGGGATGGAGCTATAGCCCTAAGGAGCAGGGCTGTGCTATATAGCGCAAGATGAGGCTATAGGGCAAGACAGGGCTATAGCCTCTGGGCTGAGCTCTGTGTTATAGGGCAGGACGGGGCTATAGGCTGTGGGCCCAGCCCTGTGCTATAGGGCAGGACGGGGCAGCCCCAGGGGCGGAGCTATGTGCTTGGGGGCGGAGCTTCCCTACGCCCCGCCCCCGCGCGGTGACGCACGACGCAGCTGCCCCGCCCACTCCGCGGCACCGCGCAGGCGCGGCCGCAGCCCCGAGGCGCCGCTCCCGCCGCCGCCGCCGCCATGGGGAAGAAATCCCGCGCCGCCCCGGGCCGCAGGCCCATCCTCCAGCTCTCCCCTCCGGGCCCCCGCCGAGACGAGGCGGCGGCACCGCCGGCCGAAGGAGCCGACTCGGGTTCCGAGCCGGGTAACGGCGGATGGGGTGTGAGACGGGGCGGGGGGGGCGCTTTGTTGGCGGGCGCGGCCTAGTGAAGGCCTCGGCGCGGCCTTCTCGTAGCGCTGCGGCCTAGTGGCGGGACCGGGGGCCGGGGGAGGCGGCGGGGGGGACGCGGGGCGGGGCGGAGCCCCGCCCCGCGTCCCCCCCGCCGCCTCCCCTGGCCCAAGCCCCCCCTGTTTCTAACGCCTCTTTCCCCCCCTCAGACGAACCCGAAGCGGTGGCCGAGCCCCCCCGCACCGCGCCCAACCCGCCGCCCCCCGCGCCCGCCGCCGTCAAGCCCACAGGTACGAGCCTCCGCCACCTCGGGAAGAAACGATATAACGATATATAACCCCCCCTTCAAAAAAGTCAGGGTTTGCTCCATTTTTAGGGGGGCGGGGAGCGTCCCCCACTGCTTAATATTCCTAAATCCCTGTTTTTTTAATCTAAAATGTTGTTTTTATAGCGGGCTGTGATTGTTTTTAAGTCTCTTTTTTTTTTAAGAGGGGTGGATTGTTCCCCTTTAAATGTTTTTTTTTAAGAGGGGGGTCATTGTTTCCCTCTAAGTGCTGCTTTTTTTTTTAAGAGGGAATAATTAATCCCTTCCTATATGATGTTATTTTAGGCTGCGATTGCTTCCTTTTCAGTACTTTTAGGTTTTTTGGGAGGGCAGTAATTGTTTCTCCTTAAGGATTTTTATTTTCTAATGCGTGTACAATAATTACCCCGCTTAAGTCCTTTTTACATGGGGGAGTGGGATGATCCTTCACCAATTTTTTTTGAGAGGGGTGGGAGCAGGGTTATTACCCCTATTTTACTATATTTGGAGTGGTGGCATGATGTGGAAATCCTTCCCCAAGTGATTTTTGATGGGGAGACGGTTTCTTGTCTTAAAAACTTGGGTTAGCAGATATTTTTCTGTATTGTGTATTTTTTGGGGGAAGGAGGGAGATGATTTTTTTTTCCTCTGTTACTGCTAATTATTAGCTTTTAAAGAAATTTAATATCAACTTAACTATTAATATTAAAGTATTGGCATTTGGGGGAGTGGTAACTCCCTGCTTTGTGGTTTCTAGGCAGGATATGAGATGCCTCCCCCCCCGACTTTTTTTCAGGGCTGGGGAACTGGTTTTTTTCCTTCTAGTATTGTTTTGGTTTTGTTTTGGTTGGTGGGTTGTGGCTGTTACCCCCTCGCAGGATCAGTGGAGTGACAGCAGGACCACCCCAGTCGGGGGGTTGGATCCTTCAATGTGCCCCCCCTTACTGAGCTTCCTCTGCTTCCCCCTGCCAGGAGGTTTGTGTCTGCTCGGTGCCTACGCAGACAGTGACGATGAGGAGGGCGAAACCCCGGAGAAGTCGGCCCGTTTGGCAGACACGAATGGCAACAATTCGGCCGACATCGACAGCACGCTGGCAAACTTCCTGGCGGTGAGCATGGAACCGGGGATTTTCCTTTGTAAGGGGAGCCGGGGGGACAGAGCGGGGGTTTCATGATCTGAGATGTTGTCCTCTCTCGATAAGCCCCTGCTTTTACCTCCCCTGGGATTTGAAGATTAAATCGGGATGTTGTTTTCGCAGGAGATCGATGCCATCACGGCTCCTGCACAGCCCGCCGAGCCCTCCGCCGCTGCCTCCTCCGCGCCACCCCCCACGCCTCCCCGCCCGGAGCCCAAGGAGTCGGGCTCAGGACCGTCCTCGGGTCCTGCCAACGGTGCGGGCTCTGTGCCGGCCCCGGAGTGGCAATACGATACCCAGTGCTCGCTGGCCGGAGGTGAGCATCCCTCTCGGGGGGCTGCGTCTGTCTTGGGGGGCTGCTGTCCCCAACCTCACTCACCAAAGGGAGCAGAGGGTGGTGACAAGTGGTTGACACTGGGAAAAAGGAGGTGACAGTGGCCTGAGGAACTGGTGCAGTTGGTGGTGAGACACACGCCCTGTGCGTCCCTGTGGGTGACAGTTTGTCCTTGTCCCTCTGGCAGTGGGGGAGCTGGAGATGGGTGACTGGCAGGAGGTGTGGGACGAGAACACCGGCTGCTACTATTACTGGAACACCCAGAGCAACGAGGTGACCTGGGAGCTGCCGCCGTACCTGGCGACACAGGTCCAGGGCCTGCAGCACTACCAGCACAGGTGAGTGACACCCCCCAGCCCCACGAGGGGACACGTTGGGATGTTGTTGTTCCTGAGTCTGCCCTTCACTCTACTCTTCCTCAGCAGCACCGTGGCAGGCACCAACGGCAGCTTTGTGACAACTGCCGAGCTGTACCCCCAGGAGAAGGGAACTGCCCCAGGCAGTGTCGGCCGCGGGGCCACCCTCACCAAGCGGGAGGTGAAGAAGGTCAGTCTGATGGGCCAAGCACCACTTTCTAGTTGCCATGGGGCTTCTAGTTGCCCTTCTGGCGACAGGTGGGTCACTCTGCTGCGTTTGCAGCCCAGAGAAGGGCCCCATCAGCAGGGGCTCCTTCCTCTGCGGGCTGCGGTCTCCTGTGCTGTGTGGGGCTGGGGTGAGGGGGCAGGAGCCGCTGCCGGAAAACTCACATGGTTTCGGCCTGCAGGAAGTGAACGAAGGCGTGCAGGCGCTCTCCAACAGCGAGGAGGAGAAAAAAGGGGTGGCTGCGGCTCTCCTGGCACCACTCCTGCCCGACGTGGTGAAGGAGGAAGAGGAGCGTTGGAGGAGGAAGGTGATTTGCAAAGAGGAGGTTGAGCCACCTCCGGAAGAGGAGGCAAAAGCAGAAGAGGCGGCAGCTGCACCTGAAGAGCCGGAACCCAACAGAGATCCCCTGGAAGACACACAGGAGGATCTGTGCAGTGTGGTGCAGTCAGGGGAGAGCGCTGAGGAAGAGGAGGAACAAGACACCCTCGAGCTGGAGATGGTGCTGGAGAGAAAGAAGGTAGGTTTTTGTCAGGGTAGGAAGGTTTTTGTCACGGTAGGAAGGCCACAGGCGCAGCCAAGAAATATCTGGCAACAGCCGGGGAGCAGCAGATGTTTGTGTCTGTTCTGCCTCCTTCGGGGGGTGACCCTGTGCTTCCCATGCTGCTTCTTTACAGGCTTGGGCTCCTTATAGATCTGTCCCGCTTCACGTGGATGCTTTGAGGGCAAGTCAGTGGCTGTTGGGAAACTCTTGCTCCATCTTTTTTGCCGTTAACACGGTGCCCTGATGAGAGCAGCTTTTTGCTATTTTTCATGGGTGTCTGGTAACCGCGGTCACTCTTCGGGGGAGGCTCAACTCCCTGAAGCACCGCTCGCTGTTGTGTCTCTGCAGGCGGAGCTGCGTGCCTTGGAGGAAGGCGATGGCAGCGTTTCGGGCTCCAGCCCGCTCTCCGACGGGAGCCAGTCAGCCTCGCAGGATGCAGCCCGCAGGCTGGCGTCCAAACGAGGGAAATGGAAACTGTTTGTCGGAGCCGCCAGTCCTGAATCTGCCAGTCGAGGCTCCAGCAAAACGGGCCGGGAGAGCCCGGAAGCAGGAGATGCAGGTAATTGGAAACGCTTCCTTCGGAGGGAGGAGCGGGTGTTCGGAAAGGCCGCAGCCCTCTCCCGCCGGGGTCTCCATTCCCTGAAGATTCGCGGGGTGCCTGGAGCCAGGACAGGCACTGAGGTATGTGTGCCGGGCAGGGGACAGGCCCGGAGGGGTGGCTGTTGTCGCTGTCACACACAGCCGGCAGTGCGAGTTTCACAGGCTCAGGGCAGCGTGGGGATAAGCTGATGCTTTGCCAAATTCTCTCCTCTATGCTATAATTAAGGAAAATAAACAGGAGAGTGCCTACATTCGACACTGTATCAGGAAAATAAATAGGAGAGTGTCCATACTCGGGGCTTTATCAGGAGAGGGAGTACCAAAGAACGATAACGGCTGCTCACACCCCACCGCCATCCGCTTCCTTCCCGACATTATAAATCCAAACCATAGTACACAGGGAAACGGTTACCTTTTCTGGTTCACAGGAGGGTTGTTTGATGCTGGGATGTATCACCCAAGCAATTTGTTTTCCTGTTAACACTCAGCCTTGCAGAGACTCCTGTCAAATATACATTAAGAGCAGTTCAGGGGTGTTGCTGAGCATCAGGTAGATATATCACCTTGGGGAAATGATGCGATCGCAGCTGTTAGCGCTGCACTACAGCTTGTGTTTCACTGCCCAGTGTGGCTGTTCCCCTGTCCCTTGGGGTTTAGTGGGTGACAATGTTTGTCCAGGGTGGCTCCGAGGGACAGTTTTGCTGGAGTGCGTTACCTTGTCACAAGAACGTCCCCAGAGCCGCCGTGTCTTCCAGCACTGCTGGTTTCCCGCTTACCTGGGGAACAGGAAACTGTTATTCTAAAATAACCTGTTGGAAGCTGAGCACCCGGCTGTTGGAGGGTGACTCAGGAAACTGTCCTGCCCTTCAGCGTCAGGACGTGCCAGGAATGTGGTTTTTTTAGCCTGAGGGCTCGTCTCTCGCTAAATGTCCCTCCCTGAAATTTGTCCTTCTCTGGAATTTGTCGCTTGGACACTGAATTATTCACCGCTGTCCTGTGATGCAGCTGAGGTGAAATATTACAGTCCTGACAACTTTTGGGGAACTCTTGAGTCTTTGACAATTATTTCAATTTATTTAATCTTGGATACCTTTTCTTGACAAATGACTAAACTGCTGGTGTTTGATTGCCTGCCGGGCACTTCCTTTAGCCCCCGTGCTGTTCCTCCTCCTTGTGCTCACATTGTAACTCTCCGCTTCCTGCGCTGTCCTGGAAGGACCCCCACACCAAACCACAGAGCCAGTGGCCCCTCTCTCCCTTTTAATTTCAGGCTCTTGGCACCGGCTCCTGTAGGAAAGAGGCCCCGGCTCTTGCCCTGCCCTGTCCCGTGGCGGGTTTGGCTCCTGGCACGGTGTCCCCTGCCGGCCGTCAGCAGCGCCGGGGTGGTGCTGGGAGAAGGGACTCAGCTGTCGTTTTTTTCCCCTGCAGCGCCGAGCACAGAAGCGGCTGATGCAAATTCAGACAAAGAGGCAGAGTCTGAGGAGCCTCAGGAGAAAACAAAAGCCCAAGAGGCACCAAAAATAGAAGAGGAGGAGCAGGACCTCAAGGTACGGAGCTGCAGAGGTGTGTGTGTCCGTGATCTGTCCTGGTTTGCGTAAGGGACATGACTGGGCGCACAGGGACATGCTGGCTCCAGCAGAACCAGCAGCAAAGGCTTGAAAGTGTTTAGAACAACAGAAAAAAAATAAAGGGGGCGCGGGGGAGGATAAAGACTGAGCCCTGGGTCTTGTCAGAGAGAGCAAACACTTTTCTCATGACTTTCTTCTCACCGATAATGATATTACAGTCTTGTGGCACGTTCAGTTGTCCCGTTTCCAGGCTGAAGACTCCTTGTCCATAATCTCTCTGTCCAGAGGCTGCCAGTACCTGTTGCTCTACCCTTCACCGAGCATTAACTTTTAGAAGTTGTTAGACAGAATTTGGGGAAGCCCTGGGGATTTCTGCAGCATCGTGCTGATTGTTTTTTCTTTTCCAAGCCTTGGTTTGCTATTTTTGGCTGTGGCTGAATGATTCCCAGAGCCCCTTCCTGAGCTGTAGTGGTGACATGCAGAGCTACAAGCTCTGGGTGACAGTTACACAGAGTGTAGGCGAGATCTTCCTTATTTGTTCTTTTGATTCCCCGATCACTTGTTACCATGAGATCTCCCACAGCCTTAAATTTGGCTCCTGACTAACTCCGTTTCGTTAGCAAGTGTTGTCACCTTCCTGTGGCAGATGGTTTACGGATGGGGAATCACTGGCTCGTGGTGGAAACGGGCAGCGCAAGCTGACCTCTGGCCCTGCCCTCATTTCCCATCATTTAATCATTTTTTGTGTGTGAAAGTGAAAGAATTTGTTTATCGTCCTCCTGACAGAATTAGCATCTCTCCCGTAGAACTCCAGCAGTTTTGAGATTTGTTTCCTCCCCAAAACCACTGAGCCTCCCTCAGTACAACATCTACATGAGGCTTTCCTGACTTTTTTTTTTTTTTTAATTTAATTTATTCAAAATAAAGCCAGCAGCAGGACCATGTTCGTTGGCTGCTGAGTCCCCAGGGGCGGCCAAAAGCCTCCTGAGCTGTCACCTCTGCTGTCCCCTTTCCTCACGGTGCTCTGTGACGGACTGTGCCGCAGCGCGGTGTGTTCCCTCCCACGCAGGATCCCTTTAGAGCTGTCAGAGGAAAGCCGGCTCCTCGGGTAATCGCTACCGTTCGCATCGTCACTCTGGGGTAATCTCTTTTCTGCCGGCTCTCTGGTTTGCAGGAGATCTGGGTCCTCCGCTGCGAAGTCACCTCCTGCCGTGGGACCTTCCCTGGTGTCTCCGTTAACACAGGAATTAATTTCCCTGCCTTGGGCTTCTCTAGTGGTGTTTGTCTGTCTGGCCCGTCCCCATCTCTGCAGACAGACGCTGCGTTGTTGGCTTTGGGGATCTTCCAGAGCCTCTTCTGAAGAGCAAAGGAAAAAAAAGACGTTTTTAGAGCCCTCCTTATGGCAATTTTGATGCCGCTTGCAGGCGTCCACCCCATTTGTGCTATTGATTGCTGTCTAACTTGTAGCTGCTCCTGCAGCCCCTTAGTCGGGGGATCGACACGGGGCGTCCCCGTGTCCCCCTGCAGTGCCCAAATCAGAGGATTGGCTCCTGTGGGATGCTGGGTTGAGTAACAGCCACCGTGGGCTGGCCCGAACCTTTGTGTAGATTCTGTCTGCTCAGGAGTAAATCCAGAGCTGTTACCCCTTTCCTGCTCTTTCCTCTGGAAAGCAGCAATTTAAAGTCTGAAATTACATCCTGGTCCATTTCCTTTGGGAAATGGATTTGAAATATTATATTTAATGCTTTCTGCCCTGGGCATTGCTCTGCGGTAACTCCAGAGCCGGGGCAGCAAAACAGATGGAGCTCGTGCCATCCCTCAGCTGGTTCAGAGCTGTGACTGCACTGGGGGCTGTGGGGAGCAGGGAAGGGCCCCCCTGAAGGAGTTGGGGTTCGCTGGTACCTCCTGCAGCTACAGAGGAGGTTTCATCCTGCCATCCCACACCAGCCCCGTCCCTGGGGGTACTTAGAGGAGGGGGTGACAGGTGCAAACCACCGGGGTGCCACGTCCCAGGCTGCAGGGCCGCGGGCAGTCCCAAATCTCATTTGCTGGCGAAAGGCTGGCACCGCGGGGCCGCAGCAGCCCGGTGACGCTCCCGAGCGCGGCTCTTGACGCTTCCCCTTTCTCCCTGGCAGTTTCAGATTGGAGAGCTGGCAAATACTCTGACTAATAAATTGGAGTTCCTGGGCATCAACAGACAATCTATCTCCAACTTCCACATGTTGCTGTTGCAGACAGAGGTAACCGAGCCTTGGCCCCTCGCTCCGGCCTTCTGTTCCGAAGCGGATCAAATAACTGTCCGCCACTCGAGCGCCGAGGGCTGGCGCTGCGTGAACCTCGTGGCCGCGGCGGCACCGTGCCGTCCGTCTGTCCGTCCTTCCTCCGCGGGGGGCGAGCATGGCTTTGCGCGGAGGCGGTGTCTTCCTCCTGGCCCCCCCTGAGTCCCGTACCGTAAGGGAAAAACCTTCCCGGACCTCGAGTCCTGTCCCCAGGGCCACTTGCCGCCTCCCTCAACGGCTTCCCCCCCCGGTTCTTGCCCTCTAGACCCGCATTGCAGACTGGCGAGAAGGTGCTCTCAATGGAAACTACCTCAAACGCAAACTCCAAGACGCAGCCGAACAGCTAAAACAATACGAAATAAACGCCACCCCTAAAGGCTGGTCCTGCCACTGGGACAGGTACGCGCTCTCCTACCTTTCTCACCTTTCATCTCTGACATCTCAGACATGATTTGTGATCATCAACCACCCGACCGACGCTGGCGCCGTCCCTCTCGGAGACTCTTAGCAAGTGCTGGGCAGGCAGAGAAACGTCCGGCGCTCTGGCGGAGTTTGGGCCGGCCGCCAAAACTGGAAGGATGCAAACGGAGCGCTGCTCAGTGCTTTTTTTTGAGACGGAGCTGGTTTCCCCATCGGACAGAGCTGGTTGTTGCTCTCATGAGTGTCAAGCGCTGCGGAGGGCGGGCCTGGGGGGTCGCGCATGCGAGAGCTCTGTGAACTTTGCAGGATCTCTGGATCAACTCTTCTGACCAACAGCTCTGACAAAGGACAAACTTCATCTCACCGACCGAACGAAGAACAAGATTTCTGTCTCCTGCCAGCAGGTCAGACCCAAACATTTCTTTGTTTATTTGGCTTTCTTGATGAATTTTCCTGTGTTTGAAATCTTTGCTCTTTTGTTTTTCAGCTCCCAGATCCGCTCCCTCTCTCTAGCATTCACTGTGTGTTTGACACCATAAAAGCGACCTCCGTGGCACCACGGGGTAGGGGGGCAGCCGCTTTTCTCCGTTGGGCTGTTCCCCTGGTGCCTCTTCTTCTCGGAGGGCGACTTTCAGCCAAAGGTGGCGGCTGAAAAGTCCCGCTGCTCACGAGAGACGTCGCTCTGCCACACGCTCGCCTGCTTTTCTCAGCCCTCCCCTCCCTCGGAGCGGTGGGGCTCAGGGCGCGCGACGTTCACGCAGTCAGCAATGCAAAAAAAAAGCCAAAACTAAAAAAAATAGCTTGGAGCGATTTCGGCTCGGGCCTTCTCCTGCCTCTTGTCCTCAAAAAAAAAAAAGTTGTGGTGGTGTTGTGTTTGGGAGAGCGGCAGCCCTGCTGCGGAGGGGTCTTCCCTGCGAGAGCGTCACGGCTGTCGCGGGCAGGCCCGCCTTGGAGTGTCCATGGCGGGGAAGGGAAGCTGAAGTTTCCTTCTCTTTCTTGTGATTTAGGGAGCATAGACGCTATTTCTATGTTAACGAGCGCTCGGGAGAGTCGCAATGGGAATTCCCCGACGGGGAGGAGGACGAAGACGAGGGACAGCGAAGCGCCAACAGAAAAGCCGACGGTCCTCCTAAACCACCTCCGAAAGACAAAGGAGAGCACGCCGGGGACACCGCCGAGCACTCCACAGGTACAGCCAGGGCTGGGAATGGGGGGGTCGCTGCGACTGGGGGGTGCTGGTCCTGAAGTGGGGGTGTCATGGGGTCCCACCAAGTGCTGGGGCAGCATGTGGTGGCTTTTGTGAAGCCGGGACAAGCGCCGCTCCCATGTCAGAGCTGTCCCCGCGGGTTTTTGGCGTCCCTGCTGTGCCGGGGAAGGCGGCGCGTGGTTCGTCGGTTGAGCCTGTGGCCTGAGCTCTGCTGCCCGCTCCCCGGCGGTGCGGTCAGGAGCAGGCAGCACCATCCGTAGCCTGTGTTTTCAAGCCGGTGTCGCTATGTATTCTTCAGGCTCCCTTTGTAAAGAATCCTTCTCAGGCCAAGCCCCCGCTACGTCTCTCATGCCGCTCACTCCATTTTGGACTCTGCTTCAGTCCTCCGTCCCGGTCCTCCAGCCTCCTTTGCCTCTGGAAATGCCTCCGCCGCCCCCACCGCCCCCGGACTCGCCCCCGCCGCCCCCCCCGCCGCCCCCGCCGCCCGGAGAAGACGGGGAGATCCAGGAGGTGGAGATGGAAGATGAGGGGGGCGAGGAGCCGCCGGCCCCGGGAACCGAAGAAGACGCTCCCCTGAAGTCTCTCCTGCGGCCGGCTGCCAGCAGCACCCCGGTGAGCCGCAGAGACGTGGGAAGTCACTCGTTTGGCCATACCTGGGGGGCCACATCCCGCTTGGTGCTCACGTCCTCGCTCTCTTCCAGGTTGCCGCTGAACCGAGCCCAATGCCGCTGCTCTCCGCCAAACCTCAGAAGAGGAAAGCGGTGGAGATGAACCCGGGGCTGATGCAGCGAACGGCCACTATTGGCAGCTGCCCCGTCATCTACAGCCAGCCCCTGATGGCCACCGGCAAGTACCAGCCATCGCCCATGCCACTGGCGTCCCTGCGCCCGCGCCAGCGCCTGCAGAGCGAGCTCCAGGCGCGCCCCAACCTCCGCATGGCGCCCGGCGCCGCGCTGGGGCTGCAGCCCGGCTACCTGGGCGTGACGGCACCTGCTGCGCCCGCCGTCATGAGCTACTCAGAGTGTGCAGCACCCGTCAGCGTGGCCACCACGCAGCCGGCGCGAGGAGCCCTGCCTGCCACCGGCACCGCCGAGCAGCCACCTCCCCCGCCGCCCCCACAGACGCCCCCACCTCCCATCCCCAAAGCGCCGCCGCCGCCAGAGAAGGAGAAGCCGAGGAAGGGGCGGAAGGACAAGGTAGGCGGGTGCTCTTCGCTGCGCCGGCATGCCAGGCACCGTCTCCTCCCTTTTGCTCACCGCGGGCCGTTGTGTTTCTGGCGCAGGGTAAGAAGGGGAAGACGAAGATGCCGTCGCTGGTGAAGAAGTGGCAGAGCATTCAGCGGGAGCTGGACGAGGAGGAGAACTCCAGCTCCAGTGAGGAGGACCGCGAGACCACGGCCCAGCGCCGCATCGAGGAGTGGAAGCAGCAGCAGCTGATGAGGTACCAACCCCCCTGGCTCTGCTCCGCTGGGAGGGGACGTTCCTTTGTCCCCTGGACATCTCCAGCCTTGAGGGGGCACCCAGGCGTGGTGGGGACTGTCACCTTGCACCACCAGGCACTGACCCCCTGTTTTGTCCCCGCAGCGGCATGGCAGAGAGGAACGCCAACTTCGAGGCGCTGCCGGAGGATTGGCGAGCGCGGCTGAAGCGCAGGAAAACCGCCTCCAGCACATGAGCCGCATCCCGTTTGGTTGTTTTTTGTTTTGTTTTTTATTTTTACAGATGTACAGTTCCTCACTTGACCGTTGTCCAATAAATTGTAGCAGTTTGGGACACGCTGTCTGTTGCTGTTCCTGCAGCAGTTTGGGGTGTGCATGGTGTCCCTGGCGCAGGTTGTCACTGGGGGCCCTTTGTGTCCCCGCTCGCTGCGTGTCTGCCAGGAGCACCAAATCCTTCTGGCTCCTTTCCCAGCTCTGCTCTGGGCCTGCCCCGTCCCTCCCTGTCGCTCAGCGACCGCGTCCCAGTTTCCCTGGCGCTGCCGGGACTGGAGAAGGGTCTTGCCGAACCTCTGGCAGCCATGCAGCCCTCAGGGCCCCCCGGGGATCAGGGAGCAGGGGGGTTTGGTGGGGAGCTGCTCCCCGAGCCCTACGACAGCTTCATGCGCAGTCACCTGCGCTACTACGGCTACTTCCAAGGTGAGCCCTGGCCCCAGGGATGTGTCCCCTTGTCCCCCGCCCCACCGTTCGGGCTGCAGCAGTGCTGTCCCCAAGGCCAGCGGAGGGGCAGGCAGAAGAGCCCCATGTCCCCAGGGGGTCCCTCCGAGGCACCCGGCACTGGCAGCACCAACAGCAGCAGCACCAACCACAGTTGCCGGGGACATCCCAGGCAGAAGCCGAGCTGTGAGTGGGACCCCACAGCCTCCCAGGGCCGGGAGAGCATGGGGGGGCCTCTCCCTGTCCCTGCCTTGGGTGGCGGGTGGTTTTGGGGTGTCCCCACCCCAACCCTTCCAGCCTGGGCTCCCTGCTCTCAGCTCAAGCCGTACTGGGGTGGGGGGGGTGCACCGGGGCCCCCCATCCCCTCCTGGTCCCCTTGCAGCCCCTGGGGCGCTGCAGCCGGTCCCCGGCCAGGACAGGTGGGTTCCTTCGGCACGGGGCCCGGGGACATCGGTCCCCTCGGTGCAGCACTGCGGGTTCCCGGGGGATCCAAGGGATCGCTTCGCCCTCCCCTCGGCGCGGGGCCCCCTGCCCGCTCCCCGCTGGCCCATCGAGTGCGAAGTCGTCAAGGAGCCGATTGAGCACATCGGTGAGGGAACACGCCAGCCGTTCCCCCTTACCCTGCGCCAGGTCTCCCCTGTACCCATAGCATCTGTCTCTGTCCCCCCCAGAGTGGGTCCCCCCTGAGCCGGAGCCCTTCTGCCAGCCCGCGGGCCCCGCGTGCCCCCCGGCCCCACTCAGCGAGGACCAGGGCACCATCGTGTACCAGCTCAGCCCAGGTACTGGGGAGCGGGCAGCACCCCGAGTGCCCCCTGGTGTCCCCAAGTCCCCATTGCCATCCCTCCGGGCTCCCCCCTGCAGCACCCCCAGGCTCCTGCTTCACCCGCGCTCGCATTGGGGGATCCCCAGGTCCCCTGTCCTCGCCGGCCACCCCCTTGGAGGGTCCCCAGGACACGACGCTGCTCTTCGAATCCCGTTTTGAGAGCGGGAACCTCCAGAAAGCCGTCAAAGTGTAAGAGAGGGGCCGGGGGGTGACTGGGAGTGGTGACAGTGGGACCGGGAGCTGGAACATGGCCCATCCCACTGTGCAGGGGCCCATTCGAGTACGTGCTGTGGCTGCGGCCAGACCTGTACACGGTGAAGCACACTCAGTGGTTTTACTTCCGTGTCCAAAACACCCGGCGAGACCACCTCTACCGCTTCACCATCGCCAACCTGGCCAAGCCCAAGAGCCTCTACGGCGAGGGGATGTGCCCGCTGCTCTACTCCCAGCGCGATGCTGAGAGCTGCGGCATTGGCTGGCGCCGCGTCGGGACCGACATCCGGTACTACCGGGGTGGCGCGGAGGAACCGGCTGCCTTCTGTCTCTCCTGGACGGCGCGTTTCCCCCACGACGGCGACACCTGCTTCTTCGCCCACTCCTACCCCTACACCTACTCCGACCTGCAGCGCTACCTGCGGGCGCTGTGCCGTGACCCGGCGCGCTCGCGGCTCTGCACGGTGCGGGCGCTGTGCCGCAGCCTGGCTGGCAACACCGTGTACCTGCTGACCATCAGCAGCCCCGCCGGTGCGGCTGGCAAGCGGGCGGTGGTGCTCAGCGCCCGCGTGCACCCTGGGGAGAGCGGCAGCTCCTGGGCCATGCGGGGTTTGCTCGATTTCCTCCTCGGCGCCGATGCCGACGCCCGGCTCCTGCGCCAGCTCTTTGTCTTCATGGTGGTGCCAATGCTGAACCCCGACGGGGTGGTGGTGGGGAACTCCCGCTGCTCCCTGGCAGGACGGGACCCCAACAGGGCGTACGGGACGGCGCGTGGCGGCTCCTTCCCCGGCGTGTGGCACCTGCGGGCCATGGTGGAGAGGTGAGAGGGAACACGGAGCCGGTGGGATGATGCCGCTCTCACGGCAGTGCCAGTGGCCGTATCGTGGTGTGTGCAGGGTGCTGGCGGAGCGGGAGGTGGTTTTGTACTGCGACTTCCACGGGCACAGCCGGAAAAACAACATCTTCATGTACGGCTGCGACGGCGGTGGGGCCGGCAGCAGGTCACGGCTGCGCCAGCGCATCTTCCCCCTGATGCTGAGCAAAAACGCCCCCGACAAGGTGGGACACCCTGGGAATGGTGACACAGTAAACGCAGCCGCTGTGCTGCTTCTCGAGGTGCCATCACGATGTCCCTGCGGGGCTGGGGGGACACACATCCCCCGCTGCGCTGACCCCAGGGCCGGGCACAGTTCTCCTTCCCCAGCTGCAAGTTCAAGGTGCAGAAGAGCAAAGCAGGGACGGGCAGAGTCGTCATGTGGCGCTTGGGTGTCTCGCACAGCTACACCATGGAGGCGGCTTTCGGCGGCTCTACGCTGGGTGAGGGACCACTGCGGGAGGGGAGTGTCGGTGACGGGGGTGTCGGTGGGTGGGTGGTCCCCGGGTTGGGACACCGCTGCTTGTTCCGTTGTCCCCTGTCCCCTCCAGGCGGGAGGAGCTCGCACTTCACCGTGCAGGACCTCAAGTCACTGGGCTCCCACCTCTGTGACACCCTGCTCGACTTCTGCGACCCCGACCCCGCCAAGGTGGGCAGCAGCCATGGCTTGAACCACGGCACCCCGGCTGCTCCCGGTGCCATCGGGGGCCGCGGTGACGCTGGCTCCGTCCCGCAGCTCCAGCGGTGCCTGGCGGAGGTGGACGCGCTGCTGCAGCAGCGGCTGGGCCGGGAGCCGGGCTGCGGTGGCAGCTGGAGCGACGTGTCCCCCTCGGAGCTCGAGTCCAGGTACATCCCAGCCGTGCCAGCCCACGGAGCCCCGCGGTGCCGCTGGGGGTGCAGCTGGTTGTATCCCCCTCACAGCACCAGTGGCTCTGACACCTCTGTGTCCGACGGGCCCCCGGTTCATCTCTGCGGCCCAGAACAGCCGGTGAGTCCCTGGGTGCTGCTGGTTTTGGGGTGGGAGTGGGAGGGACAAAGCCCTGGGGAGGTGTGACACCCCAGTACCACTTTGCCATCTGGCGCAGCTGGAGCAACGGAGGAGGAAGCGGCTGCAGAGCCGAAGAGCCAGGAACACCCTCCAGCCAAACGCCATCTCCCAGACCCGTGCCAGCGTCCCGGTGAGCCTGGGACCACAAGAACGGTCTGCCCGGTCACAGAGGGGACAGTCCTGCTGGGACACTTGCCCCCAGAGCTGTCCCAGCGCCCCTGGGGCTCCAAGTGGGTCCAACCCCTGTTCTGTGCCCCCCAGGCCAGGCCGGGGCTCTGCAGGACCCGCGGGCAGCCGGCTCTTCCCGGCACCCCGAGGGGAGGCAGAGGGGCCGGACGGGAGCCTGGCACCGGGGCGACGTTTCCCAGCAGGGCTGGAGCGGAGCGCGGCCGCCACACTGCTGTGCCGAGCTCTGAGCTGGGCCCTGGCATGAGCGCGGTGCCGCGCCGCCGGCGGCCCCTGAGGACCCACTGTCCCGGTGTCACCGGTGGCTCCCCACGGGACGCAGCCCCGGGAGCCGAGACAGGGACGTCCCGGCGACAGGGCGGGCAGGTGGCTGCTGCCTGCAGGCTCAGCGCCCGTGTCCCCCTCAACATCCCCAGCAGAGCCTCAGCACCCGCGGCCCCGCGCTGCTGCGCCTGTGCTCGGCATTAAAGGCGGTGCCATGGCCGTGCCTCTGCGTGGTGGCTCCTGTTTTCATCGTGCCGTTCCCCCGGGGCTCCCTTCAGCGCTCCTGCCCAGAGACCGCGAGAACCCGGCCGCAGGGGCAGGCCCTGCCACCATGACAGTGCCCCAGGCCCCGCGGGCTCCTCTGGGGCCTCCTCGCCACGGCGTCACCTCAGGCGCCACCGCCATGGCGTCACCTCAGGCCTGTAGGCCGCGGCGAGGCCTCAGGCCCCGTTGCCATGGCGACGCCTCAGGCCTGCAGGCCGCGGTGACGCCTCAGACCCCGTCGCCACGGCAACGCCCCGCCGGGCCGGAAGAGAGCGGCATGCGCGCCGGAAGTACCGGGGGGGCGGAAGCGGAAGCGGCGGCGGCGGTGTCCTTCTGGGCCGTGACGCCGGGGCGGCACCATGGCGGACGCGGCCTCGCAGGTGCTGCTGGGCTCGGGGCTCACCGTGCTCTCGCAGCCCCTCATGTACGTGAAGGTGCTGGTGCAGGTAAGGGGCGGCCGGTAGCGGGGAGCTGGGGAGGGGGGACACCGGGCCCGGTACCGGCTGCGTGTCCCCGCCGCAGGTGGGCTACGAGCCGCTGCCGCCTACCCTGGGCAGGAACGTCTTCGGGCGCCAGGTCTACCAGCTGCCCGGCCTCTTCGCTTACGGTGAGTGTGTCCCCCCGTGGGGTGTCCCGGTGTCCTCCGTGGGGTGTCTCCCGGGGGTGACGGGTCCCCGCTGTCCCCAGCCAAGCACATCGTGAAGGTCGATGGAAGAGCGGGACTCTTCAAGGGCCTCACCCCCCGCCTCTGCTCCAGCGCCATCGGCACCGTCGTGCACGGCAAAGTGCTGCAGGTACCGGGGGGAGGTGGGGACACGTTGGGGACCCCGGCGGGGCTCTGCCAGCGGGGGCTGAGGACATGGGGACACCGGCAGAGCCTCCCCCGTCCCCCGCGGCTGCGCTGACCCTGCGCTTCTCTCCCCAGCGGTACCAGGAGGCTGAGCAGGCTGAGGTGGGTGAATCCTCCATCTGTCTCTCCCTCATTCCCGCTGCCCCAGGGGGACACCCGGGTCTGGGGGGCACGGGGCCTCTGGGGGTGCTGGGGAGGGAGTGGTGCCTTTCGGGGGGCTGTTCCCCACCTGACGCCTCTTTCCAGCCTGGAAGCAGCAAGAAGGAGACGGTGTCCTCGCTGGAGCAGGTGCTGAAGGAGGTGAGAAGGAGGAGGAGGGCACTGGGTGCAAGGGGGGCTCGGTGTGACGTTGTCACCCCCCACCGTGTCCCCCTGACAACCCGTTTCTCCTGCAGACCTCCCGAGAGATGGTCGCTCGCTCCGCCGCCACGCTCATCACCCACCCCTTTCATGGTAGGTGACCCCCCCAAGCTGGTGCGCGGTCCTGGTGACCCGAGTGACAAGCGCCTCTCGCTCCCGTGTCACCCCGGGGTGTCCCCAAGGCCCCGCTGACCCCCGTGTCTGCCCGCAGTGATCACCCTGCGCTGCATGGTGCAGTTCATCGGCCGCGAGACCAAGTACAGGTACGGGCTGGGGCTGCTGGGGAGGGAAACAGGGCTGCTGTGGGGGGGGTGCCCACCCACAGAACCCCGTCTGATGTGTCACCCTCCTTTTCCTCCCCGTGGCAGTGGGACACTAAGCGCCTTCGCCACGATTTACCGAGAAGAGGGCATCCTGGGCTTCTTCGCGTGAGTGCTGACAGAGGAGGGGCTGCAGGGTCTGCTCCCCAAAATCCATGGGGTCTGCTCCCCAAAATCCATGGGGTCTCTCCCCCAAATCCACGGGGCTTTGCTTGCTGCATGGGTGTTATTTTTCCCTCCAGCTGCAGCTCTGCTCTCCTGTCTCTGCCCTCGCCTCAGGTGCTGCTGGGGTCCCTGGTTTCCCGTTCTACCCACCGAGGGTCTACCTGGCGCTTGTAGCCACCAAGCCTGGGTTTTGTGGGTGACATTTGACATTTAGAGCCATTAGAGCAAATATGTATTAAACCTTCTCCCTCCTGCTCTCGGTGGCTGGGGGCTATTTTGGGTCCTTCCATTGCTCCTTTCTGTGCCCATGTCCTCTCATAACCATTTGTCCGAGCGTTTTGTCTCCAGGGCAGGGGGTTCCCTGATTCACCCGGCTGTTGGGGACACGGCCGCTCCCCCCATTCCTGTTCCCCAGCTCTGCCCGGGGCTCACGGTCCCTCTTCTCTTGCAGCGGCCTCATCCCCCGGCTCCTCGGGGACATCCTCTCCCTCTGGCTCTGCAACATGCTGGCCTACCTCATCAACACGTACGCGCTGGAGAACGGGGTACGGGCTCCGCGCCCCACTTAGGGGGTGGGACGACGGTGGTGAAGGATGGGAGAGGCTCAGGGGACAGGTCAGGGGAACAGGGCCCCGCTTTGGGGTGGCGGGGGCTCAAGGTGCTTTCTCCCCCCGCAGGTCTCCACCATGACTGAGATGAAGAGCTACTCGCAGGCAGTCACTGGTGTGAGTACAGCCAGCGTGCGTGTGTGTGTACCCCCGGCTGCGTGACACCGGGAAGCCTCTGTCCCCGGGGAAACGGGGTGTTTGGTGACCCCCCCTGTCCTGGGGCTGGGGGGCAGAGCCAGGTGCTGGGTCCACGGGGGACACAATGTGGGCTCACGGCTTCCACGTCACCTGGCCCCACATGGAGCCACCTCTCTCCTGGGGAGACCCTGGGGATTTTTGGGGCTCATTCTGCCCCCATAGAGGGAAGCGGGAGGGTCCCTGTGGGGGCCGTGAGCCACTGCCGACCAGCCCTGCTCCTCTCCGTTGCAGTTTTTCGCCAGCATGCTGACCTACCCCTTCGTGCTGGTCTCCAACCTGATGGCCGTGAATAACTGCGGGTGAGTCCGTTGGTGCCCCGCACTGCCCCCCACCCCCTGCAAGGGCCGGCGTGGTGACAGTTGTGTCCCCCCACGTCACATCATCTCCAAAAACCGCCTTTCCCAAGTGCCCGGTTGGCAAAGAGGCTCCAAATTCACCATGGAGTTGGTCCCTCATCAGTTGTGTTGTGGTGGGGGGGGCTCAAAAGGTCCATTTTGGGGTTTTGCTCAGCGCCGAGCTGCGGAGGTGACAGAAATAACCCCCTGTGGGGTCTCCCCTTCCTCCCTCCCCCAGGCTGGCTGGGGGTCTCCTCCCCTACGCCCCCACCTACTCCTCCTGGCTGGATTGCTGGAGCCAGCTGCACCGGGAGGTGAGTGACCGCGGCCACGGTGTCCCTGGCCGCCAAAAAAAAGCCGGGTGGGAGCCCCACGGGGCTCGGGGTGACCCCTACTCACTGGATTGTGGCCGTCTTTGCCTTCCAGGGCAACATGAGCCGAGGGAACAGCCTGTTTTTCCGCAAGGTGCCCGCAGGGAAGCGCTACGTGTGGGACGAGAGGAGGTTTCGCTGAAGCTGGAGCCGGGAGGGGGAATCGTGAAGCCGACGTCAGGCTCTGGGGGGCAAAGAATTATGAGAGAGTGATGATTTCTATACAATTTTTTAAAATCATTTAACGCTGAGAGATGAAGACAGGTGTGTGAGAGTCTGTTGTGGAGGGCGCCTGGTAAATCCGCCGGCAGAAATCCCTCTCCTGCTTCCCCCAGTTACTCCAGAAGCGTTTTCCCAGCCTTGGTCCCAGACGAGCCTCTTTCAACAAA
Source organism: Caloenas nicobarica (assembly GCF_036013445.1). Classification (NCBI taxonomy): domain Eukaryota; kingdom Metazoa; phylum Chordata; class Aves; order Columbiformes; family Columbidae; genus Caloenas; species Caloenas nicobarica. Next base: position 67,500,902 of record NC_088249.1, read on the forward strand.
GGAAATTCCTCCCGGAACCACCAACCCCTTAAAAATAACTACGAGTTTTAAAGACAGGCTGTAAAGCATCACAAAACTTGGGAAGCGATGTCCCCAACCGCCCTAGGGACTGTCCCCAGCCCCGTCAGGGGCCGCTTGTTAATGGCTGGGGATAATTATGGTGCAGCAGCATGGGTGGTGAGAGGAGAGTGCTGCCCCGAGGCCTTGTGTGCCTCAGTTTCCCCTCTCAGGGCTGTAGTGGGTGATGGGAGCAGCAAAGGGATTGATCCCACCGTTGGCAGCGCCAGCAGGGGTGTCACAGCACCCTCAGGTAAGAGGGGTCGTGCGGCTGGTGACCGATGGTGACATGTCTGGGCTGTGCCAAGAGGATTGGTGGAGGAGTTGCACACCTGGGGAGAGGCTTGTGCAGCTGCTTGCACACCTGGGAGGAGGATTGCACAGCTGGGGGGGGTTGCACAGCTGGGGGGGGTTGCACAGCTGGGGGGGTTTGCACAGCTGGGGGGGTTTGCACAGCTGGGGCTCGCACATGCAGCAGGAGGATTGCACAGCTGGGGGGGGTTGCACAGCTGGGGGGGGTTGCACAGCTGGGGGGGGTTGCACAGCTGGGGCTCGCACATGCAGCAGGAGGATTGCACAGCTGGGAGCGTGCGTGCAAAGCTGGGAGGTGAGTTACACGTGGTGGGGGGGTTGAACGGCTGGAGCGGGGGCTGCACACGCCGTGGGGGGTCGCACGCTCAGCAGGTTGTTGCGCACCCGGCGCGGGGGTTGAACGGCTGGCTCGGGGGCTGCTCCCCCGGCGGGGCCGCTCCAGCCGCCGCCGCCGCTCCAGCCGCCGCCGAAGGGCCGCCCCGCCGCGGGCTGCCCGGGGGCGCTCCCGAGGGGGCGGTCCCGGACGCGGCGGGTCCCGGACGTCCTCCCGGCGCCATGGCGGAGGCGGGGGGGTTGCTGAGCGGCGGCAGCGAGCGGCGGTGCCGGGAGCGGTTGGCGGGGGCGGCCGGGCGGGGGGCGGCGGCGGCGGCCGCGGTGCTGGTGCCGCTGTGCTCGGTGCGGGGCCGCCCCGCGCTGCTCTTCACGCTGCGCTCCCGCCGCCTGGGCGGGCCCCACAGCGGCGACGTCAGGTACCGGCACCGGAGAGGGTACCGGGGGGGGCGGGTCCCGGTACTGACTCCCCGGTAACTCCCGCAGCTTCCCCGGGGGGAAGCGGGACCCGGCGGACACGGACGCGGTGGCCACGGCGCTGCGGGAGACGCGGGAGGAGCTGGGGCTGGAGCTGGGAGCCGAGAGAGTCTGGGGGCAGCTGCGGCCGCTGCCCGACCGGGTACCGGGAACGGGCACCGGGAACGGGCACCGGGGCGGGAGCCAGTGGACGCGGTGACAAGGACACCGGGGCAGGGATGGGGTCGGGGGGCACGGAGTGGCCGGAAACACTGAGGACACGGGGTGGCAAGGTCGTGGGGTGACAGGGACACAAGGGCAGGGTGGCAGGGCCACGGGTGACGGGGACGTGGGGTGACAGGGACACAAGGGCAGGGTGGCAGAGACATGGGGCGGCAGGGACAGGAGGTGACAGGGACGCAGAGCATGGGCTGCAGGCAAAGAGGGGGGTGACACACACGATGGGTGTCAGGATGTGGCGCGGGGTGTCCCAGTTGGGTGCAGGGGGTCAAGGTGAGTGGGTGGCGCTTTGAGGAGGGGGTTTGTCACCCCCGTCCCTTGCTGTGACACCTTCCAGCAGGGACAGCTGGTGGCTCCTGTCGTGGCCAACCTGGGGCCGCTGGAGAACTTGACATTGACCCCCAACCCTGACGAGGTGGGTGACCCGTGCCAGCTATGTCCCCTCCCTGGGGTCTCTTCTTCCCTGGTGATGTCTCTGGCCCCCCCTTTGCCCGGTGACACGGTGGCAGATGTCCCTGGCCACCCCCTCGCAGGTGGAGGAGATCTTCACGCTGCCGCTGGCGCATCTCCTGCGGGAGGAGAACCAGGGCTACACCCATTTCTGCACCGCCGGCCGCTACAGCTACACCCTCCCTGTCTTCCTCAACGGGCCCCACCGGGTCTGGGGGCTCACGGCCATCGTCACCGAGCTGACGCTGGAGCTGCTGGCGCCCGACCGCTACCGCAGGAAGACCCACATGCTGGCCCGGAGCCCCTCGGTGTGACGTGGGAGGGAACGGGGTGGCCCCCAGGGGGTGTTTTTGCGGGTTGCGTACAGGCAGAGCTGTCCCCGTCCCTCGGTTGTGCGGCTTCTTGTATTGTAGGGTGACCCTGCCACGCACACAGGGATAGCGGGAGGGGACTGTCACAGGGAAACTGCTCTGTCCCGCATCGGTGCCACTGCCCACCGGGCTCCCCGGGCCCCTGGTTGACATCACACACTGTGATTTAGTAAAAAAAACCCAAACCTGTGTTTTTGAACCATTTGTGACAGTTTCTAAGTCACGGAGCGCAGCTGGGCCTCAGTGCCAGCACCCTGGGGTGGGGGGTACAACAGCCGCCCCCCGGCACTGGTGCAGGCAGGAGCCACCCTGGTGGCACCGTGGCAGTGACAGGGAGGGTGGCGTCCCCAGGGAGGGGCGTGTGGCTGTGTGTGATACCCCGGCTGCTTGTGCTGCCCCACGACCAGCCCCAGAGAGGGGACATGGAGTCGCATGGGAAGCCAGGATCTCCAGTCTGGGGGTGTCCAGGCCCAGGCTGTGTGATCCCCTGATCCCTGGGGATCCCCTGATCCCTGGGGATCCCCCGATCCTTGGGGATGCCCTGCTGTAGGTGAAGCAGGACCCAGAGCCCCCCAGCACTCCTTTCCCACCCACAGCCTCCTCCTGCCCTGTTCCAGCAGAGACAGGAGCCTGTGAGCACAGCAGTGTTTATTGGGGACCCCTAAGTGCTGTGAAAACCCCCCTTGCCCCCCAGGCAGCCCCCCTGAGAAGGAAGCGGCCATGGCCACTAGAGCCACCACCACCCCCTCCTCTGCCACCGGCTCCTCACGCCGATGCCGCTTGGGCTTTGGCCTCCCCGTAGCGCCGCATCCTCGCCTCCAGCTCCGGTCGGAAATGGCGGATGAGACCCTGCACCAAGGGGATGGAGTCAACGGGGTTGGGGGGAGCCCACCAGCTCCCCCCAGCCCGAAACTGCCCCCCTCCCCACCTGCACAGGCCAGGCCGCGCCGTCGCCCAGGGCGCAGATGGTGTGGCCCTCGATCTGTTTGCTGATCTCCCACAGCGCGTCGATCTCAGCCACCTGCGCGTTGCCCTGCACGAACCGCGCCATCACCTTGTTCATCCAGTCGACACCTGAGGGGATGGGGAAGGACATGGGGGTCCTGCAGTGCGCCCCCCCCCATTTCACAGCCCCTCAGCTGCCCTGGCCCCCCGCTCACCTTCCCGGCACGGCGTGCACTGCCCGCAGCTCTCGTGCTTGTAGAACTCGATGAGGCGAGCGATGGCTTTAACCACGTCGGTCTGGGGAGGGATAGGGGTTGAGGGCCCTGCCACAGCGTAGGGGGCTGGGGAGGGGGCTCCCCCCTTACCGATTTGTCCATGACGATGACGGCGGCCGTGCCCAGCCCGCTCTGCGCCTGCACCAGGGCGTCAAAGTCCATCAGCACAGTCTCACACACCGACTTGGGGAGCAGCGGCGTGGAGGAGCCCCCCGGGATGACGGCCAGCAGGTTGTCCCAGCCCCCTCGGACGCCCCCTGGCACAGAAGGGGGAACAGGATGGGCTAAGCCGGGCCCAGCACCGGCCCGGTGCGGCTTGGCGGGGTGGCTGGCAGCGCTTACCAGCATGTTTCTCGATGAGCTCCTTCAGTGGCACCGACATCTCCTCCTCCACGGTGCAGGGGTTGTTGACGTGACCCGAGATGTTGAAGAGTTTCGTCCCCGAGTTGCGCTCCCGCCCGAAGCTGGCGAACCAGGTGCCCCCCCGCCGGCAGATGGTGGGGGCCACGGCCACCGTCTCCACATTGGCCACCGTGGTGGGACAGCCGAAAACACCTGCAAGCAGCGGGAACCCTCAGCGGCTGCTGTGGCAGGACGGTGGCGCGGGGACAATTGGTTTTGTCCGGTCACCGTCATTTTGTCCCAGCGAGAAACAAAGGTTTGTGCTGCCGAGCGCGGTGGGGGCAGAGCGGGGAGGGCCGGGGCCGTACCCACGTCGGCGGGGAAGGGCGGCTTGAGGCGCGGCTTGCCCTGCTTGCCCTCGATGGACTCAATCAGCGCCGTCTCCTCCCCGCAGATGTAAGCGCCGGCGCCCCGCACCACGAACACGTCAAAGCCGTACCCCGAGCCGCAGGCGTTGCTCCCCAGCAGCCCGGCCTCGTACGCCTCCCGCACGGCCACCTACGGCAGGGACGGGCGGTTGGGTTCGGGGGTTCCCCGCCGGTGTCGGGGGGACCTGCCCGGTGCTCACCTGCAGGTTGGAGGCCTCGTTGTAGAACTCCCCGCGGATGTAGATGTAGGCGGCGCGGGCGCCCATGGCGCGTCCGGCCACCAGGCAGCCCTCCAGCAGCTTGTGCGGGTCGTGCCGCAGGATCTCCCGGTCCTTGCACGTCCCCGGTTCCCCCTCGTCCGCGTTCACCACCAGGTATTTGGGCCTGGGGGGGTGGGCGCTGTCAGGGCTGCCCGCGGGGAGGCCGCGGGGCCGGTCCCGGTCCCGGTCCCGGTCTCACCTGCTGTCCGGGGGTTTGTTCATGAAGCTCCACTTGAGGCCGGTGGGGAAACCGGCGCCGCCGCGGCCGCGCAGCCCCGAGGTCTTGATCTCGCCGAGGATCCAGTCCGCCCCCTTGAGCAGGATCTCCTTGGTCTTGTACCAGTCTCCGCGGCGGAGGGCGCCCTGCAGCCTGCGGGAGCGGCCGGTGAAACCGGGACGGGCCGCACCGGGAGCCCTCCCCCGCGACCCCCGCCGCTCACCTCCAGTCGTGCCGCCCGTAGAGGTTGGTGAAGATCCGGTCCTCGTCCCGCAGCGACCCGAACTGCGTCTTCTTGGGCGCCGTCTGCGGGAACACACGGACTCAGCACCGGGGATACCGCTACCGGCGGGACCCGCCGCGCATCGGATCGGATCGGCCCGGCGCTGTCCCCGTCCCCGCTCACCGAGTAGGAGGCGGCGGGCAGGCGCCGCAGCGCCAGCAGCTGCCGGGCGGCCATGGCGGAGCGGGCGCCGGCGCCGGGACCAGGGCCCCCGTCACCTTCAGCCGCCCCCGCAGCGGCGCGCCGCGATGACGTCAGCGGCGAGCCCCGGCGGCGCGGCGCTGCGGTGACGCCAGGGAGCGGGGTGGTGGCGGGGGCGCGGCCATACGACTGAGGGCGTGGTCACAGTGCACGGGGGCGTGGTCTGCCGAAGGGGGCGTGGTCTGCCGAAGGGGGCGTGGCCTGCAGAAGGGGGCGTGGCCTGCAGAAGGGGGCGTGACCGGGCTGGCGCCGCGCCCGCGCTGCCGCGTGCCCCGGGCGCGGGTCGGGTTTCGGGCGCTGTAACCGGAGGCTCCGGGCACCCCCCGCAGCGCCCCCCGGGGCGCCCCGCTCTGACCACCCCCCGCGCCCCGGGGGGGCTGCACCGCCCCGCTCCGGGCCCCTCCGCGGATGTGGCGGGCCCCACTCTCCCCTGGCCGCTCCCCTGTTTGGGACCACGGTCCCCCCACCGGCGGTGGCCTCGTCCCGGCGAGGGAGCGGGGCCGGGGCGAGCGCTGGGGCCGGGGGATCCGGTTTCCCTCCCGTCTGGCCCCGGGGGTGGGGAGAGGGAGCAGGGACCGTTGGCGAGCGGTGGGACAGGGCGGCGGGCGGCATGTTCTTCCTCTTCCGTGGGTCCCAGCGCCGGGGCATCGGCAGCCCCGCGCCCCCCGCCTGCCGGGGCACCTCCCGCCCCCACGGCCCCGGTAAACGGGGTGGCCGCCGCCTCCGCTTGGCCCCGCAGCTCTGCGGGCACAGGGGTCCCAGAGCCACCGGCACCCTGGGGAACCGGGGGCGGCCCCACCAAGGTGGTGCACCCCCCATGGAGCATCAGCGGGCCACCGAAGAGCCGGGGCCCCAGCCGCCCCCTGCTTTCGGGCAGGTAACCGGCGGTGGGGGCGAGGGCCGGGATACGGCAGGGCTGGGGGACCCCGAGTGCCCCCGCAGGGAGAGGCTGGGGGTCGGGGAACAGCTGGGCGGCTCCCCACATCTGGAGCAGAGTGGCGAGCAGGGAATAATCCGGGGGATTATGTGTGTGCGCGGGCACGGTGCCCCCCCCGCCTGCCCTGCATATCCCCAGATATTCCATAAAAACCTCAAATCCCCGCACAGCCCCGGCCACTCTCACACCGCCCCTGGCCCTGGCGGGGCGGCAGCCCCCAGCGCCGTGCCAGCCGGCCCCCCTGGGGCCAGGCATGCCCTGCGGCGCGGGGCAGCCCCCAGCCATGGGCAACTGCACCAAGACCCCTGAGCGGAGGCTCCCCAAGGTAAGGCCGCCCCGTGTCCGCCCTGGAGGGCAGGACGAGGGTGGGGGGGAGCCCCGGCTCGGTCCCCCCCATTGCCACCGACACCCGCTCTGCCTGCAGGATGGGAAGCCGCGCTCCGGTGCTCCGGTCCCTGGCACCGGGGACACCGAGGATGTGGTGGAGGCGGCGCAGTCCCCGCCATTGCAGAATTACTCGGTGCTGCAGGGGCTGGTGGGGCCGGCCTGCATCTTCCTGCGGCAGAGCATCGCCATCACCCAGCTGGTACGTGCCCCTCCGCCCCGCTCCCCGCACACCCGCCGCACCGGGCACCGCGCTGCCGTGCGGGATTTAGGGCAGGATCCCCGGGGGGATCGGAGGGAGTAGGAGCCCCCCGACGGCTCTTCCCGCTTTCTCTTTCCCAGGATCGAGAGCTGCGGTCTGAAGAGATCGAGGGTGAGGAGACGTGGGGCCAGGGGACAGGGCGGGGATGGTGGCGGTGCCGGCGGTGACACCGCGCTGTCCCCAGAGCTGAAACAGGCCTTCCGGGAGTTCGACAAGGACCGTGACGGGTACATCAGCTACAAGGACCTGGGCGAGTGCATGCGGACCATGGGCTACATGCCCACCGAGATGGAGCTCATCGAGCTGTCCCAGCAGATCAGTAGGTGGTGGGGCACGCGGGGACCCCTCCGCTCGTCCCTGTCCCCCCACCCCGGTGACACCCCCCTTCTCCCGTAGCCGGGGGAAAGGTGGATTTTGATGATTTCGTGGAGCTGATGGGCCCCAAGATGCTGGCGGAGACGGCGGACATGATCGGGATCAAGGAGCTGCGCGACGCCTTCCGCGAGGTGAGGGGGCGGGGACGGGGGACAGCCCGGCGCAGGCAGCCGCCGGCACGCCGAGGGTGACACGCTTGCCCTGCAGTTCGACACCAACGGGGACGGGCAGATCAGCATGGCGGAGCTGCGGGAGGCCATGCGCAAGCTGCTGGGGCAGCAGCTCAACTACCGGGAGGTGGACGAGATCCTCAAGGACGTGGATCTCAACGGGGACGGCCTGGTGGACTTCGAAGGTAGGAGCCGGGGAGGGCGCCGGGAGCATCCCCGGGGATATTGGGGATGTTTTGTCCGTATTCTCCCTCCGGCAGAGTTTGTGCGGATGATGTCGCGCTGAGGACGGCGCGTGCCAACACGGGAGCCGAGCCCCCGCCGTGCCTTACCAAGAGGAGGGGGTGCGGAGGAGACGCCCGGCTGTGGCGGGGGCCGTGCCGGGGCAGCGCGGCACCCGAGCCCGGGGCGGGGCCCTCGCTCCTCCGGCGCCGGGGGTGTCGGACTCGCCCCCGGCCACGCGCCCGCCCGGCTGCCGAGGCCCAACCGCGGGGTGGGGTACCGGGGCCAGGCCCCTTTTTGGCGCAGATTTGGCTGGGCATCGGCCGCTCTCGGCTCTGCTCTGTCCTGCAGCGTCCCCGTCCCACCCTGAGCTCACCCCACCTGCTGTTCCCCAAAACTCCAACCACTCCTCCAGCCGGTTCATCCTCCAGCCTCCTCTCCGACCCTCGTACCCAGTGCCGGGTCAGGGAATTAAATCCTCCTACATGCCTCACCTGGGGGGTGTCTGAACAAATGTATTAATTTTTTCAGTCTTTACCCTTCTGAAATGAAAAACTCTCTCTACAGACTTTTGCTTGTCATATTGCATTTAAATAGAATTTGCTCGTGACCATTCCCTCCACGGTTGAGAAACGGAGAAATAAACATAACAGCAGAGTCAATTATACTGTTAAGTGGCATTCTTTATTTTATCAGCGGTGGGAAACACTGGGGATCATCCTCCATCAGTGCCCCAAACACTGGATGCACTTGCATTGCTTATATTCACATAATTATTACATATGCATTACAATTTTTGAAATTTTTGACATACAGTGCATCTATACTAAGAAATAATTGGTGATGTTAGTTATAGTTGTTTAGTTCCTTACTTACATCTATTAATTATTAGTTAAATATAAACTAAGCGCTCTGCTTCTAAACAATGTGTTACTGAACCTTCTGTCTCTCTCTTGTCATGCAGAAGGATCTAAAACTTGAAAAATATCCCCTTGTTTTGCAGGTGGTCAGAATGCATTTATCATGTCAATTGGTTAATGATGGGTACGTCTTTTCTAAGTTAATCACAGTGTACATTAATTTAGCAGTTTCTCTTCAATTCCCCCCTTTTCAGTATACTTGCAAATTCTTTTGCAATATCGATCAACAAAATATTATCATCTCGTGTTGCGGTATGGGCATAATTATGTGTTACCCGGCAGCAATACCAAATAGATCATTGTAGCATCACGCAAGTAAAAATTATTAGCATTAAAATTAGGGTCACAGCTGTGAAGTAAAATTTTTAATACCGTGGGCAGAGCCCAAATTCTACTTCATAAGAGTAACGAAACCAAAATTCACTGTTGCCGAGATTATGATTATCACCAATAATGCCCACAAGGGATATTTTGCAGTTTCAGGGAGCACTGGTGGATGATCCCCAGCGCCGATAAAACAAAGGACGCCAATTAACAGTAGAATTGACTCCGCTGTTAAGTTTATTTCTCCGTTTCAGTGGCCCCCACCGGGTGCAACAACCACCGTGTCTCCCGGCGCCTCAGCCCCGGCCGTTCCGCCCCGCCCGCGCCCGGCGAGCCGCTGCCCCGGCCCCCCCTCAGCTGCGGCGGGAGGCTCGCGGAGCCGGGGGCGCCGCCGGGCCGGTGCCGGGGGTGGCAGCGGCGGCTCCGGCCCCGCTCGGTTCCCGCTCGGGATGAGGCGGGGCGGAGCCGACGCCGCGTGTCTCCACGGCGACGGGCGGGGAGGCGGGGCAGGCGCGCGGCGGCGTGATGACGTCCGGCGGCGTGGCGCGCAGGCGTCATCAGGGCGAGCGGCGGAACCGGCGGGGGGAGGCGGCGGGGTCAGGCCAGGCCGGGCCGCGGCGGGGCCTGCGCAGCGGCACCGGGCCGGAGCCGCCGCGCTCCGCTCTCCCCGGGTCTTGGGTCGGGTCTGTAGGGCTGAGCTGAGCTGAGGAGAGGCGGGCAGCGGCGCTACAACCGGCGGGGCGAGCGCGGGGGCCGCCCACCGACCCCCGCCGGGCTCCCAGGACCCGGCAGCGGCGGGCGGCCGTCGGGGATGTCCTACAAGCCCATCGCTCCCGCCCCCGCTACCCCCGGAGCAGCCAGCGCCAGCCCCGCCCCACCGGGGCCGGGGGCACCACCCGCCGGTGAGCGCAACCCCCCGGTAACCGCGGGGGACGGGGGGTCCCGGGGAAGCGGAGGGAGTCCCGGGGAAAGAGGGGGGAGCAGCCGTTAACCCTCCGTTCCCCGCAGCCACGAGCGTCCCGTCGCCCTCCGGTTCGGTCCCCGGCGCCGCCGCCGCGTTCCGGCCCCTCTTCAATGACTTCGGGCCGCCGTCCATGGGCTACGTGCAGGTGAGTCGGGGGGCGGCGGCGGGGCCGGGGGTTCGGGGGCGGCGCTCAGCCCCTCCGTTCCGCCCCATCCCCGCAGGCGATGAAGCCCCCCGGGGCTCAGGGCTCGCAGAGCACCTACACCGACCTGCTCTCTGTCATCGAGGAGATGGGCAAGGAGATCCGGCCCACCTACGCCGGCAGCAAGAGTGCCATGGAGCGGCTGAAGCGAGGTAGGGGCGGCCGGGGGGAACACACACACCGGTCAGCCCCCGGTGCTGCGTCCCCTGCCCCTCCGAGCGGGGCGGCGGCTGATGTGGGGTGTCCCTGTGCTTCTCCCCGCAGGCATCATCCACGCCCGGGCGCTGGTCAGGGAGTGCCTGGCAGAGACAGAGCGGAACGCCCGCACGTAACGGCTGCTGTCACCCGGGATCCCCACCCGGGGACCCCCGGTGTCCCTGCCCCGCTGGCGGCGGGGGGGCTGTGTGCTGCCCGCACCCCCCCGGCTCTCTGCTCTCTTTATAAATGCGTGTTTTTATAAATAAAGGACATGGTTGGGACTCTGCCTTGTGCTGTGTCCGCGTGGGGAGTGCCGTGGGTGCTGAGGTGACTGGGGCGTCCCCGGGGGTGCTGGGGGGACACGGGGGACGCTGCTCTGGGGGTGTCTGTGACTGGGGGTGTATGGCTGGGAAAGGGCCGGGATCAGGAAGGGCTTGGAGCTGTGCTGTGCCTGAGCCGAGAAGTGCAGGAATGAGCAAAACTCCTCTCTTAACTCTTAAAAAAATGGCCTTTTAAAATAAAAGCCTCGGGGTTTTTTTTTTCCGAGCACCGGCGGCGGCGGCGGCACCTCGGCCCGGGTGGGGGGGGTCGGCCCGGGGGTGCCGGCACACGCGGAACGCCCGTGCAGCGGCGCTCCCCGCCTTCCCCTTTCTGACGTCACGCCCCCCCTCCCTACGTCACGGCCGTCTCCGTGGGAACGGGCTGTGATGTCACGGGCCGAGGGGCCGGTTCGGAGCAGCGCAGGTTCGGCGGCGCCGCGGGTGGGGGGGGCGGCGGCGGGGGGCGAGCGGGGCCGAAGGAATCCGGAAAGAGCCGAGCGGAGCCGAAGACGGGGCGGGCGGGGCCGAGCGGGCGGGGGGCGCGTCGCCATGGGAACGGGGCGGGCCCGGGAGCGTCGCAACGGGCGCCCAGCGGGCCGGGCCGGGCCGGGCTGAGCCGGGCTTAGCCGGGCCGAGCCGGGCTAACGGCCGCCCCCGCAGGCGCTGCCCCCGCCGGCGCTGCCCCCCGCCGCCATGCTCATCAAGGAGTACCACGTCCTGCTGCCCATGAGCGTGGACGAGTACCAGGTGGCCCAGCTCTACATGATCCAGGTGGGGCTGGGGGCCGAGCATGGGGGGTGCAGGGCGCTGTGGGGCTGAGCTTGGGGGGCTGAGGGGCTGAATGTGGGGAGCTGGGGGGTGCAGGGGTCTGTGGAGCTGAGCGTGGAACCTGGGAGGGTTCAGGGTGCTGTGGGGCTGAGTCTTTTTGGGGCGTGGGGGGCTGTGGGACTGAGCATGAGAGGTGTAGGGGTCTGTGGGGCTCATCCTGGAGCCGGGGGGGTGCAGGGGGCCTGAGGCTGACCCCGGAGGATTGGCAGGGGGATCGGTGAGCTTTGGGTGGGTTTGGAGCCGCTGAGCCAAGCAGGGGGTGTGGGAGTGGGAGTGGGGCTGGGGGGTGTGAGCACAGGGGGCCTGGGGGTTGCGGGTGGGTACAGAGACCGTGGGGGTCTGTGAGGTGCCAGATTTGGAGGAGCTGTGCTCACCGCACCGCTCTCCCTGCAGAAGAAGAGCCGGGAGGAGTCGAGCGGCGAGGGCAGCGGTGTGGAGATTCTGGCCAACCGGCCCTACAGCGACGGCCCCGGCGGCAGCGGCCAGTACACCCACAAGATCTACCACGTGGGCTCCCACATCCCCAGCTGGTTTCGGGCTCTGCTCCCCAAAGCCGCGCTGCAGGTGGAGGAGGAGTCCTGGAACGCGTACCCCTACACCCGAACCAGGTGGGACCCGCCGGGGACGCGGGGTGGGCTGTGGGGCGGCTGTGCCGCCAGGCTTAGCCCCGTCTCTGTGCGTCCCCCAGGTACACCTGTCCCTTCGTGGAGAAGTTCTCCATCGACATCGAGACGTACTACCGGCCAGATGCGGGTCAGCAGACCAACGTCTTCAACCTGAGCGCGGCTGAGAAGAGGCAGAGGATTTTGGGTGAGTGTGGGTGCTGCCGGGCTGGTTCGGGGTGCCGGGCAGGACCCGGTGCCTGCCGGGGTTCCCCGGCTGGGTGTGTGGGTGTGCAGCAGTGCCCAAGGGGCTCAGCTTCCTGGCGTATGCAACATGCTCGGATTTGCTCTCTGCGCTGGTCCTTGTGTTTTGGAGACAGATATGTGGGGACCCTGGCAGGGGAAGGTTCTTGCACCCCCAGCTCCCTGCCCTGAGCTCCCTTGGCAGCACTGCTAAACTAGAGTCTACATTAAAGATGTTTTGGGGGGCAGTTTTGTCCTTTGCCTTCTTCCCTTGCCTATTTGCAGCCCTCCCCTTCCTGGTGCCAGCCTCCTCCTCACAACTTCCTTGTCCCTGTCCCACATGGTCTGGCGTGACTGCCTGTCCGGGTGTGCACGGGAACCCACACTGGGCTCCTGCGGGGCGTTTTGGATCAGACGGAGCGGGAAAAGCCTGTCCCCATTTTCCCACCCCCTGTCCTGCTTCTCCTGCTCCCCAGGGCTTTGCTCCAGATCGGTCTCCAGCTCTGGGCCTCTCTGCTGCTTACTGCGGGAACTGGTGGGCAGAACGGGGAGCCTGGGGTGGGATTCCTCCCCCGCCGGCGGGTTCGGCCCCGGCTGCTGTGGCCTCCCTTTCCCGGGGGTGTCGATCTGGTTGTTTTAGGCGCTGGAGTGCAAAGCGTGACGCGCAGCCTCTTAAAATGGAGGCCTAAAATAGGCACTCGGAGGAAATGATTCATCTGACCTATTTCTCTCATTGGCTCTTGCGGCACTGGGGATGTCCGGCCAGGATGCTAGTGACTTGGGCCTGGGGGGACAAATTCTGCCCCTGCCACCCCCGGGCAGCGACAGGGACCAAGCGGACAGGGCACAGCCTTGTACCTGCTGCCCTGCCTGACTTTCCCGGTGGTGCCAGGTCTTGCTCTCTCCCCGGTGTCCCGTAGCACCAACAGATTTAAACCCCATCTCGCGTTTCAAAGGGCAGCAGAGCAAACGCTGCGGTCCGTGTCGGGGTGAACCACAGGGACAATGGCCTCCTTGCCAGTTTTCTCACAGCGATAAAAGCAAATGGACCCTCCGGTTGTTACACGAGCGATGCTGTCGGGAGCTGCAGGTCCTTTCCCATCTCCTCGCTGTGACCACAGTGTGTGGCCATCCCAGCTGCTCGTCCGGTGCTGATTTATGGGCTCGTGTTCACCTCACTGCTGCAGCCGGGTGTGTTTTGCAGGCTCGGGGGGTTGGAGGGGTTGCAGCACTTTGCATTTCAGCTGCCTGCCATGGGAAAAGCCCGGCTCCAGAGCACTTGCCCTGCAGCTGCCCTTGTGTTCTGAGTCTTAAAAGTCCTTTTTTTCTCCTTTTTTTTTTTTTTTTTTTTGGCCCAAGCTGAGGGAAGAGGCCGGTGGGCACCTTGGGAGCAGAACCTGGGGATGGGCCGGGGTGACAGAGCGGGGACAGCTCTGCAGGAAGGTCCTGGGGCCAGCGGGGTATCCTGGGACCCTCCAGAGCCCCCCCGGACCAGGCTGGAGGGATTTGGCCTGGAGACGGGGCTGGAGCAGCCGAACTGCAGGAAATTTTGTGCAGGGTTGGGCCCAAACGGTCCCCCGAGGGTTGTTGGATCATGTTTTCCTGGGTGCTGTCTGTGATCTCCCCCTACAGTTATGGGGAGGCCACCCCCGTTTTGGGGGCTCACTCCCATTCCGGGGAGAGTGGGACGTTGCCATTGCACCCCCCAGCTTGATGGGGGCTCCTCCTTGGTCTCGTGGTGGTTTTGCTGAGCTCTGTGCTCCATTTTTGGGAGACCCTCAGGTCTGGGGGGGCAGACGGTGGGGCTCACCACTGCACCGAGCTGCTGGATCCGCCTGGTCCTCGGCACCAGCCCCCACGGCCCGCGGGGTCGCTGGGGCCGCTCTCCCAGCTGCCAAATCTCCCGCTAATGCGTGTATGTGTGTCAGCCCCGGCTCCCCGCACGCCTCGCCGCCTCCGTGCCCCCCCGCGGCCCCCGGTGCCTCTCACAGCCGCAAGGCACCGGATCCGGCCCCCACGCAGGGACAGGACACATTTGGGTGTACCCAAAGGCACCTTTGATGGAGATGGAGAGTGTTTGTTACTGATTGTTGGACGTGTGGCTCTTGGGAATAATTTTCTGTGCGTTTTTAGAGTCACGGAATCATTTTGCTTGGAAGAGACACTGTTTTTTTTCCCCTGATTTTCTACCTGAGGGGTCGCCCACCCGCCTGTGTCCCCTCGCTGAGCACCCCAGGGTGACGAGCGCCGCTTTCCCCACAGACACCATCGACATCGTGCGTGACCCCATCTCCCCCGGGGAATACAAGCCTGAGGAGGACCCCAAACTCTACCGCTCGGCCAAGACAGGCCGGGGGCCGCTGGGGGACGACTGGCTGGAGACGGCGGCCGGCGGGACCCTGATGTGCGCCTACAAGCTCTGCAAGGTGGAGTTCCGCTACTGGGGGATGCAATCCAAGATCGAGCAGTTCATCCACGACGTGGGTGAGTGGGGAGATCCCGACTGCCGGCACCTCGGTGCTGCCGGGGGGGCAGGTTTGGGGAGCCCCTGGGGACACCCCGAGCTTGCTCCCTGTCCCCCCCGATATCGCAGGTTTGCGGAAGGTGATGCTGCGCGCCCATCGCCAGGCCTGGTGCTGGCAGGACGAGTGGACGGACCTGACGATGGAGGACATTCGGCAGCTGGAGGAGGAGACAGCGCGGATGCTGGCACAGAAAATGGCCAAACGCGGCGAGGCCGAGGAACCCCCCAGTGCTGGGCCCAGCTCTGAGGGGCGGCCGGAGCCAGGGGGGCCCAGTGAACAGGACGGGGGGGCCGAGGCGCAGGTGGGGGCCGATGCCTCTCCCGACGATTCCTTTGCCAAGCAGTGGTCCACCTCCTCCCGCTCCTCCTACTCTTCCCAGCATGGAGGTGAGGGGCTGGGTCCTGCAGGGGTGGGATGGGGACCCCCAAGCCCCCCGGGTGCTGTTCTCCATAGGAGATACCTCAGGGGATCCCCTCTTCCCTGATTTGGGGCTCTGGGTGCCCCAGGGCTGGAGGAACAAGGGGGTCTATGGGGCAGGGTTGGGGTCTCGCTGCAGGGGGGCTGTGGGTGCTGACCCCGCGCTGGTGGCAGGGGGGGTGTCTCCCCAGAGCTTGTCTGAGTGGCGGATGCAGAACATCGCCCGCGACTCCGAGAACAGCTCTGAAGAGGAGTTTTTCGATGCCCACGGTACGGCACCGGCTCGGGGTGGGCTGCGTGTGCTTGGCGGGGGCTCTGGGGTGGGGATGCAGGCACAGGGGTGCTCCCCAAACCCACGGTCCTTTCCCCACCGCTGCAGAGGACCTGTCTGACAGCGACGAGGTCTTTGCGAAGGAGATGACCAAGTGGAGCTCCAACGACTTCTTGGACACACTGGAGTGGCCGGCGGAGCTGGACGAGGCGCTGGGTGAGTCATGAAGGGGCCCTGTCCCCAAACCCAGGTGTGGGTGGCCTGGGAGGGGACTGACCCCCCCGGACACTCCAGCTGGGCTCACCGGGGCCGTTTGCTCGCAGCGGATGGAGCCAGCGCCGCCAAGGTGGATGGTGAAGGATTGGGGGCGTCCAGCTTTCCCGAGGTGTGTGCCAAGCTCATCCCCTCACTTGTGCCATGTCCCCTGGCCGTGCCACCTGTCACGGGTGCCAATGGCAGTGTGTTCCTTCCCGCAGGGCGGCTCGGCGGAGAGCGTGGCGCAGGCGTGCCGGATCCATGCCCTCTTCCTCATCCTCCACAGTGGCAACATCCTGGACCAGGGGGTGGGCGAGCCAGGCTCCAAGCAGGCGGACGTGCAGACGCTGGCGGCCACCTTCGACGCCGTCACCCGCATCCACTTCCCCGAGGCGCTGGGACACGTGGCCCTGCGCCTTGTCCCCTGCCCACCCATCTGCGCCGCTGCCTACGCCCTCGTCTCTAAGTATGGACGGCAGTGCCGTGTGCTGGGGTTGTGGGGTGAGGAGGGGGATGTCCCCATGGAAAAGCACCCCAGAACTGCGGGAGGGGACAGGAGAGGTGGTGGCCTCAGGGAGGGGACTTTACTTCTGGTGTAGCAAGGATGAGAGGAAACGGTCTCAAGCTGCGCCAGGGGAGGTTGAGGTTGAATCTTGGGAACAATTTCTTCCCCAAAGGGCTGTCGGGCATTGGAACAGGCTGCCCAGGGCAGTGGTGGAGTCACCATCCCTGGAGGGGTTGGACAGACGGACATGAGGTTCTCAGGCACATGGGGCAATGCCAGGGGTGCGGTAACGGTTGGACTCAATGATCTTTTCCACCCAAAATGATTCTGTGCTTCTATGATTTAGGGCAGGGGATGGGATGGGGATAACTCCCAGTGCAGCATCCTGGGGCAAGTGTTGTGCGGTGGGATGGGGGCATCGGGGCAGCCCCGTTCATCCTCCTCCTCCTCCCGTGTTCCTTGTCCCCCCCCGTGTCCCTCTCAGGCTCAGCCCCTACAGCCACGACAGGGACAGCCTGTCCAGCAGCCAGGACCACATCCCGCTGGCAGCCCTCCCGCTGCTGGCCACCTCCTCGGGCAGCTACCAGCACGCCGTGGGGACCGTCATCACCCGCGCCAACCAGGCCTACAGCACCTTCCTGCACTCCGGGGAGGGGGCCGGCTTCTGCGGCCAGGTCAGACGGGATTCGGGGGGAACTTTGCTGCAGGCTCTACCGGGGACCATGTTACCCCTGTGCGGGGGCTCGGGGGCTCCGTCCCTCCTCACCCTTGCCGTGGTGCTGTTGGCAGGTGGTGCTGCTGGGGGACTGTGTGGGCGGCATCCTGGGCTTTGACGCGCTCTGCCGGAGCCGGGGGGGCGCGGGGGGCAGCCGCAGCAGCAGCCGCCGCGGCAGCCTGGTGAGTGCCGGGGTGGGGAAGTGGGGTTCACAGCCCTGGGTGCTGGGGTGCGGAGCTGGCGGGGGGTGTCTAAGCGGGGACCGGGCGGTCGCCGTGTTTCCCCCCACAGAGCGCAGAGCCCGTGTCCCCCGAGCTGTGTGGCGGCCAGGACCCCCTGGGCGAGGGGGTGGATGGAGCTGCGGGGTCGGGCCAGGCCAGCCCCGAGCCGGGGACACAGAGGGACGGCCACCACCGCAGCTCCTCGGGCAGGTGAGAGTAATGGGGATGGTTGGCAGTGGCTGGGAACGCTGCTGATCTTCCTACTAATTTTGTGCTTTCCCACCCGCACCAGCCTGGGCAGGAGCGTTGCGCAGGGACAGCCCACCCTGGAGTGCCTTGCTGGGGCTCCCTCGCTTCCAGCAGCTCCTCCGGGCTAATGGGGCCGTGCTGGGTGCAGAGTTGTCCCTAGGCTGGTGGGATGGGGACGGTGCTGTCCCTCCCCATGCCCACCGGCCCCGCTGTCCCAGCCTGCAGGCCAGCGAGGCCCCGCTGGAGGCAGAGGCGCCGCGGGACGGGGCAGAAGGCACCAGCACCCGCCTTGATTTTAAGGTATCCGGCTTCTTCCTCTTCGGTTCCCCGCTGGGGCTGGTGCTGGCGCTGCGCAAGACCGTCATGCCCGCTCTGGATGGTGAGGACCCCCCCAGCCACACTGCCACCCTGATCCTCTTGTGGGGCTCACGTCCTCATCCCCAGGTTGTGCTCCCCCTGTCCCCTGCAAGCTTGAGCCCTCCAGGACCTCCCCAAAGATTCTGCTTGGGTTTGAGCTCCTTGCACGCCCAGCCCTGGTCGCACGGGTGTTGCTGTGTGCCCGAGTGTCCCCTTCCCCACTCTGTGCCAGCCCTGGCTGTCACCGGTGTCCTGGGTTGCCCCCTGAACCTTTCCTCTCGCTGGGTCCTGCTTTGTCCCCACTGGGTGCTGAGCTCTCAGCTGCGCTACCCCGTGCCCGCCAGCCCTCGTGCCCTGTCCCTTGCTGGGCAGCCCTGACGTCCCTTGACGTCCCCTCTCTGTCTCAGTGGCCCAGCTGCGTCCTGCCTGCGAGCAGATCTACAACCTCTTCCACGCGGCCGACCCCTGCGCCTCTCGCCTGGAGCCGCTCCTGGCCAAGGCTTTCCACGCCGTCCCGCCGCTCAGTGTCCCCCGCTACCAGAAATACCCCCTGGGCGACGGCACCTCCTCCCTGCTGGGTGAGCAGCCCCCACCGGGCACCCCGGGGTGTGTTTGGGGGCTCTGGCTCCATACCCAGAGCACCCACAGCTGCAGGAGCCCGGTTGGCTTGCGGGGGCAAAGAGCCCTTTGGGGCTGTGCTGGAGGAGAGTCCCAGGGTGGCCGGTGTCCCCGCGGGGTTGTGGTGGCCTCACTGGGTGCTCTCTGCAGCGGACGCCCTGCAGACGCACTCTGCCTTGTTCCTGCCCGAGGTGGACGTGGCCGCCCCCCCTACCCCCACCAGCAGTTTTGGGGGCTTCTGGAGGGGCAGTGAGCCGGAACCCCCCACTCCCGCCAGCGCCAGCGAAGTCGTCAAGAGTAAGTGCCACCCCCTGCCCACCCCACCCCACACCGTCACCTTGGGATGTGCAACATGACCCGGGGACGGATTCATCCCGGCTCTCCCTGCAGTCCTGGAGCGCTGGTGGGGCCCGAAGCGCATTGACTACTCGCTGTACTGCCCCGACGCCCTGACCGCCTTCCCCACCATCACCCTGCCCCACCTCTTCCATGCCAGCTACTGGGAATCCTCCGACGTGGTGGCTTTCATCCTGCGCCAGGTACGGCGGGTATGGTGGGGTGGGCAGTGCGGCTCGGCGGTGCCAGCGGGGGCTGAGCCGGGGCCGTGCCACTCGGCAGGTGATGGAGAAGGAGGGACCGCAGCCGGCGGAGAGCGAGGAGAGCTCTATCTACAGCCCCGCGATCCCCCGGGAGAAGTGGCAGCGCAGACGCACCCAAGTGAAGATCCGGGTACGTGCCCCCTAGCCAGCGGGTGTGTGACATTTTGCCTGGACAGTGCCGAGCTCCGGCCACCCTGGGTGACCAGAAAAACCTCGTCCGAGGGCTGACGCAGCCAGGAGGGTTTGCTCCTGCCTGCCTGGAGGATGCCAGGATGGTCCCGCAGCCCCACAGGGTCCCTGTGCCACCTCACAGGCTCCCTTGGGTGCCACCCGTGGCCCCGCTGCTGAGTCCCCTGTGTCCCTGCAGAATGTGACAGCAAACCACCGAGCCAGTGACGTGATCGTGTGCGAGGGCAAACCGCAGGTTCTGAGCGGGCGCTTCATGTATGGACCCCTGGATGTGGTGACGCTGACTGGGGAGAAGGTACCACTGGGCTGGTGGGTGGCACTGGGATCCCATCGAACAGGGCGGGGATGTCACAGGGTGGGGATGTCACAGCGCTGGTGTCACCCACAGCAGGGGATGGGATGTTGTGAACCTGTGTGGGATGCGGGGAAAGGGTCATAAGGACTTGTAGTTTGGGGATGCGGCTGGATCTGGAGGTTCAGTCTGTGCTCAGCCCTTTTCCCCCTCCCAGGTGGACATTTACATCATGATGCAGCCGCTGTCGGGGAAGTGGCTTTACTACGGCACCGAGGTGACGAGTGGTAGTGGCCGCCTGACCTTCACCATCCCTCCAGAGAAGGCTCTGGCCATCGGCATCTACCCCGTGCGCATGGTGGTCAGGTGAGTTGCTGTGGGGGTGCGGTGCCACCTCGGTTCCTTCCCCAGCCCTTTTGGCAGAGCTGAGCTCCCCCTGAGCCCCCTCGCTCTCCCGGTGCAGGGGGGACCACAGCTACGCCGAGGCATACCTGACAGTGGTGGCCCGCGGCACCGAGTCGGTCGTCTTCAGCATTGACGGCTCCTTCACCGCCAGTGTCTCCATCATGGGCAGCGACCCCAAAGTGCGGGCGGGAGCTGTTGACGTCGTACGGTAGGTGCCCTTCTTGTGGTGGGGACAAGCCAACCCTCCTTTTGTGGTGCGGTGACAACCCGGTTGGGGTGGTGGGGGACATCAGAGCAGGCTGCCCTCCCAGGGACGAGCCGGGGGATCTCCTGCCACCCCCACACCCAGAGGGTTTTTGCAGTTTGCTCCCAGTTTTGATTCTGAAACCAGTTGAGAGTGATATCCCACAGCTCTGCTGTGCCTCAGCCTTGCTAAAACCCCCAGGAGGAGGAAGGTTTTGGGGGCAGCACCCATGTGTGGTGTGTTTGGAGATGCCCAGTGGCTTCCCGCCAGCAGGACTGTCCCCACACAGGCTCCTGCCACTGACATGTGTCCCCTCGTAGGCACTGGCAGGACTCGGGCTACATGATCATCTACGTGACGGGGCGGCCCGACATGCAGAAGCACCGGGTGGTGGCCTGGCTGTCCCAGCACAATTTCCCCCACGGCGCCGTGTCCTTCTGCGACGGGCTCACCCATGACCCCCTACGCCAGAAAACCGCTTTCCTGCAGAGCCTGCGCACTGAGGTGGGGACGGGGATGCTGGCGGGGTGGGGACACGGGGGACAATGGTGGTGGCGGGGTCCTGCGGGCTGCGCCTCTGTCCTGGGGGTGGGTGGAGATGCTCGGAGCTGGACCACGCTGCAATGGCAGAGCTCAGGGCACAGCGGGGCAGCTCCCAGCCTGTGGGTGTCACGACCATCCCACAAGGGTGTCCTGGTCCCCTGGGGTGGCTGTCCCTGTGGGAAGGGCCACTCCTTGCCTTGATATTCCTGTCCCTGGGCAGGCAGAGATCAACATCATTGCCGGCTACGGCTCCACCAAGGACATCTCGGTCTACAGCTCACTGGGGCTCACACCGGCGCACATCTACATCGTGGGACGGGCCGTCAAGAAGTTCCACAACCAGTGCCAGGTATGGTGGGTGGGACAGGGGACAGGCTGGGGCTGCAGGGAACAATTGCTGACCCCACCAGGGCTGTAGGAGCATGTGATGGCCACGGCCACCCGCTCAGGCTGCCTGTGTCCCATAGTTCCTGTCTGAGGGCTACGTCGCCCACCTGGCTCAGCTGGAGGCGGCGGCACTGGCCCATTCCCCCAAGGGACCCCCCCGCCCCGTGCTGGGCAAAGGCACCTACGGCTGCCCAGCGCCCGTCGACTTTCTCCGCAAGCAGAGCCAGCTCCTGCGCTCGCGGGGCTCCAGCCAGGCCGAGCGGGATGGGGGGCCCCCGCCGGCCCCCTCCGGCCTGCCCTGGGCCAAGCCCCGCAGTGTCAGCCTCAAGCTGGAGGGTGAGGAGTGAGGGTGACGCCGCCACCGTCCCCCCCAGGAGTGTCTGGGGCTGGAGCCTGCGCTGGGCTCCGAGTGATGAGGAGATGAGGGTGCTGGGTCCCCCAAAACGCGTGGGGCATTCGGAGTCGGTGCTCTGAGCTGCCCCGGGGGCTGCAGCGATCCCCGCGGGGCTGAGCCCCCCCTGCTGCCCCCACCCTGCAGCCCTGTGCCCTCGGTCCCCTGGGGCCGCAGAGCCGCTGCCGGGCAGTGCCCAGGGGAGTCACTCCTTGGGGAGCTGATGCGCTGCCCCCCCGGGGTCACTTGTCCCCAGGCAGGGCTGGGGGGGCCGTGGCTGTGCCCCAGGGCAAGCGGCACCTCCCTGACCCCCACCTATTTATTTCCGTTCGGTGTCGCCCACCGTGGGGCAGGGGAAAGGCTGAGATTCAAAACGGTTCCTCCGTTCTCTTCGTTTCGTTGCGGTTTGAAATAAAGTGATGTAAAAATGAGGCAATGGGGCCCTTGTGTCTGCTCTGTACCCCTCTGGCCACGCAAAACGCTACTGGGGCTTCTCCCCCCAGCAAACCCTGGTCCTGGGGAGCTTCAGACCCACGGTGTCACGCAGGGAAGGGTTCCTGGGGCACAGCACTTGGGTCATGAGCAATTTAGGGCAGGTTCTGGTGAGGAACAGACAGCCTGGGCTCTGTTAGCAGCTCTAACACATCTGTAACAGGGGCAGCGCTTACTGCAGCAAGGGTTTGGTTTTGCGGTGAGTTTGCGAGGCCCCAGGGCCAGGGCTTGCCAGGCTCCCCCCGAGCTGTTCCTGGCCTGCCTGCAACTTTATTTTACCTCATTTACCCCTCACAGCCATTTTTCTAAGTGACCAAGCACCTATGGCTAGTTTTACTTTGGTTTATCTTTGCACAGCACAAACAGAATTTTATAGAGATAGTGGTAACAAGCAGTTAGTCTATATAAAATATTTACGACGCTGACACGAGGCTGTAGTACAGAGGAAACACCGGCTGGGGATGATAGAAGCAGCCTTGAGAAGTGACGATGCAGGATGTGGTGCAGAACACAGGCGTGAAGGGGGAAGAGATGGGGCTGAGGATTTACACCGCAGCTGGAAACCGCACGGCCAGCCCTGGGTGTGCTGGCTCAGCCCAAAATAAGTATAAAAACATCGAACAACAAATAAAATAATTTGGCAGAGAGCAGCAGGTTTAAGCTCGTGTCACCCCCCTGTGTCCCTTCCTGGTGTGACGATGAGCAGAGTCTGGAGCCCGGCAAGGAGCTTTGTGTTTAAATTGCACTTTGGCCAAGCTCCGCGCTGCTTCGCGCTGCCACTTAAGTGCGCTGTGTGTCACCGGGCTGCGGTGAGTTCCCCGGCCACTTCCAATGACTTCAAATAAGTAAAACTTGTATTAAACATTAATAAACATCCATGAACATTCCACATGTGGAATATCTAAAAGAACATGTTCAAGAGCGTTGGGCTCTCCGCTGCGGCCATGGCCTCTACTGCGAGAACATGCCCTTGAAGCGGACCTTGTCCTCGGCGTCCTTCTCCCGCAGACGAGCTTCCAGGCTCCGCAGCTCCTTGGAGACGATGGGACGGAGCGAGGGGTCGAGGGCCAGCACTTTGGCGAAGTCGGCCTGCGCTTCCGCCACGTTCCACACCGCCGCGTGGGCCTTCCCCCGCTTGAAGTACGCCTTGACGTTGTCTGTGGGGAGAGAGCTGCTGGGAGCAGAGCATTGGGGGTCTCCTCAGTACCCGCTTGCCCCACTGGTGCCCACCGAAGCTGGCCAGGCTGGCCTGTTGCTCCTTACCTTCATATTTGTTGAGAATGGAGGAGCAGTGATCCAGCACCTCGTAGTACTCCTCGCACTGCAGCTTGCACTGGCAGTAATTTAACAGCAGAGGGGTGATCTTCTGGTCGAGCTCGATCCAGTCCGGAGAGCCAGGCTGCTCCTGCAGGATGAGACGGAACGGGGAGAATGAGCCCTGCACACCAGGAGGGATGTGGGGACCCCAGAGAGGGGCCGGAGATCCCCACCTTCATCTGCAGGTTCTTGAGACAGGCGATGGCATCGTAGTATTTGGCAGCCGCCTCCTGCACCTTGCCCTGCCGGTACAGCTCGTTGCCTTCCTTGTGGATCAGGGGTACGGCCTGCAGCTTCTCTTCATCTGTCATGGCCCAGGGGTCCTGCTGGTAGGAGCCGGGTGCCTCCACCTGCCAGCACCCCGCAATGAGAATAAGAGCCTGGCTCTGGGCAGGGACAGGGCCTTAGCGCCCCCCCTGCCCGCAGCTCCCACCCAGTGCAGGGCTGCTGGTGGCTGTCCCTCAGCTCCCCCCAGCTCAAGGCTGGGAGCGGGAGAGCCTTGTCTGCCCCTCTCCATGCCAGTGCCTCACCTTGAGCACTTCAATGTCGAAAATGAGGGGCTGGGGGTTCTTCTGGAGCTCGTCAAGGTCGGGGTAGCCCAGGGAGCAGTGGTCGTGCAGCTGGGCGATGCTGCAGCAGTGCCGCTGACCCTCCAGCGGGTCCTTCCCGGCTGCGATGTTGCGCAGGCTCTTGGACACCAGTGGGTAGAGCACGACGTGCTGCGGGGTGGGGGAAGCAGCACTTGGTGGGGGGGCGTACCGAGGCCGGGGGGGGGACCGGGACGGTCCTGGCTTCGTGCAGTGGGGTCGGCGCAACGGGGCAGCTGTGCCACGTGTGGGCACGGCGCTGGCCACGCCCCCGCGCCCAAACCTCGCCCTCAAATCATCAAAGCCACGCCCCCGAGCAGCAAACCACGCCCTCAAATCATCAAAGCCACGCCCCCGAGTAACAAACCACGCCCACAAATCAACAAAACCACGCCCCCGAGCAGCAATCCACGCCCCCAAATCATCAAAGCCACGCCCCCGAGCAGCAAACCACGCCCTCAAACCAGCAAAGCCACGCCCCGAGCAGAAAACCACGCCCCCGTGGCAAACTGCCCCCGGCTGGGCTCCTCCCACCGCCCCGGCCCCGCCCACCTTGGTGTCGCAGCGGAAGCGGGCGCGCTCCCCGGCCCGCATGGTGCGCAGCGCCGCTTCCCACACCGGCAGCTTGAACTTCTTCCCGGCGATCAGCTCCATGGGCTTCCCCCGCGCCCGGCTGTCGTCCAGCGGCGTCTCCTCGTCCCCGCATCGCAGCGTCCGGTAGTGGAAGGTGGCCTGAGAAGAAGGCCGCGGCGTCACCATGGCGACGGGGGGGGGGGAAGCGCATGCGCGCCTCGCCCAGTCCCGTCCGCCACCCCCGCGTCCGCCAGCGGTCGCGGCTCTGACCTTGGTGCCGTCGCGGAAGTCGGGCAGCGGCCCGGTGCCCTCCCGCAACACCTCCTTGTACACGCCGTCCGCCCGCAGCTGCTCGACCTGCTGCGCCATGGTCGCCGCGCCCGCCCCGCCCCGGCTCGGCCGCCTCCGCCGCCCTTCGGCTCTTTCCGGAGCGACGCGGCCGCGTTGCCGCGCCCCCTGCTGGCCGGGAGTGCGCCCCGCGCGGGGCGGGGCCTCCGGGCAGTGGGCGGGGCCAGCGGCGGGGCGCGTCCGGTTCCCGCCGTGCGCCGAGCCCCGTTTGGGCCCAAAGCGAAGGATTCGGTAATAAAAATCTCCCGTGACGCTCGGCCACGTTTCTGGAAGGGCCCCGGGGTCCGGGGGGGGACTCCCGGTGTTCCTGGGGCGCACAGTGAGGGTCGCCTCCCGGCCTGGGGACACCAAAGCTGTGTCCCCCTCCTGCCAGCCCTGGTGGGTCACCGGCCCGGCAGCTCCCTGGGGCCAGGAGGGACGAGCAGGTCTGTGCTGCACCATCGGGGACATCCCAGGTAACACCGATGGTGGGGTCAGGCCCGCAAGCCATCCCGGGGTGACACGGGGGCGTTTGGCGGTGGCAGGTCCCTGGCCCGTTGCAGAGGCCGGTGGGACGTGGTGCTGCTGCCCGCGCTGCCTGCAGCTGTGTCCCCGCAGGGAGGTGGGTCCCCCCACCTGGTGTGATGCCAGCAACTGCCACCACTGTGAGTCTCTGGGTCCTTCTGCCACCGTCACGATTTGCAGCTGTTCCTGCACTTTTGGTGGCTTCGCCTGGGCTTGCACAGCTGCAGCCACGTCACCTCCTCCTCGCCCTGCTCCGTGTCACGCCGCTCCGACCAGAGCATCGTCACCAGCACCGCTCAGCACTGACGGAACCCACCGGGTCCCATGGCCATGGGTGGCTCAGCCGCGTCCTTGTCCTCGCACACACCAACACCTCGAGGGAGCTCCCGCTCCCTTCCACCCCCCACGCCCGGCAGGTTTTGCTGGTGCTCAGTCCTGGCTGAGCCAGGTGGGTCCCCCGGCACCGCTCCCCCCTTGGCGGTGTCGCCACAGTGTGCCAAAGCACGGCGTTATCGCCAGCAGCGCAGGTGGCCGGGGAGCTGCGTGTGGTCGATGCCGACACTGGGTTTCTGCCTAGGGGGAAACCATCTCCTTCCTGCCCGCACCGCGGGGTGAGCGGGGACGCACCTGCAGGCAGCGCGGGCAGAGCCGCCATGTGCTGCCGGCACCGCGAGGAGCTGGGGATGTGCCATCTGTGAACGCCGCGGTGAGCCGGGGGGGTGGCTGTCACCTCAGTGTCCCCATGGGGTCTCCAGGCACCCCCAGGGAGGGGAGCGCCCCAAGGGTGGGTGCTGGCGTGCCATGGGCCTTGGGCTTCGCCCCGTTCTGGCGCTGAGGGTGGCGCCATGAAGGCTTTGGGAGGATTTCAGGTGAATCCTGTCGCCATCGGGACTGTGCTCTGGGAGCAGCATCAGCCCCACGGGGGGACACGGGTGGGGAGGTGCTGGCAGCAGGTGTCCCGGGGGGGCTGGTTCCCCCCAGGGCCATCCGGGTGGCGAGGTGTGTGACGCCAGAAGCGGAGCTGAGCCTCATATTTGGGCACGGAGCAGATTATTGGAGGTCGGGGCTCTGCTACCCGAGTGATAACCCGCCTGATAACAGCTCAAAAGGTGCTGCTGCCTCCATTGGCTCCTGCTGCCGATATATCACCCACGTCACCGCGCCGGCAGCAGCCGGGACGGCACGATGGTGCCTGTCAGGGTGCTGGGGCTGTTGCTGTGGGTGCAGCTCTGCGGGGGTGAGCGCCGGGGCGGGGGGCAGCGGGGGGACAGGGACCCACCTGGGGGACAGGGACCCCCCGGGCCGGGCTGAGCACCCTCCTTGCCGCAGGCACCGGGGAGCTGCGGCTGGTGGGTGGCGGCGGGCACTGCGCCGGGAGGGTGGAGGTGAAGCACGACGGCGAGTGGGGCTCCGTCTGCAGCTACGACTTCGACTGGGATGCCCGTTGGGCCACCGTGGTGTGCCGGCAACTGGGCTGCGGCGGGGTGGCCAAGGCGTCAACCTACACCCCGTTCGGGCAGGGCACCGGCCGGATTTGGCTCCAGCCCTTCTTCTGCCAGGGCACCGAGGAGACGCTGCAGGAGTGTCCTCACTTTGGCTGGGGACAGCACTACTGCGGCCATGAACTGGACGTGGGGGTGACCTGCAGAGGTGAGGTGGGGACATTGGCCGTGCCGGGACACACGCTGTGTGCTGGGGTGTCCCCAGGCAGGGCTGAGGCCGTGCCCGTGCCCCGGTGCAGAGGCGGTGGAGCTGCGGTTGGTGGCCGGCGGGGGTCCCTGCGCCGGGAGGCTGGAGGTGAAGCTGCGGGGCCGCTGGGGCTCGGTGGCAGATGACTTCTGGGACATGGAGGACACCGAGGTGGTGTGTCGGCAGCTGGGCTGTGGCTCAGCCGCCGGTGCCTATGCTGCCATCGCCAGCTTTGGCAAAGGGGACGGTCCTGTCAGCCTGGCTCTGGTTGACTGCCGCGGGGACGAGGCCACCCTCTGGGACTGCGAGATCCGCGGCTGGGGACCCTATAATGCTATTCACGACTTCGACATCGCCGTCGCCTGCCAAGGTAGGAGCCGGGCGGTGCTGGGGATGCGCTGGTGATGGCACATCCCTCACCACCGCCCCGTGCCGCTCCCGGCAGGGTTTGCCCGGCTGGTTGGTGGTGACACCGCATGCGCCGGGCGGCTGGAGGTGCGGAGGGGACAAACCTGGGCCAGCGTCTGCGAGGACCACGTGGACATCAAGGCCGCCCAGGTGGTGTGCCGGGAGCTGGGCTGCGGCACGGTGCTCGCCGTCCATGGCACCGGCCAGCCTGGGGCAGGAACGGGGCCTCTCTGGGACCTGCGGTTCGAGTGCTCCGGCACCGAAACCCTCCTCTCTGCCTGCTCCCAGCAGCCGCCCCACAGCCCCGGCTGCACCAGCCACGCCGGCATCATCTGCTCCCGTAAGCACTGGGGACACCAGGGGGTGTCGTGTCGGGGGGTCCCCGTGCGACCGTCCCCCCCCTCTAACACCGTTTCTCTGCCACAGCCTACACGGGTTTCCGGCTGGCGGGCGACAGCGGCTGTGCCGGGCGGGTGGAGGTGGAGGTGAGGGGGACGTGGGGGTCCCTCTGTGCCACCGGCTGGGACCTGCCCGACGCCCACGTCCTCTGCCGCCACCTGGGCTGCGGCCCCGCCATCGCTGTGCCCCCGGGAGGCTCCTTCGGCGGGGGGGACAGGCCGATGTGGCGCGATGGCTTTGGTTGCGACGGGAGCGAACGGCACC
The DNA here is from genome assembly GCF_036013445.1 of Caloenas nicobarica. Lineage (NCBI taxonomy): Eukaryota > Metazoa > Chordata > Aves > Columbiformes > Columbidae > Caloenas > Caloenas nicobarica. Next base: position 67,528,784 of record NC_088249.1, read on the forward strand.
TGGGCCAGTGCCCCGCGGCGGTGCTGGGAGAGCTCCCCTGTCCCCCCGGTCACACCGCCGCCGTCAACTGCTCAGGTCGGTGTGGGAACAGCCCTCAGGGGCTTTTGGGGCACCCTAAAACTTGGGAGCGGGGGACACAGGGTCATTCTGGGGTGAGGAGAGGGCTGAGCCACCATCCCCCAAAATGTATATGCCACTGGTGCTGCGGCCCCACGGCACCGCCGGGGATTTTGCAGGCGTTGCCGAGCCCCTGCGGCTGGTGGAGGGGGAGAGCCGGTGCAACGGGCGGCTGGAGGTGACCACGAGCCCCGGGACATGGGCCCGTGTGGTGGCGGGGCCGTGGGACACCGGGCTTGGCAGCATGGTTTGCCGGCAGCTGGGCTGTGGCGTGCTGGAGAAAGTCTCTGCCGTGCCGGGCTTGGGCACCGTGGTGCTGCGGTGTGCCGGCACTGAGGAGAGCCTGGCACAGTGCAATGTCTTCGAGATGGCCACCGCGCAAACCGGCAGCCCCAAGGAGGTGGCCGTCGTCTGCTCGGGTGAGTGTCCCGGGAAGTGCTGGGGGTGCTGGCTCCCCGAGCAGCCACCGCAGCCCGGTCCCCTGTGTCCCCGCAGGCAGCCGGCGGGTGAGGCTGGCAGGTGGCCCTGGGCACTGCGCCGGGCGCGTGGAGCTCTACACCAGTGGCACCTGGGCCACCGCCTGCCAGGACACCTGGGACCTCCCGGATGCCACCGTTGTGTGCCGCCAGCTGGGCTGTGGCACGGCGCTGGCGGCACCGGGAGCAGATCACTTCGGTGCTGGTGTGGGGACACCATGGCCAGATGCTGGTGGCTGCACCGGGACCGAGGCGTCTCTCTGGGACTGTCCGGCTTCGGCACGACGCAGCTGCCGGCGCGGTGGTGGGGCAGGCGCCATCTGCTCAGGTCAGTGCCGCGCACCCCCAGACTGGGGACCCGGGGGACCATCCCCGGTCAGTGCCGTGACCCCCCCGTCCCCCCTTGCAGATCAGCTGTCCCTGCGGCTGGCGGGCGGCAGCGGCCGCTGTGCCGGGCGCCTGGAGGTGCTGCACAACGGCACCTGGGGCCGTGTTTGTGCCAACGGCACCAGCCCCGCCACGGCCATCGCCGCCTGCCGCCAGCTGGGCTGCGGGGACAGGGGGAAGCTGGAGCCTGCGCCCCCCGGGGACACGGCCCCCGCCTGGCTGGCCTGGGTGGGCTGCGAGAAGGGGACCCACTCGCTCTGGCGATGTCCCTCGGCACCCTGGCGCCTGCAGGACTGCGGCCCTGGCGGGGACGCCCATGTCACCTGTGATGAGGACAGTGATGGCACGAGCAGGACACCTGCCCCATCCCCAGGTAGCTGTGCCCGTGCCGGCAGCACCCACTGTGCTGGGCTGGCCGGGGTCCCCTCCTCACGCCGCCTGGCGATGTCCCCGCAGGTGTCCCCAGCAGCACCGCCCTGGTGGCAGCGGCGGGGTCGGTGCCGGTGCCCACGGTCCTGTGTGTGGTCCTGGGGACGCTGCTGCTCCTGGCGCTGGGCGCCCTGGCCGTGCAGATGTGCCGTGCCCGGGCTCGGCGCCGAGGTGAGTCCTGGGGAGTGGGTGCCGGGGCAGAGGTGGTTTGGGGGTCCTGGGGCTCCCACTCCACAGGGTGGCTCAGAGAGTGACCCCAGTGCCACCCACGGTCCCCACGGCCCCGGGTGAGTGCTGCCCGTCATTTCAGGCCGTGGTGGAGCTGCAGACGCCGTCTCTGACGCCGTATATGAGGAGCTGGATTACATCCCGGACCCGGAGTACCAGGAGGTGCCCAGTCAGTCAGGTGGGTGCAGCCCCCCCGTGCCTGGAGGCTCTCCCAAAAGAGCGGGGCACTCTGTCCCATAGCCCCACCGGGTCCTGGTGTTGTGGCACCAGCTGGTTCCTACGGCATGGGGGTGTCCCCTGGTCCCCCCAGGGCCATGCTGCCCACGATGCCAACTCCAGCCACTCCCAAACTGCCAACCCCTGTCCTCCCCCCGCCAGGCTCCCTGTCAGAAGGGTCGGAGACGAAGCTGCCATATTACACTGGGGATGGCGTGGAGGAGGACGACCCCAAGGCAGCCTCAGGTAGGGACACAGGGACAGGAACCTGGTGGGGAGCCCGGGGGAAAGGGGACATGGCAGGTGCTGGGGACACGAGGGGACACGGCTCCTGCTCACCCAGGTGAGCCCAGCTCAGCTGTGGCTGCCATTAGTGTCATTAATGACTGCTGGGGCTCTGGCTGAGATCCCGCAGCCCCGGTGCCACCAGGACATCCCCAGTGGTATGGCCAGAGGTGGGTGGCACAGCCAGACCCCTGCCACTGCCTCTGGTTCACCCTGTCCCCCCTGTGCCTGTCGCAGAGTCCCCAGCCCAGCACAGCTCCCCGGATGTCTATGATGATGCTGCAGCCGTGCCAGAAGCGTCCCCCGCTCCCAGTGCTGGGGACTTCTCTGAGGGGGTGGCACGGAGGAGCTGGGGCTGTCCCCCACCCACAGGTAAGAGGGGCCAGGGCTGCCCTGTCCCCCGGAGAGCCACCTCGGGGGAACTGGCTGTGGGCAGGGAGCAGGCTGCAGATCCATGGGGGATGTGGGAGGGACACAAAGCAGCCCCCACAAAGCACCGGCCTTTGTTGTCCCCTAAGGTGGGAGCTGCCACCCCTCAAATCCTGCACAAGCCACATGGGGCCTCCCGGCACCGCCCCCAGGGCACACGGACTATGATGATGTTGGCACCAGCACCCTGGGGACATCGCTGTGAGGATTCCCTGGGGACGCAGGTGCAGGGTGGGGAGGTCCTGTCCCCAAGAAGGGATGGCCCTGGCCATGGAGGTCACCTCTCGCTGCCCAGGATCACAGCAGAGCAGCGAAACAGCTCTTGTGTCCCTCCTGCAAGCAGCACTGCAGCGATTTTTAATTTTTTATTGTTTCACTGTAAATTTATCTTTTTTTTTTCTCTATTAAAACCCAAAACTGGTTGGTGGCTCACTTCCAGGGCTGGCGCCTCGCATCCTGGTACATCAGCCATCCCTCAGGGACGTGGGGCAGGAGCTGGACCCACACACGGTGGGGACGGGGGGTACGACAGGGAAGAGCACGGGAGGATTCTCAACCCCAGGGAGGCTTCCCTTGAGCTTCAGCAGCACCGAGAACGGCGCTAGAAATGGCTCTGGTTGTTGCAGAGACCTCTCCGAAAGGCGGGGGGCACCTTCCTGCCCCCCGGCAGGACGCCGCGGTGACAGGGCAGCCGGGCCATGGCCCCAACCTGTGGCACGTCCTGCTCGAGCAGGTCCCCGATCTTCAGCTCGGGCTTCAGTGCCCGCAGAGCCACCAGCTCCTGCAGCGCTTCCTCTGTTAACCCGCATGTGCTCAGGCTTTACATCGAGGAAGAAAAGGAGAAAAGCTGTTAAAAACGCCCTCCTGGGTGCTGGTACCCCCTTTCCTGACCTGCAGCATCCCAGCGGGTGCTGGCACGGGGATGCCGGGGATGGACGGGGATGCACCGGGCGCCTTACCCCAGGGTTCGCAGTGGGCAGGTGGGATGCCGGAGCTGCTGGCAGAGCTGTAGGACACCAGCAGCTCCCAGTTCATTGTCGCTCAGGTCCAGGCAGGTGAGCTGGGAGCTCCCGGCCAGCCCAGCGGCCAGCGTTCGGCAGCAGGCGCCCGTCAGCCGGCAGCATCCCAGCCTGTGGGACCAAGGCAAACGGGAACGGGGGGTCCACTGGAGCTGATCCGGGAGGGGAAGGAGGGAACCCCATCCTCCTGTCCCCTTACCGCAGTGTCTGCAGCCGGCAGGCGCGGTGCCGGAGCCCCTCGCACAGCAGCTCCACGCCAGCGTCGCGCAGCCCCTCGCTGAAGGACAAATCCAGCTCCTCCAGGCAGGGGCTGGTGGCCAGCGCGGTGGCCAGGTCCCGGCAGCAGGCGCTGGTGAGGCGGGAGTACCACAGCCTGCCGGGACCCGTGGGACAGACCCTCAGAGCCAGCCCGAGGGCCCCCAGTGCCACCATGGTGTTAGACCCCACCATGCTGACGCTCCCCACCACGGTGACACTGCTTTTGAGCTCCTCACCCCAGGAGGGTGGGAGAGAAGGATGATGTCACCCCAGAGAGACTTTTTGGGGAACCTGTGCTCCACCCCATGGGAGACGGAGTGTCGGGGGTGCCGGGGCCGCTCACCGCAGGACGCGCAGGCGGCAGCCGGGCTGCTGCAGCCCCTGGCAGAGCAGGCGCACGCCGGTGTCACCCAGCGTGCTGTCACCCAGCTCCAGCTGGGCCAGGCTGGGGTGACAGGCCAGCAGCTCCGCCAGCTCCGCGCAGCAGCTCCGGGACAGTCGGCACCAGCGCAGCCTGGGGGAGACACAGAGACCCCGTCAGCTCGTCACACCCCATCCCGCTGGCCATGGACCCCCAGCCACCCGCCAATCAGCATGGAGGGGCCACACCCATCTACCCTACAGCCAATCAGCATGGAGGGGCCACACCCATCTACCTCACAGCCAATCAGCATGGAGGGGCCACACCCATCTACCCTACAGCCAATCAGCACGGAGGGGCCACACCCATCTACCTCACAGCCAATCAGCATGGAGGGGCCACACCCACCCACCACACAGCCAATCAGCATGGAGGGACCACACCCATCTACCCATTGTGCAGCCAATCAGCAGGGAGAGACCACACCCACCCTTAGTGCAGCCAATCAGCAGGGAGGGACCGCACCCTCCCCAGGCTCAAGGGGGCCCAGCCCCTGCTGCTGGTCCCAGGGAGCTGGGGGACTGCTCACATTCTCCCCTCTGGTTTGGGTGCCCCCACCTGCACCCCACAGCCACCGGGGTGGCCAGGCCCCACCCCGTGCCCCCACCCCGTGCCCCCACCCCGTGCCGGCAGCGGCACCGTGGCCGTGGTTTGTGCTCTTACCGGAGCACCTGCAGGCGGCTGCCCGGGTGCTGCAGCGCTTGGCAGAGCGGGTGGATGTGGGGGGGCAGCTCCTCCTGCCGATGGGGATGTTCTCCGGCTCCCAGGGCACTGGAGCTGTGGGGGGACAGAGCCCCGGGGGGCACGGGCAGCCCTCACCAGCACCGGGTTGTCCCGGCTCTGACACCAGCACACACCCCACCCAAGCTCGGGAGGTCTCGGGTGGCACCTCTGTGGCTTTGGAGATGCAAAGGATCACGAGTCACCTGCCCTCAAGCAAAACTTGGGGTGCTCTTACAGTTTCAGGCCCGGGGATCCCCCTCTTTGCATGCGAGAAGAAGCCAGATCAACACCCGGACGCAGAGGGGCCTGTTCGGGCTGGGGAGTTGAGCCGAGATGCTCCATCTCCATTGATCCCATCTCACGTGGGCGATGGAGGACCCTGCGCGATCCTCATTCCCCACAATTCTCCCCAATAATAAGTTAAATCCACCACGGAGGAACTAAACTCTGGTGAGGAGACAAGCTGGTGTTCGTGTGGAACAAACTGAAATGCTTTAAAAACCAAGAAGAAGGAATCTTTACGATTTTGGGTCTCTAGAGCAGAGAGGGGTCAGTACTCACCAGGACTCCGCCATGCTCGGCTCTTCACCGGGATCCTGCGGCTGGAAGGAGCAACCCCGGAGGGTGACACAGCCCAGCCCACCCCACTGCCTGGCACAGAAGGAAAGAGCCATTTGGTCGTACTGGGTCAACTGGATGTCCTGCAGGTCCATGTCGGTGAAACCAGCCAACGCGCTTTGTGTGCAGCTTTCGTCGTTCATCTCAAACAAAAAGTGTAAAGTGTCCAAATGTGACACCTTTGCTGCTCGGCCGGGATGGGCGATGCCTCTGTACCTCTTTTGAAGCCACCTCAGCAGATCTTCCCTGGCTCGTGGTGAAATTCTGCACCCGGTGATTTTGTCCACGTGCTCTATTGATTTTTGGCTTACCAGACCAAACAGGAATCGCACCGTTAAGTTCAAATCCTTCCTGGAATCACTATAGGTTTCTAATAACATATTTATGTCCTTTGTGAGAGCCCCCAAGTCACCGACCATCTCCTCCTCATCCTCTAGAACATAAAACATCGCCGCAAAAAACTCCTGGAGGTGTAGGTGGGTGAAGCTGTAGACATTCCCATGGTCTTTCTGTGAGATCTTCTCATTGAGGAAGAGCGGGAGAAGGTCTGGCTGGTCCAAGCTGTGATCCTTGATGTCCCTCTCCTCAAAGAGAACCTTGTGCTTCCAGATGCCATCAGCAGCCAAGGAGCAAAGCTTGGGGAGGAACCGCTGGAGGTCCCGCGGGTTGTCCCCACCTCTGGACTTCAGTAACCAGGAGAGGTAAAACACACTCATCTGCGTGATGGGTTTAGAGCACTCAATGAGGTTTTTCTTCTTGGAAAGCTCTTGTTCAAGGATGGTGCAGACGATCCAGCTCATGACAGGGATGATGCACAAGCTGTAGAGGATCTCGTTGCCTCTGGTAAACCTGAAGGCCACGTCAGCTTTATTGGCATTCTCCAAATGCCTGTGGAAATATTCCTTCCTCATGGCTGCTGAAAATCCCAGTATTTCTGCATAATACTCACCCTCCAGGCACCGCTCCAGGCTCTGAAGAGCCGTTGGCCTCGTGGTGATGAGCAAGGAGGACTCAGGGAGAACAGTTTTCTTCAACAAGCTCATCAGGGTGGTTTCCAGCGGCTTCACTTCCCACGGGTCAGAGCTCAGCTCATCTTTGGGCTGAACCAAAGAAAATCCCAAGGCCTCAAAGCCATCAAAAATGAACAGGATCTTCTTCTGGTCAGCCAGGATCTTCCCAGCCGGTGCTCGCCTGTGAGGGCAGCACGTGGAAATGAGGTCCACCACGTTTGCTTCCCTGGTGAAGGCAATGTTCTTACAGCCTATGCAGAAGATGTAGTCAAACTGCGTGTAGAGGGTCCCTTCCACCCACCCCACCATCACCTTCCTGACCGTCATCGTCTTCCCCATCCCCGGGGCCCCCACCAGCACCACGACCTGCGGTGTTTGCCCGTCTTCGTCGGGTTTAAACAGTGTTTGCGCAGTGACGGTGACAGTGGCTCCTCCGTTGCCAGCATCAGCACACCCACAGCTGGTGTCCACACCTTCGCGTTCACCTCCGCGCTTGCGCCGGGGCTTCCTGGTGATGGTCAGGTCAGTGAAGCGTCTGCTGACAGACAGGTTGTCCCCGAGACAGGCGTTCACCTCTTCGTAGCAGCAGAACTCCTGGACCACGCACTCTCTGTATTCCTGCTTGTACCCTGCGCCGGCCAGAAGCAGAGTCAGCCCCGAGCTGGGGATCCCCGAGGAGCCCCAACCAGCCCGACCGTGCTCCCAACACACCAACAAGATGCTTGTTCCAGTGCTTGGGCCTTTCCTAAGTCTGGTGGAGGCACCCAGGACATCGTCTGTGAGAAATTAGGGCCTCTGGTCAGTTAGGGGGGTCCTTCTCCTCTCCTGGGTGTCCCCATCATCCTGATCCATCAACCCACCCTGTGATCCTCATCCACCCTGGGAGCAAATGCAATTGTCTGGGGCCACCTGCAGCTTTCGTCCCCCTTTGCTTGTGTCCCTGGGGCCGAAGGGACCATCCTGGGGATGCTTCTGGCTCTAAAGCGTCACCAAATGTGTGCTCTGCAGAAATGTCCTTAATCCCCATCCCAGGAGGATGCCTGCCAGGACATCTTTGTGTTTCCAGGCTCCCTGGGAAACCAAAACCTGCTCTTACCAACTTCTACTTGTATCCAGGATCACTCAAGGGGGAAAAACAGACATAGAAAAACAAAATATACACTGGTTTCCTACCTTTCACCTGCTCAGCCAGGAGTTTCTCTGCAAGGTCTCTCTGGTTCATCTCTTGGAACAACCCGATCGCGATGTCCACCGTGGCGTCTTGGCTGTAGATCTTGCTCATGGAGCTGACGAGTGCGCAGGGGTGGGCGGCCTTGGCCAGTGAATCCTTGGGGATATTCCATCCTCTTTCCACGGGAATCGCTGATAACTTCGTCTTAAACTCCTGGAAGTCTTTAACTGTGAGACCCTGCAGTGCTCGTACGAGGACAGCTAACACACCCTCTTCCCCTGCCATCGCGGGATATCGCCTGGAAATACCAACGGCTGGAAATCACGACGAGGTTTTGGAGCTGGGCAGCGAGTTTCTCCCATACGGCCCAGTTCTCCCTGCGCTGGAAGGGCTGGGGACAGTCACCTCAACGTGGCAAGGTCAACAGGGCTGTGGGTGCTGCAGGACCCAGCTCCCTGGGGATGTCCCCCCAAAAACACCCTAAAAAGCATCCTGGGGGTTTATAACCAGCCCGGGAGCTGCAGAATCCCCCCAGCCCCGGGGACAGCCCCGTCTCTTGGCACCACATCATGGCTGTGCCGTGATGGACTCACCGCATCACCGGGGCGGTGGGATGGGGGGACCCTGCGGAAGGACCTGGCGCTGCCCCAAATCCCCGTCCCACGTGCCGGCAGGGTTTCAGTTTTGAACGGCGGCATCCGGCACGCCCTTCCTCCTTCCAACCACGGGGCCTCTCGTCACCAGCCTCCAGAAAACCGCCCGGATGAGGAATTTAATACCCGAAGGGCTCTGGCAGCTCATACTCCTCCTACCAACACGTTGTGGGTTTGACCGAAATACCACCGAGCCCCTGAATTTCCAGCCCTTCCAGAGCAAATGTGCTTTGCTCTCTAAGCAGAACCCATCACATCTCTTTGTGCATGGTAGTTATGTGAGTAAAGAAATAAAATACGGGAGGTACAGCTGGAGAAAAGGGGGATAGAAAACATGATGGGAGATGAAGAAAATGAGATTTCTCTTCCAAGCTCAGAATGTCTGGGAAGAAAATCTATGGAATGCGTGGTAAAGCCTGAAAATGGGAAGCCTGAAAATCATACTGTGAAACAATTTAATAAGCCAGGAGATGCACTGACTCAGTTTAACTGCTGCCGTCTGGAACCACGGGAAGGTCTGCAGCATCCCTGGAGATGACCTGCTGTTTGTGGAGACCACCGGAGATGGAGGCCAGTGATCCGCAGGGCAGAAGCTGCGAATCGAGGCACATCCCCAGGCCTCGGCTGGCAGTTTTTGCCCATCTGGAGCTTTATTTTCTTTCAGTTTAAGCAGGGCAGCCAGTAATTCCTGCAAGAGGTTTTTTTTCATGATTAAATATCTAACCTGTACCCTGTTGTGGGCTTGCTTAGCGTGGTCTAACAACTTAAAGCAATAATAATAACCCAGGATCTAAGAATAAAAACTGTTACAGCTCTCAAGGGAGCCTGGGGGGTTACAGCTGCTGAGATCTGGAGCCCCCTAGGCTGGGGACTTTCTGTTAAAGCATTGCAAAAATGCTCTAAAATTATAACAACTTAATGCCCTTGGTGGATTTATTCGTTTACAGGATCAGCCTCGCAGGACAACAACTTGCAGAGAAGCAGCCAGACCTGGTGAGAGACACCAAATCCCATCACAGATGAGCATGTCGATGTAGGAGGCATTTGCAAGGGGAGTAGGGGAGGAAACCGTACAAGAAAGGGAAAAAAGTGTTGGAAACAGGTGAAAAATTAAGCCCTAGCAGTACTTGATTAGCTAAAGGCTGAAAGAATTATGTGTAAAATACATATAAATATAATAAATATAGTTTTGCTTATGCTAAAGGCAAATACATTGGCTAACTGGAAATTATATGGGGAGGGGAAAATACCCCATCACTGTCAGGTTATGGGGAGGTGCTTGGGAACTTTTAAATTAAATACTTCTCTGTGCCTCTTAACACACCCTGCTGTCCAGTTAATTGCATTTACATTTTTGCAAAATTGTATTAATGATGATAATTGCAAAATACTATAGAGCTAGGATGCATACAGGTCAATACTGTTACTGCTCTGCGGGGTGAGACGGGTGCTGGAGCAGGCGAGGGGATGGACCTGGGTGCCCCTGGGGAGTTGGGTCAGGAGATGGAGCCAGGACCAGGACCAGAGCTCCATGGCAGCAGGTGGGGAGGTCCCAGGTGAGGCCGCTCCGGGGCTACTAATAGCCCCTCAGGGGCAAGTGGGCTGGTGTTTGCAGCACAGGGTGCTGAGCCAGGCAGTGCTTCAGCTGCTGCAAACCCACCTTGGCTGTTGCAAACCACCATGAGAAATGTCCTTCATCCTGCATCCCAGGAGGTGCAAAGGTAAGAAAAATTGGCTGCTGCCCAAATGGCCATGGGTTTTTGCTGCCGTGGAGCCTTTTCCTCCCTCTCCAGCCATGGGTGGGTTAAATTGGGGTTCTGGGAGAGGAGAGATGCTCCTTCGGGGGTCTCAATGCTCCCTTGGGGGTTTCTGCTGCCCAGGGATGAAATGAGTGTAAAGCCCATTCTGGGACCTGCTCTGCTGCTTTTCATGCTCCAGTTTATGAACGGAGTACATGTGTTTTGGTCAGGAGGGGGTAAACCCAGGCTGTGGAGGAGGAAGGGACCGGGGGAACTGAGACTGAGGCACATGGGGGTTTCCAGCTGAGGCGTCATGGAAAAGAAAATGCTTTGGGGGATTTGTTTAGCAAAGCTGTTTTTGAGGGGTGTTGGGAAAGGATGTTTTAAGGCATGTTGGGAGTTTAGGGAGGAAAACCAGACTTTTCATGGCCAACATCTTGGCAGCTGATTGCAAATGGTGCAGCTGCTGCGACAAGGTTTGTGGGGTCTCTGCTGGGTGGCTCCTGCTGCAAGGGGATGGGACAGGGAGGCCAGCGGGATGTGATGGGGCAGGTCTGGGGAGAAAGGAAGCAGAGCTGGCACAAAACTACTCAAAGGTGCAGGATTTTAACTCTGTCCCTCCACTGTGCAGAGCTTCTCCTTGGTAGGACAGATTGCGGCCTCCTAACTCGCTGCTGGGAACAGTCATGCTCAGAAATACCTTATCCTGGTACAGGGAGCCCCATGTTCCTCTTTTTCTCTTGTTTACACACTATTATCCCATTTTATCAGGTTGACACCCCTCCCCAGGATGTTCTCCCCTAGCTTTCTGGTTATATTCAGTGCAATCACTGCAAACCCAGGCAGGGTTTGGAGAAGCGAGGGAGAGGGCTCAGTGCTGCAGGGACAGCCCCGAGTCACTGACCCATGGCTCAGCCCCAAATAACAGGGGATGTGCAAATGCAGCTGGCCTCGCCGGTCCCCCCCTTGACATCCTGTGTCCCCCCGCAAAGTCCCAGCCCTCCCCTCCGGATTGGAGCGCTGTCGTCCCCCCCCACCCCGCTCTCCATCTTCATGCAGTCTGCAGAGGTGCATTGTGGGAAACTCCCAAGTTTTCCCCCCTCCCTCCTCTCTGCGCAAGAGCCAGCTCCCAAGGTGTGACCGTGCAGCTGGAGGACACAAGGTAAGAGCTGCTGCTTCCCCCCACACCACACCAGCACCCAGGGGGACGAAGGGACGGAGGTGCCGGGGTATCAGCAGAGAGATGCGCGGCGTCCCTGCTCAGGGTGACGCAGCCAAATCGAGACGCAGATCTACCTGCTCAAGGTGAGTGTCCCCGTCCTCACAGCTGCCCAGGATGGAGGCCAGAGGCTGCCGTGCCGTACCCACGCAGCTCACCCTGTTAATAAGCAATGGTAATTTTTTTTTTTTTAACCCAAAACAATGAGCAGAATGGGGGCGGTCGGCCCTGAGCATCCCCCTTCCCAGCACAGCTCCTCTCCTCTGCTCCCTGAAGGTCAGGCGGGCAGGGAAGGCATTTCTGCCGACGTGTGGGAGCCTGCCCGCTCCCTGCGCGTACCTGGGATGTGCCTGCCCTGAGCTGGGATGGCCGCTGCCAGCCGCTGCCGGGCTTCAGCAAGGAGGGGGAGGCTGGAGCCCGGGGGTCGGTGCTGCAGAAGGATCCTGGAGGCAGAAGGGCTCTGGGAAGGGAGAAGCGGAGCTGCCATGTGCCGGAAACAGGGCTGCCGGGAGGGAGAGGGGGGAAGCAGCAGCATCCCCAGCAAAATCCTTCCATCCTGGGCAGGAAAGCCTCTGCGCCTCCCTGAAAGGTTTTCATCGGGTTTCCAGCTCCGCTTCCTCTCCCGTCTGCACAGGCAGTGGTATTTGTTTGCTCTGCCCGGGTAGGTTTAATGTCTCCGTTTAGCTGCTGTTGATCCCGAGGCAGGAGAACGGGCAGCAGCCTTGGCTGTTAGTCCTCGCCTTTCCCTAGGAAGGAGCTGGGGGTTCTTCTCTTGGGCATGGGGACTTTGATATATTTTGATATTTTTTTAATGTGGCTCCTGCTTTGTGCTGGAAAGGAGCTCACAAAGGGCTAAAAAAAAAAATCAAAATGGAGAGAGACGGCAGAGGCAAATATTTTTAAGCTACAGGGAGAAGATTGCAGCAAATGAGTGGGAGGGAGGAGGGCACCAGACTGGGCTCCTCTTTCGAGGTGGGTGCTTCCAGGGATGAAATACATGGCAAGGGGAATATCTCGGGCTTTTCAGCCTGGTGTCCATGCCTCTATGTGCATCCGTGCCCTGTATGTTTGCAGAGACCTGTTGATTTGGTCCCTGCTCCTGCTTAGTTCTCTGACTATCTGGTGGCTTTTGCTGGGGCTGGAGAGGGGAAAGGAAGAGGATTTTTCTTCTTGAATTGCTGTCGGTCCAGCAAAACTTTGGCATTGGGGTGAGAGGAGGAAACCCTCCCCGCGGCAGCCCCGTGTCCCTGGGTGGGGCTTGTGCAGGATGCTGTCAGGAGCGGGAGGATGGACTATGCCGGGCTGAGCTCCCCGTTCCAGCTCAGGACCGACCTCCACAAGTCTGACCTTCACGGGTTTGACCTTCAGCATCTCCCATGTCTCCTTTCTCAGCCATGGTGCCTGATGCCAGCCTCTAACTCCGTCATACTGTGGGGGGATGTGGGGAAAAAATATCCAGAATTCCCCTACATGCTTCATATTCAATATTCAATATAATGTTTCATCTTTAATTATTCATCCCTCTGTGTCCATCCCCTCTGCTAGCGGGACCAGGGGCTGCTGAGGACCGCGGCACGGTCTCCCCATCCTTGGTTGGGTGTTGGGGAGGCAGATGGGGCAGAGGGGAGGGCTGGAGCTCTCTGAATGAGCATTTCTGCACTGGAGGAGTTTTGGGGATCCTTCCCCAGCTTTCTGCAGGGAGGGAGAGCACTCTGGTTTTGCGGCACAAGGTGAGAGGTGGGTTTTACCCCCGAGTGTGCCAGGAGCCTCCCTGGAAGGTCACTGCCTGGTGCTGAATCAGCCCCTGTCTGCCTGCAGCGGCTTCTTACGTTTCAGCTGCAAAGCAACAGTTTTCAGGCTGACGCCTGCGGATCTGGGTGGCTCTTGGGTTCGGGACCTGGCTCTGCACTTGTGGAATTGCTTCCATAGTAATTTTTATGGCCACAGCTGAGTCAGAGGAGGGTGATGCCACAGCAGCCTGGTGCAATCCTGCGTTGGTCGGAAGGGATGGGTTCGGGATGCCCATCAGCTGAAAACAGCTGTTAAATTTGCCGCTGCGTACTGCAGTGGTTGGGGCTATTTTAATGTGTCAGAGATAACCCTCTTTTTTTTCTTTTTTTTAATTTCACTTGTGGATATGGAATTTGAGAGATACAGGACCCGCTGACTGTTGGGAAGAGGTCTTAAAAGCATCGATCTGGGTACCATCTCCTGGCTGCTTGGGGAGCAGCACCCCAAACTGGGAGCATCTGCCCTCTTGCCAAAGGCAGTTTCCCCGGTGCTGGGTGTAAAAAGCAAAGCTTTGGTGGAAAGGGGTGAGTTGTTCACCCTTCTCCAAGAGGCAGAAAGGCGGCATGAAACACTTGCTGATGCTGCCATGACATTATTCCCGAGATGGCATCGCAGACCCAGCGCTGAGCAGAGACCTGAGCTCTGCCCCATGGCCCAGCCCGGGCGTCGGGATGGATGTTTCGGGGAGTCCTTATCTGCTCACTGGGGAGACCTGAGCGTTTTGGGGGTGGCTGTAACCCAGCTCTCTGGGAGGATGGCTGAGCAGAGCCAACAGCAGCGTGTGACCTCTGGGTGACAGAGGAAGGGGTGTCAGTGATGCTGAGCTATGCAGCTGTGTTTGGCAGGGTGATAATTACCTTTTCCATAGCAATGGGGAGCTGCTGGGTCAGCTTCTGCTGGGGCTTTTGGGCTCTAGTGGCCTCCTACCTCATCTCATCTCTGGGGATGTGCCAGCCTGTCCCCAGGAAGGGATGTGGCACCTTTCGGTGCAGCAGCGTGTCCCCAGTGCTGCAGAGCTGCTAGTGCTGAATTGCTGGCTCTGGGAGGGCTGGAAAAGCATTCTCAAAGAAAGAAAATGAGTGTGTTTGCAAAATGGTGAGTGTGGCAGAAAGGCAAGACCTGAGGAGCTGCCCAGGGTGGGATGCAGGGGTGGCACAGCAGCTGGGGACGCAGGATGCCCGTGCCTGTCTGGGAGATGTCACACTTGTGGGCTGAGGCTTTGTGGTCCATGCTCTGCGCATCTTGCACTGCATCTCCCGAATCTTTCCCCTTGAAACTACTCCAGTGCCTCGACCTGGTGTCCTGCCAAATAGCTGTGATGGAAAAAAGTCATCCTGGCTGAAAACCCTTCCCTTTGTTCCTCCGAATTTCTGTCTTGGGGTGAGTGATGCTCAGTCCTGCCAGGGAGAGGCTTAAGATCTAACATGTCGTGATTTTTGAAGGGTAAAAGCTACAATCTCGTTCTACTATTAAAAAAATGGAACTATAAAGTGAAAAAATAGTATTTGATTCTGTGTCTAAAGGGGGCTCAAACCCAGGATTAAAGCTAGGACAGAGCACAGCAAAGTGAGGTGCTCTGAAATTGTTTTAGCTAGGTCAGTCTCCCAGTTTTAATTTTGTTTTAGTTACGGCAGTCGGTGTTATGACCCTGAGAAGCCAGACTTTGCAGCAGAAGGGCATTTGCAACCTGATCTCAGCAGCATCTTTTCAGTTTCTCTCTAATTCTAGAAACGGTTTTGTTGTAAACTGTGGCTGCGAGCGCAGCCGGTCCGGCTGCATTGCGAGGGTTGGTGGCACTTGCACGGTGACCAGGCGGGTTGTGCAGCCTCGTCAGGTGTGACTTCTCCTGCCCACAGCGGGTCAGGTCCCCACCGGCTGTAAATCAGTGCCATCAGTCAGAGCATGTGACTGGCACCACTGGAGAGCTTGAGGCAAAATCTTCTATTTCCCAAGGCTGTTTTGGTAACGATTTCCTGATTTCTGCCTTGTTTCAGGGCAGAAAAAGGGGTTTGTGTTGGTTTTGTGCCCATGCCAGGCAGCACCAGGCCTGGGTGACGAGTTGCCCCTTTGGGACCGTGCGTGGCGAACGCTGCGGTGGAAGGAGTGGGCTTGGTGGGGTTTTTTGGCAGCAGCCTGGATATTTTTCCATAGGGTTGTTTGCAGGAAGCTGAAGTGGACTGCAAGCGCTTTAGAGCCCGCGTTGCCACAGAGGAATGGCCGGGTTTGTGCCTTCCAGGTGCTCTGGAAGGGGATTTTGCAGCAGGGAACGTGCGATGGGAGTTTGCTGGGGGTCTGATGAAAGGCAGGTGAGACTGCAACAAGCCGCTCTTCCCTTGGTGCTGCACGTTTAAGGGCAGAATCAGTCATATTTACCATTTCTCATGGTTCTTATTGCTTTAATTTCACATAGGGTGAGAGAAGATAACAGCAAAAAAACCCGTGGAGTATGTTTTTGCGATGTATATGGCTGCGTGCAGGCAGAGTGCCTGAACGGTGGAGGTTTGAGCCGTGGTTTTGGTTTCAAAACCAGAACAAAAGTCAAGGCCCTGGCAGGAGTACAGTGAGTGTCTCTGCAATGTCACTTCGATCTCTTGGAGAATAAAACGTCTGCCGCGTCCATCCCGGCGAGACCTTTGGGGTCAGGACAAGCGTGGCTGGCAGATGTGGCACTCGGCTCAGACGTCTGCAGAAGTGATGGTGGAGGAAAAGGCTGTTCAGCCTTCGTCTGGGCTCGTGGTGGTGGGGAGCGTATTGGGCTGTCTGCGGGGCTCCGAAATGCTGTGTCACCTGTGCGGGGAGCGTGGCCAGGCTGTGGAGCAGCCTCTGCAGGGCACACGGCCGCCTGTGTGTCAAGCTGGGACTTTGCCCCATCCCTGTGCAGCCGGTGGCCCGTGGAGGTGCCCAGGGCTTGCACCCCCTTTGCAGATGTCAGAAAAAGCCCATTTTGCTGGGCTACAGACGCCTGTTGCGTTTCTACACCTTGTCCTGGCGCCAGGTATAACCCACCCTCCGAAGAACCGCTGCATCCCCCAGGTTAGGAGACAGGGAAGGGTCCTGCGAGGCGCGGGGTGTGCGGGTGGTGGTTGTGGGTTTTGGCCACTGCCGGCACCGGCTGGGCGAGTGGCGAAGGCGCTGGGTCCCGGTGCAGCCGCAGGACTGCCGCAGCTGGGGATTTGCTGGCACATCTCCCCCCGTGGCAGCGATTTGAAGCCGCTGCTGTCACCTGGTAAAATACTCCCAGCATCTGGCACTCTCCACATCAAGATTCAAAGGGCTCGTTTGAGAGGGAAACGTTTAATCCGGGGCTGGGGAAGCGGAGGGAGGGATGTGGGGAGTAGCAAAGAACAGGCTGGGGGAAGGATTCACAAATATCTCGTCACGGTGAAGTGGGTCACCAGCATTTGCTGTGACGTGGTGCTGCCGTCTCCAAGGCTGGGCTTTGGGAGGGCTGGCGAACGCGGCGGTTTGTCTGCACGGCGCGGTCCTGGGGCTCTGAGGCTCTTTAAAAGCATCTATGACAAGCGGCTCCGGGTTGCGTTGTGTTTTATCACGTTTGTTGTGCATTGCGTCAGGAGCGGGAGGCCAAAATACACGGTAAGGTGGCTGAAATCCTCCTCGGGGAGCTGCCCACGGCCGCGGAACAGACACGAGCTCCTTATGTAAAGCTGGTTTAATATCTCTGGTAATATCGAGAGGCACTGCATTACCTCATCTGTCTTCACAGCACTTGGAGACTTGGAGATGGGGAAAGGGCTTAGTCACACTCTCTGCCGTCACTTATCTGGGGTGCTTGCCTGGCACCTCGCTGCCTTTGTGTTTATTCCCCCAGCAGCTCAGAAAGGGGGACAAGTGCTACTTGTTCCCTTTGGAAATGAGGAGTTGAAGCACTGGGATATAAAATCTGCTGCTCGGTTGCAGGATGAGGCGGGGATGGGGCAGGGGACTGACCCCAAAAATCCAGCCCTGATGGATCAGATGAAACAGGCACAAAACCCTGGGGACACTTTCCGAAGAGTCTGGTCCTCCAAGCTGCATTACTTATGGGTTAGACAAGGTCAAGAGCCCAAGCGTCACCCCCTTGGAGCCATAAGCATCACTCCAGTGGGGGAAAAAACCAGGCCTGGCCTATCTTTGATCTCTTTGATGTCACATACAAGCCCTCTGTGGACTTGTTGATCCAGCCTGACCAGAGAACAGGGGAAGGGTCTTTCCCTATGGTGCCAGAGAAGCAGCTCAGCCACCTTTGGTGGTGCGGACTGGTCTGTATTTCTGGAGAGCAAGGGTCTATTTGTGTGTGCACATTAATGAGCAAGGTGGAAAACGAGGTCTCCTCGTTTCCCATGGGCTGATTCGTGGGAGGCCGAGCTTGTGCTGCCGAACAGCTTGGGAGAACAGACACTGGAATGAAGCAGAGCTCTAGAAATGGAGAGGTGTGACTGACTGACGATTTTCCTTGTGTTTCCAGAAGTGGTGAGATGCCCTGGTGACTGATGGGCAGACGTCCTCAAAGGACAGCGGAGGTGCTGCATTTGAGCCAGCAAGTTGTGGTGGTGGGGGGGTTTGTTTGGTTTTTTTTTGGTTGGTTGGATTTTTTTTAGGTGAACCCCATGAGGGAAAAGTAGGATTAGCCTGGCTGTGAGTCAGCAAGATGATTCTAGTTTCTACTCTAAAATAACTCAGAAGTGTGATCCTAGCTCTGCCTTCAGCTAGCAGCTGTGCGGGGACCAATCCTGGTCATTTTATTTTTTGAAAATTTTTTCTAGGTGGGTTTTGGTGGTTTCTTACATGATGTTCCATTGACGTAGCCAGGACTTGCACTCCCTGCTGCAATCTGCTCACCTCAACCCATGCTCACCATCCCTCCTTTTCTTAACTTTCTTCCAAGCCCCTTTGGTGCATGAGGAGACCTGCTGATCTTTGGGAGGAGAAAGGGAGGTGAGAGTGGTTTTGAGCCTTGGGATCTCAGGAGGGACACCCCAAACCCTACACCTGGGGCTTCGACCACTTCAGCCAAGGCCTCTTTGGTGATATTCCATATGGCACCTCTTCCATCGGAGGGTCTCGTGTCGGTGAGTTCAGCCCCGTGTATCACATTGATTTGCACTGCAGAGAGTTTGTGACACGCAAAGGTGACATAGGAAGCCTGCGGCGGCACTTGATCCTCCAATAACACCCCCAGTTTCTAACAGACCGGTCCCAGTCAGTTCAGCTCGTTGCTGCCTTACCTTTTGCAGTCAGAACACTGCTGCTTTGTCTTTTTCCTTTTCAAGGAGTTATGTATTTTCAGGTGCCTCTTTGAAGTGGCCAGATTCTAATTTTCCCCTTTATGTGTGCAGTTTGCCACAGGAACAAAATCTGCAGATTTCAGTCTAAAATGACCTGCTCTTCACCTACCAGCTGGTGCCGGTGCCCGAATCCGTGCTGCTGATTCAATCCTGCGAGCCAGTTTTGGCAGGGGCAAATTGCACTTGCCAAAGGGAACCTGTGGGAGAAGAGGGGACACTTTCTGTCCTTTCGGAACCTGGTTTGGTTTTAAATGACCAAATGCAGGCGTGCCAGCTGGGACTTCCAGAACCTGCTGAAGGGACCTGAAATTAATTGGTATTCGGGGTATGCTCTTGCTCTATGGCACTGAAAACCTTTCGCTGTGTTGGTGTAAGAGCAAATGACTGAAGAATGCAACGAGGACTGTGCTGGGTGTTGTGTGTTCTCAGGTTCAAAGTCCTCCCTGAGCTCCAGGAAGCTCCTGCGAGGCACAAGACGTCTCCTCCAGCACCGCTGAGTGTTTTCAGCTCTCCCTTTGCCAACGGTTCACACTAAGGGCTTTGGGAGCTGATAGTGGAGATGAGGCTGGAAGAAGAACTAATGCTGGCCTAGTAATAGGGACCTGTTTAATTCTTTGCCCAAAAGCCAACACAGGCCATGCTACTTAAAATAACAACGGGGGTCTGGTACTTAAAATCCTCCTCTTTGCCCCAAAAGGGCAAACCTTCATGCTTTTGGGTTTTTTTTTCTGAGACAGGTGGGAATGACAACGTGAAGGAGAGAGTAAGTAGGGGTTAAGGGGGAAGATTTGAAGGTATATGAGTGAGTTTGTTTGTTTGTTTTTTCCCTGCCATCTCAGGCTCTTTCTGCACAGGTCAGAAATAGTCAGTAGGTATTTCTGAGACGGATGTTTTCAGCTGGAGGACACTTGGAGCATGTGGACGGACCTTTGTTGCCAATATAAATTCAGATACATAACCCTGCTTGTGGTGGTTGAATTCTTTCCTGCTGACAGTGTGGTGGTTGAGGATGGGATGGAAACAATCTGCTTTTCATGGAGGAGGTGAAAACCCCCCGTATGAGCCCTGTGCTGAGCGCACCTGTGGGGTGCAGCTTCCCACCGCACCCCACGCTCTGTGGCAGCTTCTCCCTCTTGCAAAATTGCTGGTTTTTCCTTCTGATTTGAAAGAGTGAGGGGAAGATTACAGGGCTTGGGGATGGGGCAGGTCTCTGCAGGGGGACGAGGACCGTCTCATGGCGATATGTTACCATCAAGCTGGCAGTGACTCATCTGCTCTGTTCGGTGCAGGATTGATGCAGCTTTCATCTGCGCACACAGGAGACAGATGAAGAGATATATTTGCTAATTTGCTGAGGGACCAAGGCAAAAAGGTGCATTTTGGGGACCCAAAGCCCTGTTGCTTTGGCTGGGACCAGCTTGTTGCACTGGGTGAGTTTGCACTGACCTTGAGAGCTGCAAGAACCAGAATCATCCCCAGAATCATCCCAGGAGGGCTGTCGTGCTTTTATGCTGCTTTTTTTTCCCCCTGCAGCAGCAGGAATTTGAAGGGCTTTTCTTTGCCTTTTTCTCCTTGATCACTGGTGTAATGATCTTTGCTCCCTCTTCCCAGCCTGGTTAAGAGCTGGTTTAGCTGCTGGGAAGTGAAAAACCTCCCTGAAAAGGCATAGATTGTTAAACAAAGAAATAGCATGGAAGGGAAAGAGAGGGAATGAAGACTCTGTTTCATAAAACCTTATTTTCAAGTGCTGCTGTTTGTGTGGGAGGCAGGGAGGGAGCTGAAAGGGGGAGGAACGGGTAGACAGGCAGAGACAGCAATGAGGAGAGAAGGGAGGAATAAATAGATGTGAGGAGCTATAAAGAAGAAAGCAAAGGTGGAGAAATAGGCCATTAGAGAAAAGCTTTGTGTGATGGAATGAGGGAAGAGGAGGAGACAAAGGGCTGCGGAAAAATCCTTCACACCTGTATGGGCAGGCTCAGTTTTTGAAAATGAGGAAAGTACCTTTATTTTGAGTCTGTGGGACACAGAGGTGTTTAAAGATGAGCACAGGCTCACGCCCTTGAAAGCCTTTTCATGTGGATGCTTAAGAACTGCTGATACAGATTTTGGGCTTAGTTTGGTTTCTATATCTTTTAAAAACTTTTTTTTTTTTTTTTTTTTTTTTTAAATCTGCACGAGGGTGGTGACTTGCTTTTAGTGGAAACTCACCTAGAAATCAATAAATCCTTCTGGGAGCGGTTTGCAGCGGCGCAGGGCACGGCTGTGGGCAAGGCTCTGGGGCACAGCGCAGGCTCTGAGCCAACCCAGCGCTCCCGCTTCCAGGGATCGGGAAACCAGATCTGATCAATGAGGGCCGGGGATAAACCGTGCAGAGTCCCCAGCTCTCAGCAAGCAGGCCAGTTTGCCCCCTCCATGAATTACCCCACAGACCTTTCCTAGGGGAAGCAGCAGCAGTTTAGTGCTTGGTTCATACAGAATAACCACACACATAGTAGGGAGTATGTGAGTAGCCCAGCTAATTAATATCAAAGCGACTGAGCAGGTTATTTAATATTTATGACATGATGAATCTGACTCTCCCTGCTTTGCCCTCTAAGCCTGCTTCAGTCTTGGGCTCCACTTACTATTTCTTTGTGTCATCGTTGTAACAGATGCAAAATGAGGATAAATTCCTCCCGAACCAAAGGAGTAGAGTGACTGTGTGCAGTCCCAGCCCTGGATCTACACAGGGTTTCTACTGATCAAAGCAGAATAAAGCTCTCTGGAGGCAGTGGGAAGGAAAAGGTGAGGCGGGTGGTATCTACAGAAATATTACAAACTGAGTGAGGAGAGGAAAATATTCTTGCACTTGGCCAGGGCTATGTGTTTACCTACCAAGTCCCAAGGCACAGAGAAGGTTTGAAGCTTGGTGAGCATCTGGGGTTGTGTTTGTGTGGTGCAAGATGCCCAAGTGTATGATACATCTTCAGTGATGGATGAGGGAGGAGTGGTGGTGTTTTGGGTGTTAAAATGGTTTAATATCACAAACCCAAAAATTTAAGTATTGTCCAGCTGCAGGCAAACACTTGATAAGCTTTGGAGAACATGGTGGCCACTAAACAATGCAGGAGAAGGAAGAGTTTCTCTTATACCACGAAAGCTTTGCTTTAGACCCAAACCTGGCATTTCTGTGAGCAGGTTTGTGTTTCTGCCCAGATGGGGATTAAAACACCGCATTTGTTAGCCTGTTTCCCAGCAAAGTCAGCAGCACAGACCATTGCTGCAACCCTGGGACCTTCTCCCCATCTGTCATTAAGAGTGATCTGTGCTCAAAGACACTTTGGAAGAAACATCTATCTGTAGAGGATGTTGAGGAGCCCCTTTATTTCCAAATCCAGACAGCTAACAAGCTCGTATTTCACTTAGCAGGCAGAAAGCTGTCGGCAGCGCTGAAGGGCAGCGGGGGGGTAATGAAGCAGGCGACGGGGATCCGACGGCTGCCTCTGTTCGTGCCTTATTTCTCAGGCTCCCCGTTGCCGCGACGCGGCACCCTCGGGCCGCGATGGCAACCCGCCCGGCCGTGCAGAGCTGCCGCCACGGGAGCTCCATCCCAGCTCACCTGCCTAGCCAGGGTTGCCTGGGCGATGGTTTTTGTTGGGTTTTTATCACCCTCTGAAACCTGCTTTGTCCGTTTTGCCGGATTCTCTGGGTGCAGCCGTGCTCTTCACTGCTTTCCTCAGTTCCCTGGGGAAAATGGCTCCAGTTAATGGCCCGTGGCGCATTTGACACCTTGCTCAGCTCTGTAGGCGAGCCCAGGTACCCTTTGCAAGGAGGAGGCATGAGAGAGATATATAGTCACATTGAGATCCAGCTTTACAGCAAATTCACGCAGTTGCACTGAGGTCAAGACACTGATTTGCACCAGCTGACGATCCGGTGTTTGTCTTATTTTGTTGTAGCTCCACTAGAAATGCTGACAGTAATAAATCCTTGTAGCTCTGGTGCCTATAACTGAGGAAGTAATCCTGTTTGTTTTTTGGTTTTTGGGTTTTTTTTCTGCAGCACCCATCTGGATGGAGAGTATCACACAAGATCACATATTAACCACTTCCTAAACTTAGCGTGGGATAATGCTGCAAAAAGAAGGGTAGAGGGTGAGATACAAGCAGGGAGGAGCTATTGATCCGCTTTCCCAGGGAACAAAATGTTCTCTCCTTCCTCAGGAGGAAGGGAGCTGTGGTGAGCAAATGGAAAGATTTGTTTGGTCGGACATGAGTGTATCTCACCGCTGACGAAGGGCATCACAGACACAGCCAGGGTGGACTTGTCGTGGTTGCACGCAGAGCCTGGTCGTGGTGGCTGTAGATGACAGTCAGTCCAACTTGTTCTTGCAGGTGCAAGCTCTGGAGTAGATGCTTTGAATACAGCTCATAGGTACTAAAGAGCCAAGAGTTTTCCAGGTTTGTCTTCTCCTCTGTCGCCTTTGGGTGGAACAGCACTGGTTGGTTCTGTCCTTTCACTCACCTCTCATTTCTCCTCTTCCAGGTGCTGTATCATGTCCAGGTAGGACCTCGCCAGCGTGAGAATCATCCCAAGACAACCGCTCCAAGGGCTTGACCTGTCCCTCAGGTGGCTCCTTGGCTTTCCCCAGCCACCGGGCGAAGGAGAAGAGCTGGGACTGTCCCGCCGCTGCCCGCAGCTCCCCTGGGGATGGATTCCAAAGGCAACGTCCGAAGCGGAAACAAGCCCGACGCCAAGGCCCCCAGCTCTGGGAAGCCAGAAAAGCCCAACCCTGGGCCCGCCGTGAATGCAGACAAGAAGGAGACGCCCAAGGAGCAGCCTGCTCCTGCCACCGCCACCTCTGTCGCCAAGAAGGCCGGCGGCGACGCTGCCGTCGTGAACAACCACAGCAACCTCAAACCCAGCACGGAGACGCAAGAGGCCACGGGCCAGTCCCCTGACTCTGACCACAAGGGAAACAGCTCCGAGGAGTCACCAGGCAGCATCTTCGACAACATGAAGCCCTTGATCATCGTGGGAGGAGTGGCGGTGGCTGCGCTCGCTGTGGTTGTGGGAGTGGCGTTCCTAGCCCGGAAAAAATGAAGATGGAGACGGGGTGGGGATTGGAAACCCAACCCAGCTGTACAG
Organism: Caloenas nicobarica; assembly: GCF_036013445.1. NCBI lineage: Eukaryota > Metazoa > Chordata > Aves > Columbiformes > Columbidae > Caloenas > Caloenas nicobarica. The sequence goes on from NC_088249.1 coordinate 67,552,385, forward strand.
CTCCTTTTGAGACAAATGCATGCAGAAAAATTCTATACATATCTATATATATAGAGCGAGCTAGGTAGGTCAACAACACACACCAACTGCAACTCCAAGAGTCTTGTTCAAGACAACCGTGCCAGTTTGACCCAGTGTGGGTAACTCCATGCACTCAGTGTGTTCTTTCATGTAATATATCTTGGCTTATACCACTGTGTATAGATTACAGCTTCTCCTGATCGGTGTAAATGACGGTGTCCCCTCCCCTCCCCTGCTGTCCTCCCTGGGAGACACCCCCACCTCTCCTGCAGTCCCCTCTTTTCAAGTCCAGAGCGTTCTGTGTCCCATCCAGAGTCCCCGCTTTGTGTTGCGGTTTCTGTTTGGTTTGGTTTGAAGTTGGGTTGTGGTAAAGAAGGTGTAAGGGGAGACGGAGCCCAGTGCGAAGGCCCAGTTCGCCTGTTAGTGTGTGTCGGGTTGGTGTTTGTGCCCTGGCATACGATTATTATTATTACTTTTTTTTTTTTTTAGCAGTGTGACAACATTAGAGATGTAGCATCTATCTATTCTATCCTGACTGGAGTAGATAGATACAGGAGGAGGAAAAAGAAACACTTGCTTCATTTGAGTCCCCTATTTTACTTTCTAAAGTGTTTTTTATTTCCTTGACTTAACCTTTGGCAACAGAAGAGGGGGAAAAACAGTTCTCAGCCAATGTGGGCCTTAACCATTTCTGTCTGCTTCCGAACATCCCTGCCCTAATGCAAGGTCAGTGGTTTCATCCAGAAACACACCACAGAGATGGTGATGGGTCCATCACCATGGGTGAACCCTCCCCAGGCAGCAAACACCATATGTCCCATTCCTAAGGGATTTTTTTCCACTTACTGTGATCACTTAACCTTGCTGTCTGCTGTCCAGATTCACTGCCTGGAACCCACCTCTTGTTTTCTAAAACATTTGTGTGTGTGTATATATACACCACCCTGCCTTGAAGAATGTTCTGCATGTGTACGTACACATACATATGTTTTTATTACTGCAGTCTGGGGTGGGGGTAAACAAATCGACCTGGAGACGGCCCTTCATTTGTTCCCCTGCATTCACACAAAGTGTCCGTGGTGTCTTTTCTGTGCCATTCGCATCACGCCATGCAGCACCCGAATTCCTTTTCGGTCCTGGTTTCTTCTCAGTGCAAAGAATGTTTGGCTAGTGAACTGCTGAATGTATGATGTGCCTGTCGTGCTAGAAGCTCAAAATTACTGTTCCCCTTCCCTGGATACTCGTGTGGGCTACTTGCTTTAAAATAAGGCACTTTTAGACTATACTGAACTATACGGGACTGTGTTGTAGCGCTTTTGGAAGTGTGGGTCTAGTGTTGAGTCAGGCAGATCAAGCGCAGATGCCGTACAAGCTCCTAAACTTGCAGCTGGGGCGATGCACTTCAGTCCTGACCTGCAAATAACATCCTTTTAGCAAACACCTCCTGTTCTGCCTTAATGTGCCAGGCTGTGCGGTGGTTTCATTTTGGGGGGGGGAAATAAAAAAAAGGTCCAGCGAGAACTAGGCTGAGAAGAGCAAATTCATCTCTCTCAGAATCGAAGCGAGATTGAAACCAAATTTGTCGAAGCAGAAGGGTTAAATGACTGAACTCGCTGTGCTAAATAAATAGATGTTTCTTGTACTGAGCACACGCCGTTATTTGCTTGATGTTATTCTTTGTGTGGTGTTTGTGATATGGAGTCCTTTTAGTGATACCTCCATGGGCAGAATGAACTAATGCTTAAAACTAATCAGATTCTGTGCTTGGGATTTGAAGAGATCTAGATTGCTAGTTTACTCTTTTGATAAAGTCTATAAATTACACATTTGACAAAGTGACTTCAGACGTCGCAGCTTGTCACTAAAACTATAGATTCAGTTATGACACCTGAGCTTAGTCTATTTTTAAGGAACCGTAAGGTTTAATTGAATATAAAGATGTCATTACGCTCTCTTGGACAACTTAGAAGGTTTTTGATGCTTCTAGCTTTAAGAAAGGTGACATGAACTACACTTCTGCTGCTTTTTTTCCTACCGATTTAGTACGCTATGGATGCGCCCCGTTATTCCTAACAGTTCTGCAGTTGGATGCAAAGCAATCTGGAAGCCAAACGATAACGCAGCAGTGTTTCCAGGAGGGTAAGATGCTTCCTTGCAGGTGCTGTTCACCTCTCGGGCTCACACTCAAAGCACTGAACAGTTGCTCGCCCTGAAGCACTTCTTAGCTCCATTATTTTGAGTGATAAATTAAAAATGGGTTTATGTCTCTGCTGAATCGAAGTTTAAGAGTTGATCCATAGGGGACTGAAAACAAGGGGAATTTTTCCATTGGCTTTACCGTGCTCTGCTCAGGCCTTGGAGATCTTATTGGTACCAGGGATACAACTGCAGGTCACTGTAAAACGTAAAATCATCTCAATTGCTAATTTTCTTTAAAACTGACAAAAACATCCCTTAGTCCTTCTCCTGAGCGTAAGAAAACTCCGGTATTAACTGAGGCAGCCATGCTCACAACCATGCTTATACTTGCATTAGTATCTGTGTATAAACAACAATAGTGTAATTGAAAAAAAAAAAAAAAAATCCAAACTAGAATTGGCGAGAGATGATTTCTGCCTTAAAAATTTCTTTTCCTTCCCTGGAAATGCCACTGGAGTTTAGAAATCGGCATCCTGACTATTCTTAGAATAGGTTGAAAATAAGTCCTGAAGATTTGAGACAAAAGTTAGTCTTCGAGAAATAAACCAAAGGAGGAAGGCAAGGAAAGAATGTATTTGGAAGGTGAAATTCTTGGAATTTCAATCAGCTCTACAGGGAGCTTCAAGTCGGTGCTTCTGGGAGGGTACAAGAAACAGTACAGAGAAGTGCAGAGATAAAAAGCATGATTTCATTGTCTTACCCATTTTGGTAAGGACACATTAACTTGCAGGTTTGTTCTGTCTGTGCATGATGATGCTCCAGCACCAGAACTCCCCGCAGGATGAGCGGAATCTTTAATTGCCTTTGCAACAGTGAAGACCTGCGTTGTATCCCTGGTTTTGTCACGGCAGCTTCAAGCACTCAAGTTCCTGGGGCAATTTGGTACCAACAAGGGTACCATACAATTTTGTCATGTTAAAAACAAACCAACAAGCTAATAATCTGGCTTCGCTAAGTTTTGAGCAGCCCTTCTTAGACCTGGTGCCTTTTCCCGAGTCACTGGTTAGCACCGTTTCAGTTCAAATCTTTAAAAGGTGCAACCTCAACTCCCCACTGAAAACCAACTCTCTTCTAGTGGTAGGTGCAGGTTGTTCACAAATTTGTGGAGAAACTAAAATTGTAGAAAGGGAATTTGAAGGTCAGATTACAGGGGATTTTTCTTTTCTCTTGGGTTGCTTGGGTTCTGTTCCTTTTGCAGGGGCTGGTGGAAAGCTCAGGCACCGGTGGCCGGGAAATGCCCGTTGCTGCCTCGGAAGCCACGGGCATCTTTCTGACATCGGTGGCTTTTGAATCAGGCCCTGACTGTGTTTTCCAAATGACAGTAATTTTCAGAGTGACACCTTGATTTCTTCCCTGTACAAACAGACCTGCTTGTCACTTCCACATATTTACCTGTGTTCAACATGCAGGTTTGGGTTTTTGGTTTTTTTGCTTTCAGAAACAATACGCTGCTAGACACATTTCCTGGAGGGAAATGGACACCTACCTACACACAAAGCTATACAGCTAATTTATACCTTGTTGAATTTATAATCTTGTCTATGCTTCTATGGACACTTTGTATGGGCTGCAGCTCAAATCCTAAAATAGTCAAGAATTTTTCCTTTCCCATATAGTATTCTATTTACTTTGACTTAAAAAAAAAAAGCGTATAAATGCAATAATGCAGGTAGACTAGAAATACTAGATTGAAAATTAAAGTAGTTTAGCTTGTCCCATTGTGACTGACAGTGTTGTACGACACCCAACGCTGTACCCTAACATTTTCCAGGCTTTCTACGTAGCTGAATCTAGTATTAGCTTTGAAAACCCATTGTATGAGTGGTGGGTGGATGGGTTGGAAACGTGTGCTCTCTACACACTGTATGTTACTCACATCAGAAGCTGTATGGCCACTCCATATGCTGTGAAACTGTAAATGATTCCCAATACACCTGTAACTCTTACCAGGATTGTGAGAAATAAACTATATACAGAGATATATATACACACATAGATATATTGTATAATTCCTCATGTGAGCATCTCTGTGTACGTGGGGCTGTGAGTGAAAATTGGTGTTTTCCCTCTCTCTGTACTCATGACCGTGTTTCCTGCAGGCTCGAGATTTACAGGGATTACTGATCCCAGGGAAAACTGTAAGAGAAGGCAGTCCCTGCCCCAAAAAGCTCCAGCCTGCCCAAGGAAAGCAGGCAAAGGAAGATTACTGTTATGGCTGTGTAGGAGCTAAGGTGGAGAACAATTAAATGACTTATTCAGAGCCATGGAAGAAACCTTCCTGATCCCAGCGACCCCAACCCCAGGGTTTGCTGCACAGCTGTTTGCTGTGACCTCTCTTCTGCCAAATTAGGGTGTTCTCCGATTTGCTTGGTTTTGTTTTTCGAGAGCATTTGTCCTCATGAGGAGTGAACCATCCCCTGGGCAACAGGCTGATGTCCGGGGGGGTCCCTGCACATCGCACGAGCCAGGGACTCTTTTGGAAGTACCTGTCACTGTGAATGCTTTGTCAGGTTCCACCAGCTCCAAACAGGGGCTCTGAAGAAGTCTGCAGACTTCTGGAAATGAATCTCTTCAGAACTGGGAAGATAAATATTGTAATCCCTTTGCGGTGAGGAAAAAGAGGCAGCCTTTAGTTGCAAAAGTATTAATTGTCTGAGATTTTTGCTGCAGAAACACAGCTGGGGACTCAAGTTTTAGCTTGTCTTAATGTTCCTAAGAGCAGGAAAGCAAATAAATTCTTCTTTTCTGAGTCTGAATCTGAGAAGCTGTGATGGGTGGTTGCCCGGCTGTCCCCACTGCCCCCAGCTGGGGTGTGTGAAATATTGACAGCACATAGATTGGGCCGGTGAGGTGCGGATGAGCTGTCTGTGCAGAGATGGCAATATCTCCTGTACCAAGGGAGCTGAGGCTCTTCTTCAGCTCCTGGACTGTGGAAATGAACCCTCTTCCTGCAAGAGCCCGACCCCTTGGATGGGGTGGCAACAGGCAGTGCTGCAATTTGGAAAGTTTCCCTGTAATCTGGGTCCAGTGGAGGCCACTGCGCAAACTGTCCCCCTCGTCTGGAGACGAAACGGTGCTGGAGAGGAGGGGGAACGGGCTGGGGAATCCTCCTCCTGTGTCTCCTTCAAACAAAAAAAAGTGTTTCCCTTCTCGCTGCCAAGGAAGCAGCAGCACAGCCACATCGGTGCAGCTGTGCTGCCAACTGGGAGAGCGAAGCTGGAGCTGGCTCAGTGCTTTCAAACTCCAGGTTGGGCATCTTCCACCCGTCCCTTCTGCCTTTACTTCTTTCCCTCCATATATTTAGAGTAACTTTAAAAGCACGAAAAGCAGAGGCTGTGTTTACAATTATCTTAGCCTACACATTGCTTTTCCCTGCTCCCTTCTCCAGCCATCATTTAACCACAGAAAATGACACGGTACCAAATCACCACTTTAAATGAGAAACGCTGTGGTTATGTTTTACCAGACGGGATTTGAAGAGGAAACACTCAGCTGGCTTAACAGAACCCTAACGCCCATGTTCTATAAAACCAACAGTCTGTGCCAAGCAGCAAATAATTCACATTGTCCTCGTGATCCTGTCACAGCACTAATTACTACTCACACTTGTTAACCCTCCCAATTAAGCAGAGAGGGGCTGCAAAGCGAATCCAGTGCTTGATGGATGAGAATTCCGCAAAGAGCATTTGCAAAACGGTGGCATTGGCACCTCCTGAGCGGTGCAAGATCAAGTATTAAGACATCGCTGTACATTTAGTCTCCCAGCAAATGCAGTGCTCTCACATGCAATTTTTTTCAAAGTCTTCACCTTAAACTGTTGTCAAGTCCTCTAATGCTTTGTATTTTGGGCAGTCTAGGGAGGCCGGGAAGAGCTGATGGAGCAGGATTTGAGAGAGCGGTTTGCTTTCTGCTCTTGTGTTTAGGAAAAAAAGCGCTGGATTCTCAAGCAAGGAATAAGGAACATAAACGCGATGCTGCGCACCACAAAGGCTTAGGCTGCTGGGGTGGCACTAAGTCCCCTGCATGACAGCTAAACTGAATAGTGAAATAAACGCGCTTCTAAAAATTATTATACTTCAAAAAGAATTTTCTGGTAGATAAGCTGGAGCAAATAGAGAGGAACATCCAGGTATCTCCACAGTAAACCAGCCTATGGTTACAGAACACACTTTTGGAGAGAAGAGGAGACTGAGGGACAGATGATTGAAGAAACAGAGAAGCAGAGAGCCTGATGGCATAAGCTACATTTTCTTCAGGAAACCAGGCTAGAAATTAGATCTTTTCAAATAAATAAACAAAAATAATGGCAGAATTGTACTGTCTTCGTTTTATAGCTACCATTTTCTAATGGCATCATCTCTCTAATACACTAGCAACCATCAAGAGATAAACCTATTAACACAGAGATGAAAAATGCCATTCCAGAAACTGAACAAGGTTTGCAAAAATGACTTTTCCTCCGGTGAGCCACAGCGCAATGACACCTGCAATAAACAGACATTTTTACTGAATAATAATGACTCATTAAAGATTAAGAGTGTACGCAAGGAAGGCAATGTGGGCCAGACACAAAGGATGGGAAGGACAGTTTTGGGAAGGTTTGGGTGACTTTATTTAGTTTGCAATTCTGATGCTCATTCCGGTGTCTCCAGGAAATCACTCAGCTCTTCATCCATGTATTTCACTTGTCATTTTTTTTTTCTTTTTTCAGCAAACCACTCTGACAGATCTGTATCTCATACCGCCCCATTTAACATAATTAGTGGTGGTTTCTTTGGGACGCGAACGAGCAGAATGTACATCTGTCTGTCCGCAGCATCCCCGACGTTATTCAAGCAGAGGGCAAAACCTGATGACATAAAATAAGTTAAAAACAGCTTAAGCCAGTAACTTAGAAACAGCTTGGGCATATCAAAGGGGTTTTGTTCCTCCTCATGTCGCGTCAGAAACGCGACACTAGCGCAATAAACTGTGGGCTTCGCGGGAAGGCTTTGGGCGTTGTTCGGCTGAGGAGGGACTGTGTGCAGCCCCAACGGGGGCCGGGAGCTCAGCCCTGCAGCGGGACGCGGCCTCTCGGCTGGGCGGCGAACATCAGCCCAACATCTGGAGGCGAACGCCAGCTTTTCCATTCCCAGGGGTGCCGCCCGCTTCCCCCGCTCCGAGCTGGGGTGCTCCCTGCAAGCCTTCGGTGTCTCCGTCCCACTGGCTGTCTATTTGGTGAGGGAAACGAATATAAAACACATTTAAAAAAATCAAATCCCAACGCAAAGCGCGGTGAGCAAACCCGCCGCGCCGCTGGGGCGGCGCTGGAGAGCGGCCGCGACCACGCTGGGCGGGGCGGGGGGGACGCGCCGGCCGCCGCGGGGTTAAACGGCCCCGCCGGCCCCGCGCGATGGCTCCGCCCAACGGCCGCCGCCGGCGCGCGCCCGCGTCCTCCGCCCTCCCCGCTCTGCGCATGCGCGGCGCGGCCGCATGAGGAGACGGGTCCCCCCGCCGCCGGGCCCGCCAGCGCCCCGCACCATGTCGGACCGGCTGGGCAAGCCCTCCTGCCTCATCGTCGCCAGCGCCGCCGCCGCGGGTGAGACGCTCTCGGGGGAAAAGCCCCATCCCGCCGGGCCCCGTTCTTCCCCGGCCCTGCGGGTTTCTGCGGCCGCCCGGGCCCTGGGCGCGGCTGGCACTGCGGGGCTTGCGGACTACCCGGCCCTGCCTCGGTTTACCCGGCTCACTCATCTAATTCTAACAAGCCCCACTCCCCCCCAATTGATTTATTTAAAACATGGATTCCTGTCTCTTTGGTTACCCTTTCCCCTAGATTAATTTTTTAAATACAGTAATCGGTTTGCATTCCGCGATTAGTTCGCAGAGACTTTGTTTTACACTAAGGATTAATCTGATGTCTCTCAGTCTTTCCCTCCCCCGCCCTAGTCCTCAGTTTTGTGAAAAGAACATTCCTTCGTTAAACGTTCCTCACAGCTGTGGCCGAGCCGCGCGCTCCCGCGTGGGTGCTTTTTGCTCAGCTTTGCCCTGCGTGGGTGTGTCCGTGGCTGCTCCTGCGTGTGCACCTGCGCTGTGCACAGGTGTGCCCGCGTTCCCCAGCCGCTCATCTGCGGCACACACGTGTCTGCGTGCCCGCTGCGCGCAGCTGGGCTCTCCAAAACCTCCTGCTTGCCCCTCTGCGTGTTCCTGCCTCTGAGCTGCACTTGCATGTACAGCTGGGAGCCAAATTCCCTTCAGTTCTGCCTTCCTTCCCTCTGCCCTCCCTGTAACCCCCCGCCCAGACAAACACAAATACCTTCAGCATGTATTTCTCAGTACATAACTCGCCTATAATTAAGCCTGTGCATTTTTTACACCTTACAATACCCACCTGATGTTATTGAGAGCTTTTAAGGTGAGCAAAAAAACCCCTGAACTTGTGTACTTTGCTAGATAAAATGAGCTAGTGTGGCTGAGATTAAAATGTAACTGTTGTTTCCTTAAATTATTGGACGTGTTTTTCAGGTGTGTCAGCCCAGTCCTTCCTTCACTGCTTTACACTGACTAGTTCGGCTTTTAATCTGCAAGTTGCAACTCCTGGGGTAAGTAAAAAAGAAGCAGTTACTGCAATTTCAGTCTGAAACAAATTGATATATCAACGATGAGAGAGAATTATACTAAACTTTATTTGAGAGGGGTTTTATTGGCTCTGCAGATTAAGGGACTTTTTTCTTTTAATTCTGTTTTCTTGATGTTCAACTAAATGCATGCTTTCTATAGTATGGTTCTGAACGTCTGTCTAGTATCTGTTACCCACAAAGAATGGAGTGGGAACTATTAGAACAACTTCAGTTGGGAAAATGGAAAACTTCAGGTTTTTGAGAGATAACGTCTCTCCAAATCCCACATAGTTGTCCTTCAAGAAATCTAGCAGATGTCTGTGCGGGGATACTGACCACAGGCTCTGAACTGTGCTTTCCCCAGGGGAAGCCAATTGATTTTGCGGATGTGAACGACAGCAACATGCGCTGGATACAGGACTTCCGCATGAAATCGTATGCTAACCCTGCCAAGCTGGAGTCGATTGATGGTGAGGGCTTTACTCTGGGCCAGTGTGGCGTCTCCATTTATCAGGGAAACAGACTCTTCTTAGCATTAGGTCTTCAGGGGAGAATGACACAGAAAGGCATAAAACTTGTGTTTTAAGAGGAAGCCATGGCAACTACAATTGCTGTTTTTTTTATTTAAGAGAAAACCCTGGTAACCGCATTTGTTATTTACTTATTTATCTTGGATTGGTAATTCTCTCATTATATATTTATACACACACTATATATATATATATGTCCTCTCATATGTATGTATGCAATATATATTGCTATTTAAAAAAGAATAAATGTTTTGCTCAAGTAGAAGCCAGTGGCCATAGCAATTTTAAGCTTTGCCAGGTTAAGAGTGTTACGTTACAAATGTATGTTCTTTGTCCCGTAAAGGACCTTTTTCTCTACTCCGTGTAGATCTCTTAGTTTCTTTGGTTTTGACTCTGTGTGCTATTGTCTTAGTTTTGTCAAACTTGAAATGGGTTTTGCCTCAGGCTTTTTTGTACGTTGCTGGTATTACAATCAGTTTATCCTTTCCTCCTCACTAGGTGCCAGATACCACGCCTTGCTGATTCCAGACTGCCCCGGCGCCATGATTGACCTTGCAAACAGCGGGTACCTGGCCAAGATATTACAGCACTTCAGTGCTGGGAACAGTAGGTGGACATCATTAGATGTTTTGTGAAATAAAATAGTACTACCATGCTGGTCATGTGAGACTGTTACCTTCCAATGACTTACAAATGTCTATGTAGTTGAAGAGCATTCAGAACTGGAAAGAGTTGCTTTAGAGAAATGAATCCTTTCTTAAAAAGCGTCCTCTTTATGTAAGTATATATGTATAAAAAAGTATCAGTAGCTTTTCAGTGTGTGTCAGAAGAGGGTTTTCTGCCTGACAGTGATAATAGAAATGGCTCCCTCCAAGTCAGCAGGATTCAAGGTTCAGAGCCAAATGTGGAACGTACCAGGATTATCATTAAGGTTGTAGTTAATCAAGACTTGTGCGTGCATCTCACTTACCATTTGACTGTGTGTTTTTGACTGGTGCTGTCTCTGGCCTTGGAGTTAACCACTAGTAGCTCTTTGCAAGACTGGGGCAATTCTTACTGTAGTGTGCAGGAAAAGCTTCACAGCCTAGGAGAGTATAAACGGTGCAGTATGAATTTATTGCAGGAGGGCAAGATACTGTAATACAAAGAATCTCATGAACATTCATCTGTGTTTTGGCGGTTTGAAGATGTTCACAACTGCTCCAAGTTGCTTTCATTTTTCTTTTTCTTTTTTCCTCTAGAGCCTATGTGTGCGATTGGACATGGAGTCGCAGCTTTGTGTTGTGCCACCAAGGAGGATAGATCCTGGGTATTTCAGGGGTACAGCCTGACAGGGGTAGGTTGAGCCCTCACCTGACTTGCTGTTTAGGGGCTTATTTTGCTCTGCAGGGGCCTGAGATTTCAGGTGATGGCGCTGGTGTTTCTGGTTTTATTGGAGAATTTTCTACAAATCATCAGTTTGGTACTTTTGGTTTAAGTGCAAGATGTGGGGAGATGTCATTGGCAAGGGGGCCCAACACGGAGTGCAGGAAGGGATTGTCTCACTTCAGCTGTCACATGGAGAGTGTTTTCTGTCCCATTGTTCCATAAATTTTAAGTTGAATCAATGAAATGCTGGAAATGACTGCTGCAGCTCTTTGGATTCGTAGCTGAGGGCTTTTAAGAATGACTTTTTTTTTTGTTGTTGTTCTCATGAGTGTGGGAGGTAAGTTTTATTTCTCAAGGTACTCTTTCATTTTGAAAGGTAGAGGAAGTTTTAGGAAAAAAGGCTGTTAGTACAAACTGGCTTGTAATTCAAAAAGTGGGCAGATACTGTTGATGTTTTATTTAATGTACAGTCGTATCTGTCATATCTCTGACCTCACAGACCATTTAAGTGGCAGTTGTACCCATGTGCCAAGATGATGCAAACCTCTGTAGTACAACTTCTAGAGTTTTGAATTTACATGCCACATTAAGAAATTTAGTTTATGGGACCCACAAAGCTGTCAGTGTTCTGATGTGCTTGTATTTGGCATAACAATCCATGATAAAATATTTTAAATAAGGCTTGATGTGGCCTAGCTATAGTCGCTATGGAAACCATAAAATTTGAGTTCCTCCTGTGCATATAAAAACTGAACTAAGCACTCGGAATTTTTCTCTCTTCATTTAATCTGTTTCCCATATTCTTTCCAAGGCAGAATGCTGTTATTTGGACTCTGCTAGTGGCACAGCATTTGTGTCCAAATGTTTGTGTCCAACAGCCAAACAGGTCTGTGCTTTCACAAAGTTAACTGCATGCACACTGTTCAGTGTCCAGTTGATGTACAGAAATCGCTTGGTAACTCTGTTTATCTCACGTAAGAATTTTCAGTTTTTTCCCTACAGGAAATCTGTAGAAGCTGCTTATGGTCACTTGGTTCTATGCTTCACTTGTATTTCATTTCCTGTATACAGTTGGGAGAATTGTAGGAAGAACAGAAAAATAAACTGCAGTGTTGGTTTTGCTTGGCTTTTTTTATTAAAAAAGACAAGACAGACTTTTTTTCTTTTGATCTCTTTCAGCCCTCCGTGTACGAACTAGTGAGGCTGCCTAATTTTACCAGTTTGGCCGTTATTGTGGAAGATTTCGCGAAAGATTCTGGAGCTACATTTAGTGGTAAGTCGCTCTGTTGTCCAGGACTTCATGTTTCATGGTTTTGTTTTGGAAATGAATGTTTGTCTACTAATTTTACACAGTAGTATTTTATTTTTTCTTTAGTAGTAGTTTCATTAATTATTAGTCAAAATATAGAATTTTGACTTTCGAACTGCAAAATCTGAAGTTCTGTCCTGTGTGAGGAACCAAAACCATTAAAGCACAAAGATGTCACTTTTTTCCTAGATTATTTCTGGATGTGCAGGGACAAGTGTCATTTTCCTTTATGTGCTGCTTTCTTGCAATACTGAAGAGCTACAGAGAGAATTAAATCATAAGCTATAAATGGCTCTCTTCAGTTGCAGCTGTCATTCAGTCTGCTATTTTGTTAGGTAATTTTTTAGAATCTGTCCTTAAAGAGATCAGTGAGATGCCAGTGGAATTTAAGTCATCCTTTATTTAACAGAATAGTGCTGCCCATTGAACTGACACAATTTGAAGTGGCCAGATTAGAGATTACGCCCCTGGCATAGACAGGAAACAGAACCAGGCTCCTAATGCCACGCATCTATTTTTCACTAAGAAATAATGCCACTGTCTTATCAAAATGCTCTGTATTCTTTGCTTAATCCTCTTTCATCTGTGGTGTGCCAGCCTGTTTCTGTGTTTAAATGGCATCTTTATGCTTTTCAAATGAGCTGCTGCTGCCACCTTCTGCAGAACAGGTTTAGTACTGGCAGTTTAAAAGCTGATGTCTGTTGTACCTGTTATGGCACAAATACTTGGTTGCAGTGGTAATGACACATTAAGCAAGAACAGGAAAAGCACGTTGGGTTTGAAGGCATTTAGCCTCTATTTAGATAGGCAGGAGCTGGGAGAGGGAGAAGAAAATGAGAGTTGTTCATTACTGACAAAATAATGCTTCTATCTGGAATGAGGTAACTTTAGAAAAAATCCTAGTTGGAGTACTGAACAATTCCTGGTAGATATTAACATTTTTGGGTATTATCATTGGCCAGAAAATAAGTATCTTGCTGCAGGCTCTTTGTAGCATGGTGGTTACAACTTTATCTTATATAAGAAGAGTTTCTATTGTATTGCAGGGTCAGTACAACTCTAAAATATATACTTAGATGTTTTTATTATGAAAATCTCGTGATAAGTGTACTTCACCCATGTGGTGTCAATTCAATGAATCCTTTCAGAGATGGATTTTCTAGTGAAGTTGTTTCAGGAGTAGGGGCTTGAGATTGTCCCTGTCTGGGGTTATAGATCGGCGTGTCTGGACAAAATAGTTCTATCTTCTGTGTTACTTCTGTCAGAGACATGATGTTGACACTGAAGCAGTGTCCACTAACAGTGCTGCTTGTTTTTTCTCCTTTATTTAGCCAGCCTTCCAGATTCTGTACATGTCGTGCTGGACAGGCACCTGGTGACCGGACAGAATGAGAATTCCACTCTTCCTGCCGTCCACAACCTGCTTATTCTTTGCAATGTCAGGTGAGGCGATAGGGGAGATGAGATCTAGGAGCAGACAGTGCTGAGCATCTCTTAGGTTCGGGAATAGTGTTCCCCAAAAGACTTTTTTTCCCTTGGTTAACTGCTGAAGTGCGTGTCATCCTTGTTTGATCTAGCTATTGAGTTGGTTATGTCTTTTGGTAAAAAGGATTCGTGATTATTAAAACCACACAAACAACAACCACCAAACAAAAACGCTAAAATGGGTTGGGAAATATACAGCTGTCTGTCAGGACTGGTAAAGTAAAATGCAGAATAAGCTTTACTAAACATTTCTGTTAAGAGAAACATCTCTTGTGTCATTCTTTGTGCTTTAGCGAGTTGCCATTAGTCAGTGATCTTTTAGGATTCTGGGAATAGACTTAATGTCTTTGGTAATGGCTTGGATGTTTGACTGTCTTTCATCTTGTCAGCTAGAACACATATAAATAACCACAAACATCTTCTTTTGTTCAGGTGAATGTGTGTTAGAAGTCCTTTCCGGGCTGTGGACTAACAGGTGGTGTCATGTTTGGATGTGTTTCATTCGACAGGAAATGAAGGAGCAGGTCTCTTTGCAAATAGGATGGATGAAGAGCCAGCAGGCTAAGGATTTGCTTGTCTCTTAACCACATAAAACATCCGTCTGTATTTCTGTTCTGGACTGTGAAGTGACTGTGACAGTCAAGTGGCAATGTCAGGTTTTACACGTAGAATGGATGAAGGTTGTGAAAGAGGAAACTTTGAAGTGCATCACACTTTAGAAGGAGCTGTGAAACCACCTTGCATTTTTGTTGCTACATCTTGTTTTCACTGCTTTTCTCTAGACAATTTACAGATGTGGGGAACTGTCTTTTTTAAAAAAAAAAAGTTGGTGCTATGGATACAAATTGCTGGAGCTCAAGACCTCGCTCTAGGTTGACATGATACAGATGTTTAGTAACTCTGCCCCAAAGAGCACTTGGAACTCTGTGAACCATCTGGTGTTTGTGTTTCAAATATCAGAGTCCACACCTAGAGCTTCATTGAAATGTGATTTCAGACGTGTTTTCACCTCTTTTGGTAGGTCACAAAGTTACTGTCTGAACTCTGAATGTGTCTGGGACACTTGGATGTACTTAGAATAGGATGGAAAATGCTGAGGTGAACTCTGAATAAAGCAGAACCAGTTGTTGGAAGCTCTGTGGTGACACTTGGCAAAATGTGCCCTTGTTTTCTTCCTTGCCTGTTCACATTATTGGACTTCTGTTTAAAAAGTTTGCTCAGCCGTTTTTAAATGGTCTTCTAACTGGTTGTCTGTTTTCCTTTGTGGTGCTTATGTTACGATTTTTGTTCTCTTTGAAATGTTTGAAATATTTCTCCCTGGCAAGTACATTGCGATTGTCTCTTGCTGGAATTTCATGGACAAAGAAATAAAATGTACGCAGCTAATGCGGATCACATCTTCTGAGGAGCTGACTGCAAGATGAAATCTGGTCTTCTCTTGCTTTTGAGCAGCAGACGTGGCTCAAAGTTGAGCATGGAAAGGAATAATCAGCCTGAAAATGCTTTTCACTGTTGCAGGCTCAAACATACCAAATATATGGGAAAGCAGACAGATTAACATTTTTCCTTCACTCTTAAGCAACATTTCTGCAGTGCTCTGTGGAGGAAAGGACCTATGTGGTTGCATTTATTTTTATACATCAAAATACAATATATTGATTAGAACCAGTCATCAAGCTGGGTAATTTTATGAGCTAGTGGCAATGTCAGGAATCCTCAAAACACGCCAGCTCTTGATGCGCTCATTCAGCACATGTTGTGCAGTGTGTGGTTTTCCCCTCTACCTGGCTGGAGTGCAGCGATTTGCACGCTGCAGGGAGGAGCAGCTTTTGGCAATGCTTGCAAATACTTGGTGTGTGTTCTGCTGTCTTTGTGAGCAGTTGTTTATAGAGGATTCTGGCCTGTAAGCCACATGACAGGCCCTTTTGTCCCAAAGCCAGAAACTGCTTCTCAAACAAATTGAAAGCTTCAAATTCTGGAGATTTTCAACCCACACAAATCCCGATTGTTTATGCTGTGCTCTGGAGTGCCTGGTGCTTTGGTCCTAGGGATGTTCTCAGCCTGGCTTATTTCCCTACAAATCTGTCTGCTCCTGGTAACATCCGGCTGCTTTTTTTTTTTTATTTGGGCAACCTTATACATGAAGAATGTTATATCTTGTCTGGGTGTAATGCATGGGAGCATATTCTATATTTTCCTCTGTTCTGATGGGCAGACATTGGAGTATCTGCTAGAAGCAACCAGAGTGCCTCTGCAATACATGGAGCAGAAGCATCTGTGGGATGAATCCAAAGGGACGAGGAGCTTTCTCAGAGGATTTATCCCCAGGATAATCTTTACAGCAGTTGGCTCACAGCTATAAAGAAACATTCCTCTATTGCAGCCCCATGAAAGATTTATTCACCAACAAGACAACACATATCACTGTGCATTGCAGCATCACAGCACTAAAGCTGTGTAGGTGGTCCCTGCAGGGAAGAAAGGTGGAGAACATCTTTAAGGTAATAGGAGCATTATTGGCCGTTTTATACGCAAGTTGCGAAAAGGGATGCTCAAGGCACTTAAACACAAAGCATTTGCAAACTGATGCAGCAGTTGGAGTGAGCCCCAAGACCCACTCGTGAATGTGATCTCAATTTTGATGCTTTTTACCTTTTAATTTGGGTTTTGGCTGTAACGATAATGAAAAGATCTTTCTAGTTTGACTAACCTTATGTTTACAGGGCAAAAGAGGCTAATGAGTGATGTGAAAGGTGATGAGGAATGGCCAAATCCCCTTGGCCTTTGGTAGCACAGAGGACTCATGATCACACCTCTCGAGAGCTTCCTGCTATACCTGCAGGCTGAGACCCTCTGAATCCAGCGGAGGTGCCACAGCTTGGGCAGACTCAGCTTTTCTGATGAGAGAAAGCATTCTCTCTTCAGAACACTTAACAAAGCATTTGCTTGCTTTATCCCTTACATGATAGTTGAATTCAGTCCTTTTTGCTGTCTGCACTTAACTGTTGTTATATAAGATTCTTTTCTTGGAGCTTCCACAGTATAATCTTTTTTTAAAAAAATAAAATGAACTTCCTACTTTCTTTCCCCACCCCCTCAGCTTTGCATGTTTGCATAGAGCTGGATGATGAAATTCAAGACCTGCCCCCTCAAGGGAAGGTTGATAACCTTGTATTTGTGCTCATCAGTTAATTGCTGCTCTCCGGATCTTGGGAAGGATGAGGAGCTGTGGGATGTTGCAGCCTCCCCGGAGGGTGGTGGTGCTGCTCTGGGCAGACCTTCACCTTCCTCCTCAGCCACCAGCAAACTCTGTCCCCAAACACCAGCTGCAACGATGTTCCTTTCCTCTTGCCTGTTCCTGAGGAAGGGGCTGCTGCTTCCATATACAGCTAAAAGAGGGAGGAACCTGGGACAGCAGCACAAAATGCATATTAACACAGTTATACAGCACAACGGTGTGTAAGCAACAAGCTATTCCTGTGGCTTCCCAGCAACCTGTGACCAGTGCTGCTGCTTTTCTTGCGAGGATGAGGACAGCATAGTTAGAAATCTTGTCAGGAAAGCCTCAATCCTTTGTCATCTCTGAAAACATCATGCAACAGTGCTACCCTGCCTGCTTTCCTTAGAAATTATCCCTCCCCTGCATCTTTTGTTACTAAACCCTCTTTCTCTCAAAGGCCTCCACTTGGCAGATTTTATTTTGTGTAAAACAAATGGCCAACTCTGAATTGCTGCAGGTTCTTTTAAGTTGTTCGTTTCTAATCTTGAGCAACTGAGTGAAATTTAAATAGCTGTGTGGCCACTGAAGGGAGTTTGGGAATAAGAGACAGGACTTGGACTGCTCAGGTGCTGCAGGGGAGAAGCTGAATCCTTGCTTGGGCACAACATCCCTTGCCATTAGTGCAATGTAGCGCCAGGCTGAGCATCAGACTGAGTGATGTGGGCTGTGGGAAGAGTCGCCTCTGCTTTCTGGAAATGTGAGATTTCCTTGGATAAAACTGAGCCTGGAGGGTGCCTTGATTGGGTGGGTTTCACAGGGAAAATGGGAGACCCCTTTGTAAATACTCACTTTGCATGATCCAAATACATCAGAGCCCAGGCTGTAACCTGGATCCTGGCGGTAAAGCAAAAACAAAGTCAAACAAAGGTCAGATTGTAAGTTTTTATTACACTGAAATCAAAATTGGGCAGCAGGGCCTGCAGTGGCCTCTGATGGTGTAGTGGCTGTGAAACACTGAACCTGACAGTGCCTCCCGTGGTTGCCGTTGTCCCAGATGTCACACATGCTGTGCAGAGATCCTCTGTGAGGCCCTGTGCGCAGGGACCCAGGCAATGCAAGTCCCTTCTCCTGCAGAAAGGCAAAAAAGAGGACTGGATGCTGTGGGTCGTGGTGTGCTTCTGTCCGAGTTGGACTCCTGCACGGACAACAAAAGCAAACCAGCCCTGCCTCTGGGTTAGTCACAAATTGCTTGCCTTCTGTACAGTTTTCCTTATTTTCCCAGCAGAAATTTTCTTTTTAAATACAAATGCTGGGTCATGGGATTTCTGTATAGTGTTTCCAAGACTTCCAGGCTAAAGCCATGAAGCCCAGAAGCTGTAGAGAGCAGCTGGAAAGGAGGGAGCCTGACCTGCCTTCTTCCCAGGCAGCAGCTCTGCTGTCACCTCAGCCCTGCCTGAGTGAGCCATCAAGTCCCACTGTGGGAAACACCATCAAACTTTAACCTGATCGTTCCTGCTAATGATGTGCTTGAAAGAGCAAAAAAAGACAGGAGGAGACCGGCCAGCAGCTGCCAGTTGGCTGAAGGGCTGACAGCATGGCTCATGCACATGTAATAGTTACAGGCTGTTAGGCCCATGGATATCTGGGGAGACTCCTGTTGATTTTAAAGATGTTTGGCACTGATCCTGCCATTTATAATCATTGTTTGGTGGTATTATTGCAGTTAAGCCTCACACCGTGCAGGTGGTGAGCGGTGCATGATCAGTCCTTTTGCAGGCTTAGTCCAAGCCTGGTGCTGGAGCTGCGTCATTCACCTTTTTCTTGTGTTGGCACATACCACCATAAAGAAAACCTCCTCATGGGGTAGGAGGCTGATCTTTTCCCGGTTGGCTGAGAAATGCTGACCCAAAAGAGCAGCCCTCCGCTGGCTTTTCCAGTGGAAAGCAAAGCACAAAGGGTGTTTTGTAAGGGTTGTTCCCTTCACTCTGTGGAGATGTTCCTCAGCTGCTGCCCATGGTTGGAGGCAGGATGCTGGATGCTGTGCTAAACGGAGCTGTGGTCTGACTGGTGTGGCTGTTCTTGAGAAGCACGATATGTGTATCTGTTAGGCTGTATTGAAGCCTGAGCTGTTGTTCGTAGTTGGTGATAACAAGGAAATTTCTTTTTCAGCTAATTCAGTAAGTAAATTTCCCAGGATTCTGTAGTTGACCTAGCAGAGGCTGATTTTTTTATTTCTTCCCAAACCATGGTACTATTTTCTTATGTAAAAGCAGATGTTTGTGATTTTTCCAAGGGGCTGGTGAAGCCCATCTCAAAGGGAGGGCCTGGTCATTTGGCTCCAGTGTGGAGGGAGAACTTTCTGTCCCAAGGGCTTGGAAAGGTTTAACCTTTGTGGCCGGGTAGTATTCCTGGCTCTGGGCGCATTTGATAAAGTGCAAGGGCATTTTAAAATCAAATTTTAAAGTGTATGTATTGGTTCTATAGAATTTACACCGATACACACATTTTATCTGCCCCTACTTGCTGAGTCCTTTTGGCTGTGATAACTAAAAATGTTTCTGGGAGACAACAGACATCTGCTCCCAATTTCTTAATCTGCAGAGGTGTGGAGATCTGAGAAGCCACTAGGATTTAAAAGGTGGGCTCAGATGGGATGCTGGGAGAGATCTCTACGGGGTAAAGGATACACAGATATAGGCTGAAGGGTATGTGGTTATTGGGTTTTTGCTCCGTTTCAGAATGGATGTGGACTTCGTGACTTTGCCATGTACATCAGACACCTCAAGACGTCTAGTGTGTGCTGAAGAGAGGAACCTCCAGTGCTGAAATGGGAAACTGCAGCTGCTACCGGAGCAGGTCAGGGATCTTATGGCACTGAACATTTTAAGCATAACTTGTTCATCTCCTGCTCTTGAGGGGACCTCATGTCTATAGGTGAGCCAAGTAAGGTTTGAGTGTTATTGAGGCACCTTCTCCTGCCTCTATTTTCCCTCTCACTGCGGTATTTTATTGTCTCTTGAGCAACTTTTGGAACACTTCAGAGTTCTGACAGGTGATCCTTCTGAGTTGCACGGAGAATGAAGCTGGTGTGAGGACTGACCAGCTGGGGTCGGTGCTAACTCGGGTTCATGCAGCTTCTCTGCAGCACAGTCTGAACCCTTCCACCTGTGAGAATGCAGTAGTGGCCTAAGATACCTTTTAATTCCTTCGCTGAGAAGTTGGGCATTAGGGTGTGCTTGCCTTGGTGTGAGACAAGCCGTGGCAGGCTGAGAATCGTCCAGCTACCCAGGTGGAGTTATTGTCTGTAAAGAGGCTTATCGGATGTCAGAGGGGAAGAAAGATCTGTTCTTCAGGAGACCAGCAACAACTGCACTGACCCCTCTGTACAGCAGTTCTGTATTTGCCACTTCCACGGCCCCAGGTCTTCCTCTTCAGAATATGGGAAATACTTGGGCTCTTCATCACTGACATTGTGTTTAATGTTCACATTCCTCATATTAAGTAGGCTTGTTGCTCTGCTCTGGGGAAATATTTTTGTCTGGCTGAGGATCCTCATCTACCCTGTCATCTGTTCTGGTTATTGTAATAGCAGTTTTTAGGAAACATGTTGAAGTGTTTGCTCTGCTTGTGAGCTGTGTTACCTTTCCGAAGTAATCTCCAATTGCTCTGGCTCGCTGTGGTTCTCACTGGCGTGTCACCTCTGCGGCGGCCAGTCCCTCATTGGCGCTGTGCAGGTTTGTGACAGCTGTCCCAGGGAGGTGTCATTTCTGCCTGAAAGTCAGGTTTGGGAGCCTCCGGCTGGGTTTGGGAGCCTGCGGCCAGCTGTCGCTGTGGCTGAAACAGTTGCCAGGTTATATGGCAATGCCCTGACAATAGTGCTGCTGTGTCACCCTGATGTTACTGATCGGTTGTTCCCTTGGCTTGTTTTCCTGTGTTATTCAAGCTAGATATAGTGTGTGTGTCTAAGTATTGGAGCCTCAGTGCTGCCTTTTTTTCCTTTTTTTTTTTTTAGAGAGGCTAAGTTTAAGCAACTTTATCAGGAAACGGTTGTGTCTACATATAAACAGGAACCTCTTGTCTACTCTTGATGGAACTGGAGCTATACAAACTAATTAGAGTTATATTTAATTAGTGTTAATGAAATACAGCACGAAATGTAATTACATGCATCCCAACTTAATAGAAAGCCCTGTAATTGGTAAGTGCTGCATTAGGATTAGGTCATTCCTGAGGAAGGCTGCCACATGACTCTTTCACAAAAGCAGCAGCTTCAGAATAATGAGGAAAGAATGCGGTGATAGAACTTAAAAAAACAAAACAAAAAACCCACAACCCCCCCATGTTTGTGGGGTAAGGCTGGCAGCAATTCCATGACTGTTGTGTAAAGATAAGCAGCAACTCCTCCAAAGACAATGTACAAAGCTCTACCAGATGATCTTGAGTTGTAGCCACATGTTCACTCTGTCAGCTCAGATTAACCAATTGTCAAGTTATTTTTTAACTACTTGAGAGACTTAGTTACTTAATTTTGAAACTGTAGCCTTCAATAACATTGGGGATAGTTGTCGCTTATGCTTGTGCTGTGATCGTGGTGGCATTTTCAGCTTCAATCAGTTCTGTCTTCTTGCTGATACCTTGCTTTGCGCTCTAGGCAAGTGGTAAACAAAACAGTAATTGACAAAATTCCTAAAAATCGTTTATGATACAGCTTTCCCATTTTAAAAATTTTGTATGTCAGATGTCCTCTGCAGCAGTGAAATGAACACATTACAAGGAAAGTCTGTGTTAATTTGCATGTATTGACAAAAGTGCCACAAAAATTTGAAATTCTATTTATCCCTTTGCAAATCGATAAAAAACCATGATACAGAAATCTATCCATACACAGCATAAGACTTTTACAGGTAAGACATTTGTACATCCATTATAACCTCAGGTGATCCACTCGTTCAGCCTTGACCACTCGGGAGAATTCAGATTTTTCTACTTGCCATTTTCGGCACTGAACATTCGCTCCTAGAAAGAGAGAAATCAACAAACAGCAGCTGAGTAAGAGTTTGGGAACTGGCCTGTGCTTTAGCAGTGCAGGCTTTGGGCACTAGTAAGTAGTTGTCAGTTGACAGGAACAAGTGCCTAGATTGGGAAGAGTTGGTGTGTATTTTTTTCCCCTCAAAATACACAGTTGAATTAATCGCATTTGAAAGATTCTCCCTAAGCTGACAGCAGACTTTCCCATGGCCTGGCTATACCCAGCACATCTGCTCCTGGTGCCTCCTAGTGCCAAGTACAAGCACGATTTATTTCTAGCTCACTAGCTGAAGGTTATTTACATCTCTTGTACCACTGCTGATGAGTGCAGAATTAGACTGAAGGGACTTTTCACTTTGACAGTAGTGTTATCTTGATTAGCTGCCAGTCTGAACTCTACCTTGGGCCCCAAACAGGTGTGGCTGGATATATCTGGCGTCAATTCTTTCTTGAGATGCAGTGAAGTTTACTAACTTCATCTAATTTAGGTGGCCAGTTTGCTTCCTGCCTATATAGAGACCTGATCAGACTTGCTTAGAGGTTCCTAATCTTTAGCCGTACTGCACAGAACCATAGCTGCAGTACTTGGAGGAACATGAGAAGTGACAAGAGCGTGACATAACATCTACCTTTAACATCGTCTCCAGTTTAATTGCATCTGCAGCAAACTTTCTGATCCCATCGGATAATTTCTCCACGGCCATTTGGTCTTCGTTATGGTGCCAGCGGAATGCCTTCTCATCCAGGTGGATCTTCTCCAGATCACATGCCGGAGCTGTGCAAGGGGAATTCAAAAAGAAACAAACCATGTTACCAGATGATTATTATCAAACACCACAGCCATCCTCAAACAGTCTCAAGATTCTGACCAACTACAGCTGTTTAAAAATTTCAAATACCACTTTCAACATGACTTGCTCCAGGAGCACACTTTGGGATACAAGACTGAAAATGCTCCTGATGTCGTTTTAGCAGAGAAAAAAAGTAATCTAGATCATCAGTTTCTCTTAAAATACAATGTTTACGTGTATGCCGTTATCTTGTATCTGCTTCTGAATGGTACAGTACTTTCAGGCTTATTATCAAGAATTATGCAACAGTCCTACAGCAGTGAGACATTCTAAGCAAATACGCTGAACAATTAGGTCTTTGAGTATCCGGCAGTACCAAACAAAAGCTCAATTGATAACAGGCCTCCAAGCCAGCTCACAGCCTGCAAGCAGCAACCTATGGCTGCAGCTGGGCGCAAATCTCATTTTCTGAGTTGTAAAATAGCATTTCATAAGGCTACAGAGAAGCAGGAGCAGCGCAATGGGAACGTACATTCAAAGCCATCGTGGCACAGTATTGCTAGGTCAAATCACTTGGTCTTGCATAGGATTAATTTCTAGAGTTTCTGGAGGGAAAACACACGTTTTGGCATGTCCAGAGCTAATTGCATCACTGACACAATATTAACAGAAGATTAAACCAGGCTTGGTGTCTTTGCTAATATTCAGGAACATTTCATCCCAGGCATCTCTCTGCACTCAACTGTTGTACTGAGTACAGTATTTCCTTTAGAGGCCAAGATGTATCCATAAAGCAGAATGGAAGCAAACACCAGAGAGCTGAGTGGAACTGCATACTCAACATTCAAGGAGACTGAGCAAGTCTGTGTTACGCAGAAGTGGACTTTTGTGGACTTACCCTCTTTGACGCTGAGCATGGGAGTTAACTTGCCATGCTCTTTGCTGAGCTCTGCCAACAGCTTGGGTGAGATGGTGAGATAGTCACAGCCCGTAAGTGCTTTTATTTCTCCTGTATTTCGAAACGAAGCTCCCATCACGATAGTTTTGTAGCCGAACTTTTTGTAGTAGTTATAGATCTTAGTGACACTCTTCACGCCTAAAAATTATTTAGAGAACATGCTCATAACCATTTTTTATAAGAGGATTTATACGAGTAAACTGCAGCTGGAATGAGTAGCTATAGTGTTTTTAAAATATATGTGAAAAGGAAAGTTTACCTGGATCCTCAGAAGGCTCGTAGGTTTTCTTGTCTCCATTTGCAACATACCAATCCAGGATCCGTCCTACGAATGGGGAAATCAGAGTCACTCCAGCTTCGGCACAGGCAACCGCCTGAGCAAAGGAGAACAGCAAGGTCATGTTGCAGTGAATCCCGTACTCAGCTTCCAGGACCCTGTGGACAGAGGCTGGCTTGAAACAGCACATCTACATTCTAGTAACAAGCTAGTAGGTAAAACTACTGAATTTCTTGAATTAGATTAGGAATGCGGTACAGTTTATAAGCTTTAAAGTTTTAAGCTGGCAGCAGATGTTTTGCGCTGCCAGACTCTGCTTTATTTGATGCTGTTCCTTGAACCAAATCCAGACGACTTGGCATCGTATTTCAGGAAACTCCTTTTGTGGCTTGGCCCCTGTATGACCCAACTTCTCCTCCTTGGACAGAAAGCTGTAGCAGAGAACCTTGCTGTCGCACCAGTAACAGTGCTTGCAAATGTGTTTGTGAACAGGCAGAACGTGCTGTGAATCAGCAGAGCAGGTACCCAAACACTTACTTGCCAGCCTGGATTCCTTCCCAGGTTGAAGAGAGCTTTATGAGAATACGATCTTTACCAATTCCTGCTTCCTTATAAAGGTCAATGAGGCGCCTGGCCCTTTGAATCATTCCTTCCTTATCAAAGGACAACCTTTGAAACAAGAGCAGGACTGCTTAAAACTTGACTTTTTACTTTAAATGCTCCCCCTCAAACCCCATTGAAAAACATTGTCCTGTTTTATCAGGATTTATATGCCAATAACAGGTTTTTGTTCTGAGATACTCCTGGATTGAGAGCAAACTGTTACAACAGATATCTCGGTAAATTGAGGAGACATTATTATACAGAAGAGAATGAGCAAAACTTTTAAGTATACTGGAAGCGTGAGGTTGCCCTTGCTTAAGAAACAAGAAGGTTACAAAAATCCAACCCTAAGTCTTACTTGTTTTTGTAAAGTTTTGTCACCAAGTTATAATCAAGCAAACTAGGTAATATCCATATTTTAATTAAACAAATATTAACAATATAAACTCTTGCTGGCCTTAGTGAGCTGTCTAGTCAAGAACATCTTTCTCCAAGTCACATTGTGTCTCTTTTTGTATGTACAAATATCCAGGGTAACCCAGAGGAAGAAGAGCCAACCTTGCATCTACTTCTGTGGACACACGGCCAGGTATCCTCTTCAGTATCTCAGCTCCAAATAACACAAAAAGTTTGTCAGACGCATTTTTGATCTGTTCTTCTTCTGACCTGAAAACCACAAAGAGCAAAATCTTTCATATGGGGGGGAAAAAAAGTGCATTCACACCTTGCTATGGGTTTGAAGATCCAGTTTCATGGCCCATTTAACATTAAATTCCAGAGTTTATGTTCTGCCCTCTGTGTTCCACCAGCAGCATTATCCCTTGGATAGTATTTCCTCCTGTATTTTCCTGAGCAGACCTAGGCAGCCACATGAGAACCGGTAAATGCAGATGCGCTTCTTCGAAGCACATCTGAAATCATAACAAGTTTTTCTTTAAGCATTGAGGCTTTTTGGGGCAGGAGATACACCTATGAGTACATGAGGAAAAAACCCCAGTACACTGCTAGTAGTACTAACCACTGTTTGTACAAATAAGGCAATTTAAACATAGATCTACCGAGATTAAAAAAACCTCTTTACTTACCCGCCAAGTTTTTTCCCATACGCAACAGCATCATCCACAAGTTCCTGGTAAGCTGGCATCTGAGCGGCAGCCAGGATCAGAGACGGGTTTGTGGTGGCATCCAGGGGCTTGTACTCATCGATTGCTAGAGAAATAAAACCCGGCTGTTTGAAACTATCAGTAGGCCTGGGCCATTGAAAGGATTTTGCTCAAATATGCGAGAATGGAAATACATTTGGCTGTAGGATTGTAGTGTTAGTGACAGAGCGGATTTGTGCTCAGTGATGTTTGACTAGCGCTGCCAGGACAAGGTTAACAGAGCTGCAGTGATAAATACAGCAAAGTTTATTCACTACTATAGACATCACCCAAAAGAAATTAACTTGCAGCAATGACAGATGAAGTGGTACTGATTTTCACCTTCTCCCATCTGTCCATGCCATGTTCACCAGCATGGCTGAGTTCCAGGAGTCACAGGGGAAAAGATGAGGGGATCTTTCTTCCCTTCCAGCAGTGAAGCATTTGGGTTTTTGTCTATAACTGCTCGAACCGGAACAGGAGAAAAAAACCTCTCATCTGTTGGGCTCTAGGAACTTCTCTTATTGTGTTTTAATTTCAAATGGTTGCAGACCAGTTCTTAGTATCTGCTCTTGTAATTTCCTTGTACTAGCAGGCTTCCTTCCTCGCAGATATTTGGAGTTCTGGTTTACCTTAAGCCCTGGACTACACCTATTTCAGGCTGTGCCCGTGTACCGTCCAGCCCTGCTCACAGCAGAGCTGCCTGACTCAGCACCTTTCAGCTTACAGCCTCCCTTGGTAACACAGCTCAACGTCAAAAATAACAAAATATTGATTACCAGCTCATTTTCCTCAGCATTTTTGCACAGGGATGAAACCCCAAGTGCAAATTAGAAGCCAGCGCTACTTGCTGCAGGTACATCCTTCAGGAGCCATCCAAACCAGCATCCTACACCGCACTATACGGCCACGTTTATCTAAACCAAACTGGGAACTGGTGGTACCAACAGCATCTTCACCAGCACTGTTCTTGAACTGGAGTCAGCTGGTGGCTGTAGCACTGGCTGGAGTGCAGGAAGGATCCAGAGGTGACAACAGGCAGCCAGAGATCAACTGCAAGACTCCTTCAGGGAGCTTGTTAAAACTTTGCAGCGGGCAGCACTCAACCTGCACACAAACACCCCCTTGGCCATCAGAGGGATTTTTTTTTTCCCATTATGCTTTTTGAGACCAGGGTGGACAGTGTGATGTTTTAAATTCACATAATTTCAGCAGTAGGCTGTAACCAGGTTTGTTGCTGCTTGAAGGAACACAAGCCCGACAGGGCTGAAGTTACTGAGTCACTTTGTGTTTCCAGCTCTTGATGCAATACTTGATGAAGCTGTTCGTACCTCCCGTGGTACGGTGCTTGTCTGTTTCTCCCTAATATTTCATGCACCCTGACACTCAAAATCGAGCAATCCAAAGCATTTAACAGGCAGACACTACCTGGAACCAGTGCAGGGATGTAAATACAAGCAGGCAGCGTTGCGAGGGAAGCGTCTAAGCTGTTGCTGCCGCTCTGCGTTCTTAAATTTATTAATGTAAGAAATTTGACGGTTGCTGTTTAGGACGTATAGGATTAGGTAAGCAGGACAGAGATTAGTGCTTTCTTGGTGATGGCAGAGCAGAATTCGAGTGTTGCTCTGTACAACCCGGAGACGTTCAGGGCAGGGATGTGTCAGTCCTGCGGTGCCAGGCAGCTGCATGTGCCTGTGCAGGCGCTCAGGCTGTGACAGCGTCGGGACAAGTGGCTTTAGAATTGACGGCCACCTCCCTTCCTGGGAAAGGAGCGTGCTTGCTCACGCACATGAGATAAGGAAAAACAAAAGCACTCCGGCATTATTTTATTTGCTTTGTAACTGCTTTGGAAAAAAACAAAACCAAAACAGAAAAACAACAAAACCAACCAAAAAACCTAAACTGGTTATTGGAAAAAACCGGGCCGGGGTTTAAGCGGAGCGGCGGTAACGGGCGGTCCCGGTGCGCAGGTGCGCGGGGCCGGTCCCACCGGGGATCCGGCGGAGCGAAGCCGATCGGGCCGGAGGGGCGGGAAGATAAAGCGCAGCGGCCCAGCAGCCGGTAACACCCGGATCTCCCGGACCCCAGCGCGGATGATAGCGGGTGGCTCGACGGCTCCCGCCGGGACCGGAATCCCCGGGAAGCCACCGGTGCCTGCGCCTTTTTCAGCCCGGACCTCCGGGCTGCCCTTCGCGGGAACCCGAGAGCGGCCGTCCCCGCCCCGCGTTGGGTAACGGCGCTTTTCCCAACGCCGCCCTTGCGCAACGCGCCGGTACCGAGCGGCCGCGGTCCCGCCGCCCCCCGGGCGCACGGCGACCCCCCCCCCCCCCCCCGTCCGCCGCCAGGGTGGTTCGCTCCCCCGCGGGCACTCGCCTCTCCGGCCGGGCGCGCCCACTCTGCGCAGCGGGGGAGGAATGCGCGGCGACCGGGCGCCCCCCCGCCCCCGCCGCCTCTCACCGTTGAAATCTCCGGTGTCGGCCACCACGGTGGTGTGGTGCTTGAGCTGGTCCAGCACCGACTCCATCTTCTGCCGCTTCACGGGGGACACCGACATAATCCACGGGGGGGTTCGCGCCGCCTATAACGATCTGTGCGTGCCCGGAGGGGAGCCGGCCTGCGCGCGCACCCGCCGCTCGCTCCCGACACCCGCCGGCTGCACGGGGGGGCGTGCCGCCCGCCAGCCGCCAATCCCATCCCAGCGGGAAGGCGGTGAGCCAATCAGGAGCGCGGAGGCAAGACGGACGCGGCCGGGAGGAGCCGGGGCAGGAAGAAAGTCGCTGATTGGGTGGTTTGGCGGCTCGTGAGGAGTGGTCGCCTTGGCGACGGGGGATGCGCTGCCCCCGCCCGCCATTGCCCCGGGCGGGGCCCGGGAGCGCGGCGCTCCGTTCGACCCCGTCCCGGAGGCCCTGCTGTCCCCAGGAGCTCCCGTGGAGCCTCCTTACGGCTGGGCATGGCTCCCGAGCCGCCCCTCACACACCTGGCTCTGTTAGGCCCGCAGGCCTCTCCGGCCCAGGGCTCTGCCTGGAACGTAAGATGGCGGCGGAGGGTTGGTGAGGGTGAGGGGCTTGTCCAGTTGGCAGCCCTGAGGAGAGCCTGGCAGCGGTGCCATGGCTGTGTCAGCCCCTTCCGGGAGACAAGCGGTGTGTTTCCTCCCTCGCTGTTGTGGCCGGGGCTCCGGCCTGCGCTGCCGTGCTGGAAAGTGCCACCTAGTCTGGCATGGCCTGGGCTTTCCTTGGGCACCTGTGACCGTGCATTCACCTAAACTTCATTGAAGCTCTGGAGATCCTGTTGAAGTGGTTGTGCTTCTGAAATGGGGAATGGGACTTGGCTGGAAATGTTGCAGAATCTGCCACTTGGTCATTAAACAGAGACTCTTTGGATCATTCTGTTCCCCTCATTTTGTTTTGTATTGTTTCAGTTTTGGAAGCTATGACAGTAATTTCCGTTACCGATACACAAGAACATGCTTTTGCACAGTCTTCCCATGCTTTGTCCAACCCAAAGAGAAGATAATGGAAAGAAGAATTAGGTTTAAGCCTTGTTTGAATTTGGTGACTATGTAGGAAACATGTTCTCATTGTTTCCACGGTCCTTTGCCAAGGAACAAAAGTGTCTCCCTTGTGTATCCCTGCCTTGCTCCTTGTTCTCGGCATTGACCAGGGTTAGGAGTTTTCAGTTTGCCAGCTCACTCTGTAGTCATGGACAGTGCTTGTGTGTGTAAATGTTGTCATGTTGTCTCAGGTGCATGTTCCAGAGGTAAGAGAGATTTGTTCTTCGGGATAATAAAGGGAATGGTTTGGATTCAGCTGGTGGTTTTCCCAGCATTCGATTGCAATCATGTGTGGGATTTTCACCTGCCCCTGTTGTGAGACATGAATGATATCGAGGCCATAACACCCTTCCTTTTGCAGGGCAGCCCCCCAGGAACAGAAGGAAAAACATGCTTTCAGATACTCTGCTGTGCAGCCTGGCAGACTCACAGTGACAAGTTGTTATGAAAAGCCAGCCCTTAACAACTGGTTTTGTGCCCTGTTGCTTTAATTTATATCCAAGTGAAAGAGCCAGAGATGGAGTTATAAGTATAACTTAACTGTTTTAATAAATCCGCATGGTTATATCATTTTATCCTTCGTTCAATTATATTAATGTACAGTACATTATAGCATTATCTGCAGGCAGTACAAATATAACAGATGCACAGCTCGGTCATATGGAAATTTTTAAAAGTGACTTCTGCAATAAGGTCTACCGATATATTTATTTTAAGAAATGCTTCTGTGGTTTCCAGCTTTACAGAACTGTCGCGTACGCTCCTATTATAATCCCAAGTAGTTCTGTGATTTGTTTGCCTTTATACCCAAAGACACAAACGGTGTCATGTTTCCTAGCTCACCCTTTGTTTTTATTTTTATTTTAGAAATTATTTAGCTTCCTGTGCTCATAACACCAATGATTTGCCAGTGTTCACACCTGCTTCCCAAGTCCAGAGCAAGGGCTGCTCAGGAGGATCGTCCTTTTCATCCTTCCCTGACAAGGTGAGTGTCCTTGGCAGGTTCCAGCCCCTGTGGCAAACCAGCAGGCTTGTGACTAGAATCATGGTCCTTCTCTGTCACTTCCCTGCCTGCACGCTGATTCCACAGCTGCTAACAATGTCCTCTTTCAAGATTAAGAAAATACATCATCCATTAGAAACATTTTTGGAAGACTAAAGCCAAAACTGGGAGGTGCATCAGTCTTCTCCGATTTAGACACGTGTTCCCCAGCCACCGCTTTACAGCTTTTTCTGTTAAATATGCAAGGACAGGCCCAAATTGTGCAAAGACTTGGGCACGTGCTTAATCTTTAAAAGAGGTGGGAACAGTCAGAGGGTAAAGGAAAGCGCGTGTGTGAGTCTTTGTGGAGTCTGGGCCTGAATTCCCGTTCAACCAAAGTTAAGGCGTATGCATGAGAGAGAAAGACAAAGTCTTGCCGCTCTGGGCGGTTTCTGCGGATGTGTTTGCTTTCATGCATTCCTGTCAGGTTGGTCTGTAAGTAAAATATAGATATAAATACAGTGTGTGCCAAACTTGCTGCAGACAGGAAATCTACTGTGTGCTTGCTTGAGCTTTTAAAACTTTGAGTAAATTATTGATGCAAAATCACTTAATTGTGTCTCTAGGGAAAGGGATTTTTTCCTTATCCCTACTAAGAGATTGTAAGAGTGAGGGGGTATCTCACTAGATAGATATAGATATATACATATGCACATAACATTATTAAGAAAAACAGGAAGTGAAGAACAACACCCTCTACAAAATTAAATTATTATTTTTTTCTCGCTGCCATTGATTTTTGTATTAAAACAGCCTTTCCAAGTGTGCAGATGTTCCTCAGATATTTAGGAAGCGTTTCAGATTTCTCTTTGCAATGAAAATGTGAAGGTGGGGACAACAC
This sequence comes from Caloenas nicobarica, assembly GCF_036013445.1. NCBI lineage: Eukaryota > Metazoa > Chordata > Aves > Columbiformes > Columbidae > Caloenas > Caloenas nicobarica. The sequence goes on from NC_088249.1 coordinate 67,583,345, forward strand.
CCTGGGAAGGGCTTTGGGTGTCTGAGCAGGTTGGGAGCAAACGGCAGGAGCTTATCTCCGTGTTTGAGGCCTGGCTTTGGCAATACCGTGACTGCCCAACGCAGGATCAGGCTGCCCTGAGCCCCAGCCGAAGTGAGGATTATCAGGCTGAGCTCACCTATTCACAGCTTCAAATCGCTGCGTGTTTCACTCAGATCTTGCACATTATCACACACAAGGAAAGCCCATTTCCGCGGTTCATAGCCAGCACTAACTGGTCTGTTCAAAGCCTGCACTAACTGGTACGTGTGTTTAAGGACGCAGCCAGTCGCAGGTGGGCTGTGCTGCAATTCCAACCTCCCCTGACAGAAGGATGGGCAATTGTCACGGCACCTTTTCCAGTGGGCTGCAGAGGACATCTGCCACAGAGGAGGGAATGAAAAGTGGGGGAAAAGGTTTATTTCCTGGTCCTGACTGGGAACGGTTCAGGCTGGGCTGTGCTGAGCTCCCCGCCGTGCCCTCGGCCCCAGCCACGCTGCCCAGGGGGGTGGCAGCAGCTCCAGCCCTTTGAGAAAAGCTTTGCGGGGTCTTTTTTTGCTCAAACGCAGCCATTGTCATAAATTCAGACACGTGTGAATTCCGATCTGCTCTGATCATATGCATGTAAAATTTCAGTATAAAATATATAGTTATATATAAAAAAAAAAAGTACTTCATGCAATATTAAAACACCTTTCCCAATGGGACATGGTCTTATTGTCTACCCTTATCAACAGTGTTCAAGAAATTGTCACTTTGATGGCAACTACACCGCTAAGTGTGGAGCCCTGCTGTCTCTCCTCTGGACTGGGGATTATTGCTTCCGTTCCCTTTTTCTGCACTACTATGACTAACAGCTGAAATAAAGCAGATAGATTTTAATTAGCGGAATCAATCCTTTCCTGGCGACGCTTCATGATTTCTTGGAGCTCCGACTCCCCTCTGCTTTTCTGGAATGGAAACAAAAGAGGAGGTTTGAATGTGAAGTTCAAGCTGTAGTTCAATTATGATATTTAACTAATCCTGTAAGAGCAGAGCTAGTTTCAAAGGGACGAGTGATACCGGTAAGACGGCAGATTCATTAGTGGAGGTGGGGTGATCTGCCTTACAGATTGGGGGCCTTTTCCCTTAAAAGACTTCTCAGGATTTTTAGGTGGTGTGGGGTTTTTTTGTTGTGTGGGTTTTGTTGGTTTGTTTTAATTGTATTTCTTAAAATGCCTGTTTAGTGGGATATCTGGCACTGCTGGTACAGGTATCTGTTCCAGGAGGAATTGTCCAGAAAGCCACTTACCTCCAGTTGGTTTTTCTCCACTGTGATTTTGCTGTAGACTCTGTTGCCCTCATCACCACACACCTTCTTCAGCTCCTCTCTGTTGAGGGAGAAGAGCTGAGCTCCGGTGAGGATGCCAAGGTGTTCCACTGTCCTGGGAAGACAAAAAAAACCAGGAGATAACTGTGCTACATGGGGCTTCTGTGAGTTGTGTGAATAAGCAAGACCGTTCCTTTATTTGCAGCTATTCACTAGGTCTTTTGCTACACCGTAAGACAAGGTTTATTTGATAGTGTATAAGAAAGAAAGGGAGTAAGTTTGGGCTCGGAATGTACTCATATAGCCTGGATTTAATATGATTGAAATCTAATTTGCAACACAGGCTCTGTAAGTGAATACAAGTGACTTGTAGTCCAGTTGAACTGTTGCAAGCTCCCCAACTCGTTTTCAAACAAAGGACGAGCATTTCGTGTGATAGTAAACCAGCTCTTACTCTTTGCTGAATGACTTTGCTTCCAGCCAGGCTTTGACTTCTTCAGTGCTGGATTCGAAGGTGAGGGGCACAAAAACTTCCTGAGGCTTTTCCACTTTGAAATTCCTCTGAGGAGGCTGAATTTTGTTGTTTGTGATCTTCTTTAGCAACTCATCGTTCAGCTCGTCCATTTGATGAATAAGTTCTGGGGAAACGAGGCACAAGGTAAAGAGCAGAGAATGAAATCCAGTCTTCAGTCACAAATCCTATTAAATGAATGTGTTTGTGGGGAAATTGTAAGGCAGATCAGCTGTCTGATTTAACAAGCACATATTCCCCAGTCCATGTTTAGCTGAGGTTGGTGTGGTGTGGAAGAGGAGAGCTTGCATCTGCACAGGCCTTTGCTTTTAGCTAGAAGGAGCAAAACTACCCATCAGGCTGCCTGGAATATTCTCGTTCAGAAGCACTTACGGGGGAGAAGGGTGTCATATTTGGCAAAATAATAGGAGAATATCTTGATAAGAACACGCTCATTTTGTGAGACTGGTGTCTGTGGCAGGCACTGGTAAGGATCTATATTTTCACCTGTTTTATATACAAATTTAGATTGGGACCGATCTTGTTTCTTGTGTTGCTAACCTATCCTGTTCATCACGCCTCATTCAAAGGACATAAAACCCCGCAACGCTGACTAGGAGCAGTTTGCTGGAGGGTGTAAAACCTGGCCTAGCAGTGTCTTTGCTCCCATTGATGCTGCCAAACGGTGACAAGGGACATGGTCCCTTTTCTCTGGTGTCTGGTGTTGCTGTTGTATTTTTGCTTTAGTTTGTCATCTTCCTGTTTTCGAGTTACTTAGTTCCCTTCGGGCTATTGAAATAAGGAAATTGCCCTGCAAACTTAGCAGCAGAGAGGGGAAAGAACCCAAAGCACATGAGACAGCAGAGGTCAGGCAGGCCTGACTATGTCTGAGAATGAGGTTCCCGTTTTTTCTGTGCCTCTGTTTTGCCATTTATTTTCTTTCAATTTTTCTTCTAAGTGGAAGGCCAGTTCTGCGAGTACCTATTATTATTACCTAATATAATTAGTCTCAGGTTTGAGCTGTAGCCCTGCTGCCTCCACTTCCAGTCCTCACTGCTACTTGTAATAAGTAATTTGTTGATCCAGGTCCTGCAGCTTTTGCTGTGCAGCTAAATACAGGTGGCAGGAAGTGCGAGCTGGGAGCGAGCAGCACACTTATACTGCAGTGACACATCACCCAGTGTCACTTTTTCCCTGAAACTCCTGAAGACTGTGGAGAATAACTCAGTGTTATTAATAGATAGGTGGCTGTGATATTTGTATTTTGGGGTTTTCTGTCGTCCCCAAAGGGCTCCTGCTTCCAGGAGTCCCCGGTGGCTGAACAGGGGCTGAGCCTGGGCTGTGGCCTTGGGGAGACAGGTGAGCAGGGCTCCTGGGCTTTCTAGTGCTCTGTGACAGATGTGAATCTCATATTTGGCAGATCCACTGGCTGCGCTTTCTCTGAAAGCACCTGAAAGGACATGCCAGGTGGGCACTGTGTGCGTGGCAGGAGACAAGAGCGAGGGAAGCGAGAGAAATAATTTGCCCTGAATGTGAGTAGCGGCTGAGACAGACTGAGATGTGTTGGTGGGAAAGGAAACTCCCTCCTTGGGAGGAGGAGGGTGAAGCTGATCGCCTTTTGGACCTGTTTGTGCCATGGCGTGAGTCAGCGAGCAGCTCAGAGCTGCCCCGTTGGCTGTGGGACCACCTGGAATCTCCTCTGTACGTCCCCTCCAAACTCACTGCTGGCCTGTTGCTTATTACTGAAAGGTGCAGTTGTGCAGAGCATCATGAGAGGGACCCACACTCGAGTAGGTCTGGTTATGTGCACACAGCAACCAAAAATAGCGGATAGACCATTACAGGGAAAGTAAAGAAAGAAAACCCCCAGGACAGAGAGCAAGCAAAAGTGTGTGCTCACAGAAACTTTTCAGTTTAAGTCCCGAAATGCAAAGCCTGGCGCTGAGCTCTCTGGCTGCCTGAGGCTGCTGTGTGTGGTGTAAGAGGTGCCGGGACGCTGGGAGCGCAGTCTGGGACACGTACGTTCTTTGGCGTCCTGGGGAGAGTTGCGCGATAACATTTCACTGCCCCACTTGTCCCCAGCGTAGCTGGCAGGCAGCTTGTGAGATGGGCTGGATGGTCCATAGCCCCTGGGGCTCAGTTCTCCTTTGTACCTCTGGTTAGACTAGGTGATAAATAAGAAGAAAAAAAAAAAAAAAAAGTAAGATTTTCTTTTTTTTTTTTCCATTTTGCATTTTCTTCAACTTTTTGCTTCCCACACACAAGAGCAAATTGCAATAGTTTTATCATAGGAGACTCGGGAATCTCCAGGATCTTGTTTTTTCTACTTGTGAGGGTTCATCCTGACTTGTGCACAGCATTCTAAGAAATCCAGGGAGGTCTAATTACAGGATTATTCTTGGAGGCTGATTATTCCCTGCAGCCAGCTACCAGTTAAATATCACCTGCCCACAGACCTGTTCGAGCTCTTCCAGTTTCACCACATCCAGGATGTTATAAGGGACATAACCAGCCTGCCCGCTCCGGTTGAGCAACTTCCACCACTGCTTATTATCTTCTAACACCTGAGAGAGGGGAAAAAAATAAATTTGCTAGTGAGAACATCAGATTTCTGGTGTACATAAACAGCATATAGTGGAAATAAACCACACAGTAACCTGAAATTGTCAGAATAACATCATTGAGGCCGGGAGCTGGCAAACAGATCTGTCACACTCATTTGCAGTTCGGGACTGAAACCTTTCCTGAAAAGCATCAGAATTTATCCTGATGATGACCAGGAGAGCATCTCTGGGGAAACAGACCTGGGGAGCGGGAGAGCTCATACTTCCTACTTAATTTGCCTGTTTCTCCATATATTTTTTTCCCAATGACTGAATTTGTGTTGTCTTTTTGCATTAAAAAAAAATCAAGAGTGGCTCCTGCCAAAGATGCCAGAGTGTTATCATATAACTTGATTACATGTTACATCAGACCCATAACATAATCCCATCGTAACCACCATGTGACCAAGAAGGTTGCACCCGCCCCCTGCTCTTTCCAGCAGACTTGTTTTTACCCAGAACTCTGATTTTTTTTTTTTTTTTTTTTTAGTGTTGTTTTTGGTTTTTTTTAAGTAATCCTCCCAGAATGCATGAGCTTTGCTGACAAGACCCACACACGTTTCTCATTCTAGCTACGTTTTTGAACAGAAATCTTTTTCTCACATCATAGATCTGTTAGTGTGTAAACCAAGTCACATCCCACATTCTCCAGCTGCCAACAGCATTGTGCTAAGAGAAAGGTTACGAAAATCATTCCAGGGTGGGGGGGGAATGGTAATAATGAACATAGGCCCAGCAAGTGGGTGAGCAGTGATTTGTTTTCCTTCCTCCTCATTGCTAATTAAGATGTGACTGATGTGTTTCAGCTGAGCAAATGAGCCGGTGCATCCAGCCAGCCTGCTCCAGCTCAGATGTGAGGCTCTACATTTGCGCAAAGCTTCACGTCACTGCTCAGAAAACCCCAAGCAACAGTAAGTTGGCACTTGGCGGTGGCTGCAGATCTCTGTCCTGTTCCTGGAAAGGGGAGGAGGGGACACATTTTCCCCAAGCACGTTCATGTACCTCCAGGATTTCATCCTTAAGCACTGAGAGTTCATTGGCATTTCGCGCAGTGAAATCGTAGCGGATTTTGGCATATCTCTTCGGCAGAGCCATTCCCTGCGCCTCAAAATTCCTGCCAGAGAGAAAAAACGGAGCTTTAATGGAGGCCCATGTAATAACTAGGGAAATAAATGTTCAGTGGCACAAGAGACAGAGAGACAATCATATGAATATTTGTGTTGGGAGGGGACGGTTCCTCTTTGCTGCTCCATTTTGAGGAGAATTTTCACCCTTCATTTTAGTGAAACATGTTGTGTTTGGGAATGAAAAAGCTGTTAGGTTAGTGGCTTTATTGGGGATTGTGAGGCTGCTGCTCTCAGGGTGGGAGAAAAGGCACCTTCCCCTGACAATTGCTGCTTTGCAAGGACTGGGAAGATCGAGAAAGCACAAAGAAAATGCTCTGATTGCACCTCCTGTGAAAAATAAGTGTGAAGCCCTGGTGCCCTGCTAAGTGGAAACAACTGCCCCACATGCCTGGGTAGGGGAGGAGCAGGAGCCAGCGTTGAGGGAAAGGGTGTTGGAAACGAGTGGTGGTAGAACTGACTGCAAATCTGGGTTTTCTTTCACCAGGGAATGAGCGCTGAGCTACTGAAACAGAATTCTGCGGATTCCCGGGAAAAGTGAGTTTGAATGTTTCTATTCTAAGAGGCATTTTGGGGGAAGAGAAATGCATTTTGGTAATTTGTTTGGGAACGTCCAACACAAGACTATGCAGCTTTCAATATTGAACTTGCTTTTCATTTGCAGAGACACAATAAATATGGTAAATTGTCAAAAATTGAAAATGGTGAGAAAGTGGAATGAAATATTTGCTTTGACTCAAACTGGAATGGTTTATTTTTTCATAACTTTTTTGCTTGGCTTAGGAAAATTTTGCAGACCTCATCTTTTTCTTCTCCAGTTAAGATGGGTGTAGTGTTATTTTTTAAATTCCAAGAATGTTTGCAGTATGGAAAAACTGTCTTGCCTTGTTGTGTAAGGGCAGGTAGGAACTATTTTAATGCATCTTCTACTGATCTTTCTGCTGATGACTTGCAACCTGCACAGCTGCCTGATGCAGAAGACTCTCGGGTGCTGTTTTCACAGTGGATGTGCCAATGGGGGGCAGGTTCTCTTCCAGTCTATGTCAATTCTGTTTATGTCCAGCATTGCCAGCAACAATGGTTTTTAGCCTGATGTTTCCCCATTGCTGAGTTCTTTGCTTTGGTCAGTGGTTTTAAAATCTACAGTCTGTGGAAGCTCTTTGTGGACTGCTGAGGCATCTGTAACACCTGACTTTGAAAAGCGAGCTCATTGTGCTGTTTCAGTTTGTTTTACTGTCTCCACTAGATAATTCAGCGCCTGAAGGCAGGGAGGGGGAGGAAAACCTGAGTTAGGTAAAAATTACTTATTTTGTAGTGTTCCAGAAGGTAAATGGATTGTGAGGAAAGAGGTGACGGCTGGAGGAGTTTGAGGCTGATGTATACTTTGCACACACTGAGGTTTTACACAAGCAACCTTTGATTATTACAATATTGCTTGGGGCTTTCATGACAATTGTCTGCAGCGAGAAGCCTTGGTGTAATAACAATACTGATGCACAGGTATTTTTGCTAATATAGGGTCTCTCAGTTAGAAAACTAGTTCAAACTGCTCTGAAAAAAGCGTGAGTATAGCAGGAAATATGTCTGTCCCAGACCCGTCATCTTGGCAAACAGCCGGGCAGACTTGGCCAGGACCTGCTCTGGGCTCACAAGGGCGTCTCAGCGCATTCTCAATTTCAGCATCCGCCTCAGTGCCATTGAGTTTGATGGGTTTTGTTTGTCGTTTGTTGTTTGTTTTTTTTTTTTCTTAAACATTATGCATGAGGAAAACTTGCTGTTGACAGTCTGAACAGTAGGTAGCAAGTACAGCACCTATCCCCCGAGAAGGGAGAGCCTCCTCGGCTCTTTCCTGAGCCCACGCTGCAGTTAGACCGGGCAGTGTCTGAAGAAATGGTCACTTTGGTGAAAAGGCAGCTGTAATTTGTATTCCAGGACTCCATGCTACTATTTATGGTTTGTCTGTGCTGAGACTAACAGCCGAAAATGTTTTCTTATGTGTGTTGTCTACCAGTCACTAAAGACGGACTTAAATGTTCTCAAGTAAACTAAGCTCTCCTTATTTTTTGTAATCTCCCTGAGAAAAATAGGATTGGAGAAGAGAATTTATTTTTCTTTCCCTACTCAACACTGTGTCTGTACCATTCTATGGGTCCACCAGGACCTTTGATGGCATGAATGGGAAGAATAAGTTATTATGTTGAAATAATTGGATTTAAGGTATTTTGCTGTGAATTTGAACTTTTTTTTTTTGTAGTAGAGCTTATAAATTTTTAGATTAGAACATAAAAACATGAAAGAAACAGTCTGGCTTGAAGGTTTTTCCCCAGTCCAGAGCTGGCTACAGAAAAGTGCGTGGTTAAGTACTTTGCTGCATCTGGGTTTCCAGTCTTTAAAGATTTGAAGCTGATAACTTCGTGTCAAATCACTGCAAAGCAGAGTATGGCAGAGAGCTCATTTGCAATTTGGGAAGAGTTTGTTGAAACTCGGAGATTTTGTGAAAATTTCAAAGGCATAAGCTCATGTAAACAAGCAAGGAGATGAAAAGCCTCTAAACTTTGAACCAGAAGTACTTTCATAAAGATTTTTATACCAGTGGGTAACTGGTGATGGAAAACTCGCAGCAGGGCAGAGTGTTTGATTAAATTGTGAAAGAAACATCTTTCCCTTGGAAAAAAGCCTGAGGCAAAGGGGTGGCCTGGTTGGGTCTGGGTTGGGAACTGAACTTTTCAAAGCTTCTGAAGAAAGTGGAGATTTTTCCTCATTTTCTACATTTATCTTCTTAAAGAGTTGCCTGAAATCAACACCTTGTCACTTGTGATGAGCAGGGCTGGAAACACTTTAAAAATTTTTTTAATTCAGTCGCTAATAAATATCTTTCCCTTTGGTTGTGTCTAAAAACAAAAGGAGGAGCTGCTGCCTCCAGTGAAACACACAGGTGCTTCCTCGGTTCAAACGTTTTCCGTGCGGTGCTGCTGAGGTCGGGCTGCATTCCCCCGCAGCAGAAAGTTTGCACGTGCTCACGCTTTACTACTGGATCCCTCCTAGGAGCAGGTTCTTCCCGTGCAAGGTGGTGTGGCTGTGGGATGAGTGGAGAGGTATGAACTTCTCTGAACATACAGAGAATGAAAGTGCAGCGCGGTATCTTTGGCACATGATCCTTACTATCACTTTGAACTGACGTTATGAAACAAGATCTACTGATTGACTAGTGAAGTCAGTCAATATTTTTGCCTCTTGGGGTAGAAAACAAATGTAACCCATTTCCTTGTAGAGCTGCTGGTGATTAAAAAGCAGACAGTGTTTACATGAATAATCCCTTGTCTAATCTTTCTCTTGATCTTGTTAACAAGCCTGAATTATGGCAGAGCGTTATCTACTAGTATGCCAAAACACCCTGGTGTCGTGATGCGTTGCGGTGGGTGTTTCTGCGGTTAGGAGGGGGAGCCAAGGTGCCGCTGTTACCTATTTACATGCTGAGTTACATTCTGTTTGAAGGCGTCCACAGCTTGTGTCTGGTCAGCGCTCTGGCCACGCTTGAGTGAGGAGTTCCGGTAAGGATATCCATTCGCCGACGAGAGCTGGAAAGAGAAAAATGGAGTCAGTGTCACCAGGAAAAGCATGTCAGAGGAAAGGAGAGTGATAGTGTGAGATGAATCATGGTCTGGAAGCTTTTGGTGCACGTCAAAGAAATGTTCTTCAGGCAAACCTGTGTCCCTGGAGCTCAGTTACGGTGCAGTATCCCAGTTCCTGTTGAGCAGGAGGTGAGGCTGATTACTGCTGCCCTTTTTCTGGCCTTATTTTCTTTCCGTATTTAACTGGTGTGACCAGATCCAACTGAGTTTTGAGCCAACTACATGTTACAGACCACCACAAACTCCACAGATCCATCTCTCAGTCTGAAAAAGGGGGAGGAGGAGGAAAAGAAGCGAGGATGATGAGGAGCATGAGACTGACCTCTTCTTGCAGGTGGCCGATATCTATTTCCCAGGGCGCTCCACGGAAGATCTCCATGGGCGCTTCCCAGCCGTTGCGGAATTTGGGGATGTAGGTGGGGATATTTGCTTCTCGGGGCCACTCGGCTCTAGGACATGAAGCAGGGAATACGTGGTGAGATTCAGAGGGAACGTGTATCTGAAAGAATGTCCGGGAGAAGCGGGGGCATCGGAGCATCCTTGACCAGCTGTAAAATCCCATCTGCCTTTCTCAGGAGCTTGGGGAACCTGCTGAGACGGCAGCTCTGTCCTCACCTGGATCTGGTCCATGTCTCTCCCAGGGACTCCCAGAGGTTTATCTCTTTTGGTGTCAGGTGTCCTCTGAGGAAGTCGGTGGTGTCTTTTGAAAGAAGCGGGCTGACAACAGACCTGGCAAGCTCAGGGCCACCACAGCTGCTGACAATCTGGATTAAACACAAATACATGCAATGTGAGAGATTTTGCAGGAAATGTTAGAAGTATCAGACCAGCACACATACACACAAAAAAGAGCAGAAATAAAAGAGAGAAAAATCAGTGGCTCTGATCCTTTGGAGTCTCCCTGCCTGCCCAGAGGATATATCGCAAGCTGGCACTTGAAAAAAAATGGAAAATCACTTAGTATTTCTGTGTCCCTTCTGGCTTCTTTTTCAAGCTGAGATTTCTGCTTCCTATTTTCAGTGCAAATATTGAGGCACATTTGCTTGCAGGTGAGGTCAGGCAGATTCCCAACGGAACCAGAGCTGCCTTGAACTTTTGTTCGCAGCGAATCTTTGTTAATGAGGTGGAAAGATTCATATTTGCTAGGGTTTGTGTACTTAGTTCAAGCTGGAAATCAGATCAGAGGCCAGAAACACTGGCGTTGTTGCTTCTAGACCTCACTGAGAAAGGTTTAGCCTGTTGTGAGCAGTTTTCTAACTCTTCTGCGTAATCTGCTGCCTGTAAATGCAAAAGCAACATTAGAAATAAGAAGTGAGTTCACAGTGAAAGCTGTGAGTCAGATTTACCAGTTCCAGTGGCCCAAATAGGAAATGCACCAACTCGGAAGCGCTGGGGTTCTGGATGTGCTTTCTCAGTTTGGCCTGAAAAGAGAAAGGAAACCTGGTTTAATCCTAACCTGATTTTGCCTTCTCTTTTCTGTCACTCTGAGGGATTGTTGCTGAGATTTGCTACAGTTAACACAGCCTAAAAAGTCAGGAAATTTTCAACAGCGCCCTTGAAATCAGGGAAGAAGAGTGATCAGGGAGTAGGAATCATTCAGTTTTAGATAATTTTTACTTTGTCCATTTCTGAGGCTGCTGAATTTCAGGAGGAGTAGAGTACGTACCACACTCTGTTAAAACCAGTCCCTCTGAAGCTATTTTGAGCAGAAGCAGAAAACCTCGGTTTATTTTGAAAGTCTTAGTGAGAAAGGGCCAGGCCTGTTGCTTCTGACCCTTGCAAAGCTGAAAATCCCCCTGGTTCCCACAGAACAAGTATTTTGCAGGGTCCCTTGGCAAATTACTGACGAAGACAAGTCTCCACCAAGGTCTTTCCTGCAGCTGTGTTCACTGCGCAAGTTTGGTCAGAACTGACAGAATTCCCTTCTGGCTTGTTACCATCCTGGTTTCACACGCTTCGCTAAGCGGAGCTGGCAGCGCTGGGAACATCTTTATGATTCTGCTTTTCGTTCCCGTCTTAAAACGGCAGCTCCTTGAGGGGGGAAAGAGGAGGAGCCAGGAGTCTCAGGGCAAGGAGGGACCCAGTTACTGTTAGCAATAACTGATTAACCAGAGACTTTCCAGGCCCCTGGCTCTGGCAGCTTTGCAGCTGCTCTGTAGAAAGAATCAGATGAGAACAATTTAAAGTAGATAAGACTTTTTCGTGTGTGTGATGTGGGGTTTTTTTGGGGTTTTTGGTGGTTGTTTTTTTTTAATATTTGCAGTCCTCTATTTTATGCCTTGTAAGGATAACAAGGACTACAGCTCTCAGAAAACTACCCAGACTTTCAACAGCCACAAGCAGAAGCGAATATGTAGAGCAGGGATGTCTATAGAAGCCTTTGCACAGCTATGGTCAAGGTGGGCACAGCAGTTTGGGCTCTCTACGCTCGCAGCCTCACAAATGCTTGAAGTCAGGGCTGTATTTGCAAAGAGCTCCAGGCATCGTGGGGCCCCTGGCTGCTCAGTCCCCTCCTGGACTTTATGCTCTAGTTTCAGTTTAACAACTTGCCCCAAGAAACCTGCACAAGCCCGACACAGTGTTTGTTCTGAACTCTGAAGAATCTGGAATTCACACCTTTGTCCCTTAATAATGTTTTCAGGTCAAATTTCACTTTAAGTGCTTACTACTGTGATATATAGGGAAGAAGCCTGGTCACCGCATGGGACGGAAATGCTCTGTCACTTACCAAGAGGTTAAAAGCCAGTTTGGTTTTCTGGAAGCAGTCGATGAACTCTGCCTCGCTTGGGGGTCTTGCTCGAAGAGTCAGCATGCCCTCTGTCATGGGATGGTGGAGAGAAAAACACTTGAATCAGAGCATCCCTTTCCCTTTGCGGGACAGTTTCACCTTGCTGGCACACAGAGGGCACAGCCGTAAAGGTGCTGAGACTAGAACTGCTAGAAATCAAGGGCGCAAGAAAACCAAAAGTCTTCCTCTGTGTTGGAGGCTTTGTGTGCTCTACGAGGGGACCCACAGACCAGCAGCACCTTCCAAACTGGTGTAGCTGGTGTTGGGTCCGTGGCTGTGCTGCAGCATCAGCCCAGCCTTGCTGGGGTGTGAGCTGAGGGCTCCTCCCAACCTTTACCCGTGCCCCTGGGCTCCCCGTTTGTTCCAGCTGTACCTGCTGGCCCTTTCTTCTTGTTCTTCTTCCCTTTCTTCCTTTGGTTGAGCTGTTTGAACGCCTCTGCAGCCTTCTGAAGCCTGGCGACAAACACTTCAATGTCATCCAGAGTGCAGTTCAGGATTTGCTGCAAGGACAGAAACGCGACAAATGAAGGTGAAAGGAACCCAAAGCGCACGCAGCTGGGAAGCCCCGTATCCCCGTGCCCGCTTCATTTCCTAGAAGAATGCACAGGCATGGGGAATCCAGGCATGAAAATAAGCTGAATTCATCACTTTCCAAACACAAAGCTGTGCCTGGTTGTGTGCTGGACTTATCAATGTGACAAGTGACCCCTCTGCTAATGGGTGTCTGGAAAATAACCCCCAGAGCGGCCGGTGGGCTGGTGAGGAGCAGAGCTACCGCGGGGCAAAGGAGATTGTGACTGACCCAGTGAGTGGATCCGACCCACCTTATATTCATGAACAAACACAAAAATAATCAGTTTAACAATGACTAGATTACACCTAAAATGTCTGCTCATGGAGGAGCCCATTGGTTCCTTCCTCTCCTTCTGCCTATTGGCCGTGGGCCATTCTTGTTACCAACCGTTTCTTTTTCAATCTTCTGTGCTAACATGGCTCGGGACTCTTCGTGGTCGTGAGAGCTGGAGCCTCGGCGATCATAGTCTGCAAACAAGAGAGAGAAAAATATTTACTATTAGAGGTTGAAAATAGGCTCCATTAAATGGAGAGACCTGTGGGATGGTGGCTCCCAGCTTGGTTGTTTATTCTGGGTTATGAGAGCACCTCAGGAGATCACAAAGAGCAAGAGGTGATCAAAGTTGCCAATTAAATCTTCCAAGCTCATAGCACCTGCCCATCAATCTGTGTTGATAACACTGTCTGTTTTCTAATATAAGCAGTGAATGAATCATGAAGAGCGTCCAGCTGCAGGCAGGGACCTGCCAGCCCCGTCTCCAGATGCTGTGAGTCACCAACTCCTTTGCCTTTGATGCACCTAAGCTGAGTTATGCCCACTGAAGAGCCACCGCAGAGCACTCCACGTGTATGTCAAGTGTGATTAGATTAACTCCCACTTGCTCTTCTAACCCCCAGCTCTCCACAGGAGCCTTCCTTGTCCCAGTGGTATCAGTTTAACTAAACAGTAGTTGAGAAAAACCAAAATAAGACCTGGAAGTGAATGCAAATGTCACTTGCTAGAAAGCAGCATGCCAGGAATTCTGCACGACTGAAGTTTAGGCAGGCCCGTGCACAAATCAGCGTTTCTGTACAAATTCCTGTGCAGTCTCTTAAGTGTTTTTAATGGGTGTTAAAAAAGAATCATCCTGCAATAAAAAACCACAGGCACCTCGCAGCTTCCAGGGGACAGACGGGGGTGGTATCTCGGTGTGAGCAGTTGCTGGGTGGCCTCTTGTGAAAGAATTGAGTGTCAGCTCAGTGAAATGGGGTTGGAAGGGCCAGGTGTTGCAGAGCAGGGTTTGTACAGTGGGACGGCTGGGCAGGCAGCCTTGGCAAAGGACTACGAAAAACATACATCATCTTTAAGGATTAAGATGAGGTGATTAGTTTTGACAGGTTTTGTAGAAAAAGCAACAAGGCGTGTATCAAAGGAGAGGCTGTTTGCTGAAAAACTGCTGTGCATCGGAATAGAGATGTGTATACATGGGCCAGCTCTGAACTATAGATCTGATTTTCATTATGCAAGGCTGGACCTGAAACAGGCAGCTGGATCAGCCGCTTGGCTTCAGATTCCAGCCCAGGGAAATGAATGTGGGGGTTTTTTTCTTTTCAGCTAGTGTTTGGAGTTTTATATTGTACCCTGATTACTGATTTTGCTTGAACACAGAAGTTAATCCCAAAGGAAGGTGGTACAATAGGCAGTGATAAAAAGGCTTAAATTTTGTTCATCATCATTTTGCGTCATCATTAGTCAACTTGAGCTTTTGTCAGAAAAGAGCTTATTTCTGTTACCAAGAGCTTATTTTTGTTACTTCTTTCTGCAAAGAGAAATACAGGTTTTTTTCAAGCCAGCTCAAACAGGCTGGAGTAAGGATGCTTTGGGAATAAGAATTTAGATGAGTGTATGAGAGAGGTGAGCTCAGATCTGCATTTCCATGCTCAACTCTGGGAGAATTAATGAAAACCACTTGATTTCCAAGGGTGACATCTTGGCTCCTGTGAAGGCAGCAGGGCCAGGAATTTGCCTTTCTGACCAGGTCTGTGTGTTTTCTGATCACCGGTGCCTGGCCCAAACTCCATGCGATGGCTCAGTTTTATGAGGGGCTTTCACCTCTTTTGGGAATTTCCGTGTGCCCCAAAACAAGTGTCACTACAAGGAGTTTCTAGGAGCTTTGAATTGTTGAGCAAATGTTTACTGCTAACCCAGTGAGTACAAACCTTTGCTGTGGCCCAATTTTTAGGCATTTATAAAGCACAGCCAGAGATAAAACTAAACGTTGTGCCTTTGGTATGTCTGTGTTATAACGCAGTGAAAAGACACTGAGCTTCCCTGTGCCCCAGCAGTCCAGGGCCTGAAATGAGCACAGGCCATTTCAGGGTGTCTGTCTGTCCAGTCTAACGAGTCCCCTGTCCCCAGGACGGTACCTGGGTTGTGCTGGGAAGGGGGCGCCACCCGGTTCCTGTTGATGGCTGAGCCGCGCGCGTCGTGCTGGATGGGAATGGGAGCTGGCCCTTGCGGCGGCGGGAGGATGGATTGTCTCTGCTTGATCTTTTCTTGGTTTGCTCTGCAAGGAAAACAATGCACAACAACCCTGTCAGTGGCTGCTGATCCCGTTTCTGAGAGACTGGTGTGCGAACGCACCATTGTAAAAGGGCTTTGTAATTTATTTTTGAACTCCCAGCTGCATCCTGCGGTACTTACTTGAGTGTCTGTGGCCGTATCTTCTTCCCGTGCTTGTGGTCTGCCAAGGCACTTTCTATGTCCTCGTGAACCATCTCCGCCTCAAAGATAAAACAGGGATGTTTTCAAGGGCTTTGCTTTAGAAAGGATGGAGGGCTCTAAGCTGGAAGGGGCCGGCAGAGCCGGGAGCACACTGTGGTGTGTGTTTCACAGCGGCACGCAGGG